>NC_133170.1:28624621-28927651 GCF_040802235.1 Manis javanica | reverse complement strand
GTGTATTTGCCAAAGAAGACAGTGTGGGCCAGGGTGCACTCAAGGAGCCCCCCAGCACTGATACGTCTCTGCCCTGCCTGTCTCATCCTGATACTCTGTCCCCTGTGGGCTGGGGAGCAAAGTGCCCCCTCCTGGTGGAGAGACTGCCTGGTGGAGGCCACCCTGTGGGTGGGCTGCAGGGCTGGCGGGGCAGGGGTCTGACTGCCTTGGGCAAGGCCACTGGAGTGTCTCGCCTGGCTTTTTATACCTTACAGTGTAACTTTTTTATTTTATTTTACTCTGATTACAATTATTCAGGAATATTATCTCTCAGATAAGTTTAGGGTTAGCTTTCTGATTTATAACTTTGTACTGCGTTGATTTCTGTAACGGTTTGATTTTTTTCCTGTCGGGTGGGGAGCGAGGATGTCCGTCCAGTCTCAGTCAGGACAAACCACTGTGCACCGCTCAGGGGCTCCCGGGTGAGACGTGCCAGCATCTCAGGACACCCTGCGAGGGAGGGGGCGCAGGCCAGGACCGGGTGTCTGCGGCACCCCAGCCTAGAAGAGGCAGGTGATGTGGAGGAGTATGAAGCAGCGCGGAGGGGCACCGGCACAGGAGCGGCACGCGTGCGGCGTCCAAGGCCCAAGCAGGGGTCCCCCGGGGCCTGCAGAGTGCCCTGCCAGGCACGGGGCCAGGGCTGTCGTGGGTTCTGACACGTCACTGAGGAGCAATTCTTCCTTTTTCTCCCTCTTCCTTCTTCCTGCCCTCCACTGGCATCAGAGGCTCCCCCTTCCGCCCTCTGTGGGCACTTCCGCAACAGGTTCACTTTCACAGACATTCCTGCTAGAAACTCGGACAGATACCTCTCTAGTTCACATGCTGCTCACTTTCTCACATTGCTTCTGGAAGGGGAAGCAGTCCTTACGTTTACTGCTCAGACGGTGGCAGAGAACTCATGACCGTGGGGTGGGGAAGGTGGGACTAGTGCCCAAGACCCTTCCAGCCAGATTCACCAGGCTGCTGACTGCCTGCTGGGAGGTGGGAGGGGTGTCCATCCGGGTCTCAGGACCTCCATTTCCTTCCTTGGGGTTCACTGATGGTGGGGTGGGTGGGGCAGTCACATCCTCTGTGACCACAAGTGGATGGGCAGAGAGGCCAGACTGGGTCTGGTTACAGTGGCCCCAGGAAGGGGGCAGCCAATGTACGGCATGGTTGGTGGACAGGCGGGATGGGGCATTGGATGGCAGCAGGGTACCCTCGCCAGCACTCATGCTGGCCTAAGGGCGTGTTTTGCATTTTAAAAACCTAAAGTCCAGAATCCATGGGACTGAGCTTGGAGCGGTTGCCCACTTGGTAGGATACCGTGCACTTCCCTGGATTCACCCTCTCGGGGGGCCACCTTTCCTACTCCATTTGACTTACTACCTTGATTTCCCACTGGGCCCACATCTCTCCAGCTGCCACCTGGCCACCCGGCCAGCAACCCATCCTCTCCCCTAAGGGAAACACAGGTGGGACTTCTGGTGTGTTCAGGATGCACAATTTTGGCAGGTAGGACTGGAAAGTAGGATGGTCTCAGCAAGTCTCGCAGAGTAAAGACCACATCCCTGAGACACCAGCCCTGATGCCCAAGGGGAAGGCGGGAAGGTGGGTCCTTGGGTGGGGGATGGGGCAAGTGCACGTTTGAGTAAAGCTGCCTTCCTGGGTGCCCTGGCCTCTGCTTCCAGGTGAAAAACCACCATGCCCCTCCAGAGAGGCCCTCAGCAAACAAGCATTCAGTGGCACAGTGGGGCCTGGTGCAAAATGAGTGTGTGCTGGGGGGCTTGTTTACGCCTATCAATGCAATTTTTAATTTTTGTTAAAGCCAACAGCAAAAGCCTAGCACTTTGGGAAATGGGTGTACCCCTACTACCCCAGCCATCTTACGTCTCTGGAACTCTAAGCGTGTCCTCTGGCCTGGAGCCTTTGCCGCAGCCCCTCCGCCCCCCACCAGTCCCACCTCATGTCTGTCTGCAGAGCCTTGTCCACAGTTCCCCAGACTGACTGTTGCCTCATGTGCTTGGCTGTTTTTTCATCTGGCCTAGGCAGCACCAGGTGGGAGGCTCCGTGCGTGAGGGTGGGGGTGCCCTTCCAAGCCCCTTGCCCTCTACTGCTCTGTGATGGTGGCCTGGTGTCTTCTTACTTCTCCTGACTCCGGTCCCATCGGGATGGAATTAGCGCAACGAATCCCTCACTTGTGGGCCTCCCTTGCCACAGTCGGAGTTGGTCTCATCAGGTTTGACGCAGGCAGCTGGCAGACTTGACTCAGAAGGCCAAGCTTCTGCAGACAACGTCAAGGGATGTTGCAGACCCAGCCTTTCTCCGCAGCCATTGCTTAGAGGAGGGGGGCGAGCAGGGGCTGAGAACTGCCTGGAGGGGACTGCAGTGGGTGCACCCCACTGGAGCACTGTCCCCCTTCTCCCGCCAGCACGGGCCTGCATCCTGAGCTCTCTCTGGAAAGACTGTTCACTGCACTGCAGACCCTCACACACAAGTTCTGGTTTGACTCAGAACCAGGTGGCTGTTCCCCTCACTTTGGTGTAAGAGCAGTCAGGTGGATGGAAAGGGCTGTCCCCTCCTCTCTGGCCCCCTGCCCACCTGGTGGTGGAGGTGCTAACAAGCAGGGACCTGGCATAGGATGGGAGCTGGATGTTGGGGACCAGGGGAGTGCTCTGTCCCTCAGCCCTTCAGGTCTGGCCTCTTGGGGTCTGTCCTCCCACATCCCCACCTCCCTGGATGGACGGGTTCCTGCAGAGCAAAGCCTCGTGCCCACGCTGCCCTGCCCTGGGCCAGGAGAGCAGGGAGAGCACGCTTGCTGGTTTCAGATGCACTTTTCTGCTTGCAGTGCCGTATCTGCGCGTTTCCTTCACCCTGGTCCTGGCTTTATTGAACGCCAAGTTTTTAGCATGTTTTTAAATAAAATCTGATCAAGTGTCAAAAAAGCACGAGCAGGCTGTCTCCATGGAGTTTGTGTTCCCTAGACCATAACTGCCTCGCTGCATGTGGATGGTGTGCGGGCCCAGAGGGGGACCAGGCTCCAGGCCTACCCCTTTTCCAGAACCCCCCACCTGCCAAGCAGCAAGGCACCCTCCCTTTCTGGATCCAGATTACAGATCTGCTCAGTGGGAGCGGGCCCAGTCCTCTCTGGGTACCTGAGGGGTCCCAGCTCCCCCTTTGCTGGGTGACCAGAGGCAGGCTTGTCTGGGAGCCAGCCCGAGGCCCTGGCCCTGTGCACCAGCAAACCCCCACCTCTTCGCCTGCCACAGATGGCCAGGCCTGCAGGCCGGGCCCACGAGTGTGCTGGGGGAGGCGGCAAGGTCAGGGCTCCTGTGGGGCAGGACCGTCAGTTTTAGGTACACTCTCTCCCCAGCCCCTCTGATGTTCCTATGGTTTACTGGGGACTGTTGTTTCCCCCAGGACTGAGGGACCCCACCTTGTGGCCTGGCCCAGGCTGAGTGGCCTCAAAGAGGGAACAGAAACACCGAGTCAGTGTGAGATGGTCAGCAAGGAAGGAGAGAGGCATTTAGAACCACGAGCCTGCTGATTTTGCCACCTCACCACACAGTGTCTCCCAGCCTCCTTGGTTGGGGCTCTGGCTTGTGGATTTTCCTTGGCTGTCACAGCCACAGGGACAAGTCACAGGTGGGAGAAATTGGACACCCTCACCCTGGCCATCATGGCACCACACAGACTGGGCTGGGGGTTGGCACAAAGGATGTGCAGTGCGGGCCTGGCACTGGCAAGGGGTCTCTAAACCTGTGTGTGGGTAGGGCTGTCCCCCCCTCCTCAACAGAGTGGGGCTGGCACACACTCATCCCAACTCCTCCCCGTCCTGCAGCGCTGTGTCCTGAAGCCTCAAGAGATTGAGGAGTATGAGGCACCCCTCTGCTAGATCCAGCCAGAACGGGGCCTCTGAGAACCTGCACAGAGAGATGTATGTGGCCAGAAGACCACACGGCTGAGGGGCCAGGGGGTGGCTATGGCCAAGGGACGGGCGGCCATCATCCACTGAGGGCCTGTGGCATCAGAAGAATGTGGGTGGAAACCACTTCCTCTGTGCCTGTTGCTCTCGCTCCTGCCCCCCAGCCTGAGGCCACACCCTCTAGGATGCCCGCCGGGTCCCTTGCTGTCTGCACCACGGCCAGGGGACACACTGGCCACCCGGTCAGCACTGGGCTCCAGTCAAAGGAGCTAAGCCATGAAAGGCAGGAGGGATGTTCCTGCCAGGGCAGGGCTGGACATCTTTCCTCCTGGGGACTTGTAATGACTAGGCCAGAGCCTTCTGGAATGGGGGCTGGGCTCTTCAGCCCATGGGAGGGGATGGCTAAGATGGGTCTGGGGGCCCCTCGTTAGCTCCCGCATCCTGGTGCGATGTGGGGCTGCCTCCCACTCAGTAAAGGGCACTTGGGAAAGGAAGGTCTGTGAGCAGAAGCTGAACAGGCTTGGTGCCTGAATGAGAACTGCCTCCAAATGGCCAAAGCCAGGGCTTGCCAAGACAAGATGTTTGTTCACACAGACTCACTGAATACTACTAACCTGTGCCAGCACCCAGGACACTGGTGGCCTCTGTGCTCACAGCCACCAGTCCGATGGGGACCACAGCAGAGCACACAGGATTGCAGCCCAGTGCTGTGACTGACACAGACCCCACTGTGGGCGGGGGGTTGGGGGCGCTTGCTGGCGAAGCTGAGAACTGAAGACAGAGGGAAGGACGTCGGGAGAGGTGGCAGCTACCCAATCCCAACCTGGTAGGCCAGGGTGAGGAATCTGAACTTTAAGCTAAGAGCAACAGGAGGCCACTGAGAGGCCTGGAGCTGAGTGTGACCAGCTCAGCTCTGCCCGAGAATGCTCACCCTGGCTGCGGCAAGGAGAATATGTACAGGGTGGGGAGCTGGGGGGACCCCAGGGAGAGGCTTTTTGGTGGTTAGGTGAGAGGGTATGGAGCTCGCAGGGATATGGGGTGGAGAAAAAGCGTTCTTGCCATTCATCCAGCATGATGTCCGTCACCCTAGACAGGCAATTATTTGCACCAAGTGGAAGGTGAGTGAGTGTTTTCTGGGCTTGGTGCTCAGATGTAGGAGATGGCCAGGGGCCAGCATGGTGTAATTAATTCCCTCATTTTGTACTGAGCTTCACAGCTTTCAGGATGCTTTCATATTCATTACCCAGGGTCCTCCTGACCACAACTATTCTATCAGCTGTCACCATGCCTGAAATTCCATGGTTAGAGAGGGACCACGTCTGGGTAGGAGGAGCACTAGTTTGAGAGATGGAGGCCCCAGTTAAGTTCCTGCTCTGCATTCAGTGTCCACGTGAGCCTTGGGTAGTCCCTGAACTTGTCTTCATCATCTGCAAAATGAGGATAATACCGATTTTACAGATGTGCTTCAAGGACCAAAAAAAGGCATGTGTGCAAAGATGCCCAGCTTATTTCTGGACCAAGGCAAGTGCTTGGCAAGACGCTGGTCAAATCTGGGTCCTCAGGAGTCCTCAATGATGGAACCCCAAGGAAGAGCACCCACCTAGCTGGAAGCTGGGGATGCAGGAGTGTGGTTTGGAAGCAGGAGCCGGGATATGGGGCACAGGAAGCCATCGAGAGGAGATGTGTGGGCTGGTGGGCAGGCAAGCCTCGCCCATACATCAGCTTTGCTCTAGGCTGGCCCAGCAACATTCAGTAATCCACAGAAGTGAGAATGGAGTCAGATTAAAATAACGTCATTTTGGACACAAAAATATCGGCATTGCAATGGTCCCTTTTTAAAGCATTCAGCGCAGACTGGCAGGCTAGTGATTCAGCCTTCTCGTTTTTGCTGAATTTAATGGCAGCTGTAGAGATGGCCTTTTTTGTCTTTCTAAACTAACAAAAAGAATAGTGACACCCTGTGGGGCCATGCTTGGGCCAGGCGCTCGGATCGCAGCTGCCCCCTGGACTCTCTCCTCTGTGGCCCACAGACTTCCTGATAGTGGAGTGCCCGCTGGGGTAAACCTAGGATGCCGCTATTTCCTTCAGTGTCCCTTTATGCAGAGGAGAGCAGGGAGCCAGTACAGGGGGGGCACAGGGGGTGCTGGGGCTGGGCCTGGTAGGCAGAGTGTTTGCCCAGACATTTTTCTTCTGGTTTAGCCCTGGCATAAAGCAGGGCCAATCCAACCTGAGGCTGAGGTGAGCCCGTGTTCCCTTATTTAATGGCAGCACGAATTGCCCTTGGGCTCCTTCCCCCCGTTCCAGCTCTCCCCTGAATTCCTGGAATCTCACTATATTTCTTTTCTCTCAAAAGAGACCCCAGTTCCTGAATGGACTCAGCTTTCTTATTTACTGGTGCGCCACTAGGGGAGAGCATGCTGAATTTGATCTCTGGTCCCCAACTTGTCCTCTAAGCCCCAGTGCATCAGCTACCTTCAGTATTTCAGTGGCATGTGGGGACTGTTCTGGCCGGCCTGGCTGTGCCCTCAGTGTAGTGACATTGTTTTGCACCCTGCTGATGGAAAGGGCCGGGTTCAAGCTTTACCCACTGCCCCCTTCACCCCTGGCCTGATCCAAATGACCCCCATGTGTCCCTCCTAAGTCACCGTGAGGCCTGATTTCCTCAGGTCTGAAGCAGAAGGGGAAGTAGGGGTTTCTTGTGTATTTGTTTTTAAGAAGAAAGTAAGTGGAATGTCCTTGGCTTTTGGTCCCCGTGTCTCCCTCCACCCCTGCCGACAACCTCTCTGTTCTCAGCAGGGGAGAGGGCATGGGAACCAGGGCCCACCTCAGACCAGCCCACCTTCCGCTGGCATGGCAAGAAGTGGGGGCCAAGAAGCAGCATCAGCACGTGCTGGGATGTAGTGGCAGCTGGCAGGCCAGCTAGTGGCCACCAGGGGGCAGCTTCACAAAGGCTTCTTGCTGCCCACCCACCTGACCAGGCCATCTGCTACCAGCGGGACCAGCAGTGACAACCACCCACTGCACTGCTGGCATGCAGCAGGGAGTGGCTGGAGGGGCTTGTATCTACCGGGGCACGTGTGTGTGTACAAGTGTTACACTCATGCTCAGTGGTGTGGAGGTAAGCAGATGTTTGGGTCCAACAAGACAGATGACCTCGGATGTGCCCAGACTGGGTTCATTCCCCTACTAGCCAAGTCACTGGAGGGCTCCCGCTGTGAGTGTTCAGTGAAGGACCTTGACAGAGGGGATCAGGGGGACATAGGAGAGCTGGCCAAGGAATGTAGACCCCCCTGCGAGTGGTACCCACCCGGGTACTTCCCTAGGGAGGTCATTCTGCTTATGCTGCAAAGCAGCCAGCCACTTCAGGCCCTCACCAGGTGGGAGCTCGCCCCCAGCCCGGTCCCTCCATCCTGGGACCCCAGGAGCCCAGCTCTCCCAGGTACTCTGCAGGCTCCCCCACTGACCCCAGCCCCGCTGCTCTAAACAGAACAGTGAGTGAAACAGAATGAGCGGTTCATGTCATCAAAGACAAAGATTTACTTCCTTTCAGCTCAGACTGGGCAAGCTGGTGTCCTCGGCTCCTCCAAGTCGTAAGATTGAAGTCCTTCTGCATTGGGATGAAGTATCCCACTCAGTCTGGGATGGGGACACACCAGCCGGTCCAGGCGGAGAAATGCTATCACCCCAGATGGTAGTGGAAGTGTGTGTCTCAGCTTGAAACACACAGCTGGAAGCCTGATGGTAGCTGGGCAGCCCCCTGCTCCCCTCTCCCTACCCTGCACCCACCAGGGCCCGCACAGGCCCACGCCCGCGGCAGGACGAGCAAGCGCAGGCTCCTTAGCAGAGGCTGGCTGTGCATCACCACGAGGGGTGTGGGGAAATTGCAGACCGAAGGCAGAGAGAGAGCTTTGGGAGGAGCACAGCTCAGGCCTACTGGCTTGAGCCCCGCCCTTGCCCGCAGCCAGGGGCCGAGGGGACTCATAGGCGGCAGGTCAGTTCAAACAAGAGAGGAGTAAGCGGCCCGAGTCAGTGTGGCTGTGGGCCTCCCGGTAGGGCTCCCGGTCTGTCCTGCTGCCCGTGACTAGTGTCTGCTTCAGATGCAGAGTGGGCAAAACACACGTGATGAACCATAGCCTGAGATTCCCCTGAGGAGGAGAAACACCGGCGGCAGGTGGTCCGAGGCACAATTCCTTTATTACCCTGCCAGCTGGCACACAGGCTGTTGCTCTGCAGCCGGCTGAGGGGCAGGTACAGGCGCCCGTTTCTCCCTCTGCAGGAGGTGAGGGCAGGCTGTCACTCTAGAATGGCCACGGCCGGCTGGTTCCAGGAGCCCGTCTGCCCTCACTAATCCCGGGCCACCTGGAGTCGTTAGGGCACCTGCGTGGGCGCCTCAGGTGCATGAGCAGGGGGGTGGGGGCATGGGGGCTGGGAGTGGAGTACAGGGCTGGGCACATGCTGGCCTAGAAAATGGGGACAAAGAGGGAGTGGAGTTCCCCCAAGGCACACAGCTGGTGGGGCAATGGGGCTGTGAGTGTGACGCGTCCCCTGCTGGGAAGAGGACCTGTGTGCCTGGCCTCCCAGCCAAGGGCAGAGACCACTCAGTGGGCAGGGCAGGCGCTGCCAGGGGGCCCCACAGGAGGGGTGCCTTCCGGGCTGGCTGGGGGCTGCCTGCTGCAGTGATGCCCACGCCACCCTGTCACAGAGAACAGAGTGGGGCTCCAGCTGGACACCCTGAGGGCCTCTGGGGCCTGGGGTTGTGACAGAAAGGAAGGTGGCCAAGGTCCTCCTTTGAGCCATGGCCCAGGGTAGTGGTTCTCAAAGTGTGGCTCCAGGGCCAGCAGCAGCTGCACCGGGAACTTGCTAGAAACCCAAGTTGCTGGCCCTGCCCTTTGGAAATGAAGCTCTGGAGTGGCTCCAGTGTCTGTGTTGGGAAGCCTCCAGATGACCCGATGCAGCTCAAGGCTGAGAACCTCTGTTAGATATCATCATTAGCATCCTCTGCAAATATGGGCACCACCCAGTGGTGACACAGAAGTCGGGTTTTCTCCTTAGCCAGTCACACTGCCCTCCCCACCCACTCCCTGTCTCTCCCCAGGCCCAAGGTGGCCCGTAAGTAAGTATAGAGCACATTTTCAAGGCTGATGGTGGGCTGGTGATGAAAAGGACTCAGTTCACTTCCTCCACTGCAAACCCCTGAAGCCACCTTCAGAATGTGACCTGGAGGGGCAGATTCAAGACCCTAAACTGGCTGCAGGGCATGAGGGTCCTGTGGGGGGGGCCACATTCCCCCTACCTCCTTGGGGCTGTGTCAGGCCCTTCCAGGTCCAAACGTCTATGGCTGTGCACAGGGTAAGTGGCCTGATGACATTCTCACTTGAGATCCGAGATAGCTCACACGATGCCCACCCAGAGCCTCAGCCCTACAGTACAGGGAGGGAAAGAGAGCAGGTCAGCCTCACTGCCCCAGGACGCCTCCCTGCTGCCCAGGGCGGCTCTGTGGGCACATGTAACCCAAGGTTTGCTGGGACCCCACATGGGGCAGGGACAGGAGATGCTGGACCCTTGCCAGCCCCCCATGCCCACAGTCGGCCATCTCGACACAGGCACAAGAGTCCATGCCACTTGTGGATTCTGATCACAGGTCTAGTTTGCCCTCTCTTGGTAGTGGCATTGGCTTCTGAGATGATGGGCCCCTCTGCCAGGAGGGTCCAGTTGTCAGCCTGGAGGAAGCAGACTTCTCTGTTGACGGCCAGTGGGCAGGGTGCCGGGCCAAGTGGACAGTTCTGTCTAGGCTAGGAAGGGGTGCTGGGCTGCTGCTCTCCACGATGGCCCCGAGGGACGTGTTGTTCCTGACAGCTTGTAACAGAGATGGAGAACCGTGGGACACTGAGGAGAGGGGGTTCCGGCCCAGCTTCCCTGGTTCCATTGGGCTGGAGTGGCCTGGCAGCAGCCATTGCTACCAACTGGCAAACCTCTGAGCTGCTCTTAATCTCCTTGTCAATACCATGGGGGAATAATACCCACCATTGCCACCACTATGAGATAATGCACTTATGTGACTAACACACCGTGAGCACACAGTAGGCCTCCAGTAAACACAGGGCCCAGGACACTCCCATGCGGCTGTCCCTGAGGCGCCCTTAGAGTTGGGGCCAGGCTGTTGGAGAGGGAGAGAAGAATGATCACAAACATCTTAAAAAGGCCTTTCCCCTCACCAAGGGCCAAGGTTCATTCCTCTCCCCAAACACACGTCACCTGAGGGCAGGGGGTGTGTGGCCCTCTCAGTGGCTGCCCCTGTGAGCTGAGGGGACGAAGGGCAGTTTGGTGAGGGAGGGAAAGGCCAGGCTGGGGTGACCTCACTGCATGGTTTTCCAGCACCTCCTGGCTCCTCTACAAAATGCCACCTTCTTTTCTGGACTTCTGTGTGCAGGGCCTTTTGCTCACACAGGACAAATCACAGCTTCCAACAGGTGTGCCCTGCTCTCCCTACAAGGAACTCGGATGGTGGCAGCCTCCAGGCAGGGGCCTGAGCACAGATACGCACCCTTGAAGGCAAGAGGCCCTGCCCCACTGGGGTCAGCAACCGCAGCTCCGACCCCAGCCCTTTGTGTGCCCTGGGTGGAGCCTGCCATATCCTGGGCCTGTTTCCTGTAACCCTGTCTCACCTCCCAGGCTATTGGCTTGAACAAGGAGGTCACAGTCCCCCGAGCTCCGCCTGTTCTCTCACTCCATGCGGCTTGGACCAGCCATCCTCCAGTAACTGGGCGGGACGACGCTGGGGCAGCATCTCAGCTAATCCTGTGCTCTGCCGGCCGATGCATCTATACTCTGCACTTTCTAAGATTTTCTGGGGTGGTGGTTGGAGGGGGAGGGCCAGGGCAGCCAAGTCAGACTCTCCTGTGCCTCCACCAGGACACGACTGTGCAAGTGACACCCACCCACCACACTGTACCCATCTCCACCAGACCCTCACCAGGGCCACAGCACCTCCCTGCCCATCGCTGCCTCCCTTGCACCCCGAGGCAGAAAGAACACAGCTTTCAGCCCTCATTTGGTAAGACTTGCTGGCCTGATGTTCAGCCCTGAAGAGAGCTTGGGAGTCAGTCATTTTCTGATTATCTGCACGGATCCCAGAGAGTTGGAGGGCAGCAAAGATAATCACACCATCATTTCTTTTGACCTTGGTGCAGTTTGAAATTGCAGAATCCACCTTGGCAGCCACAGGGCCCTCTAGGGAGAGCTGATAAGCCAGCAAGGGCTCTGAGAGTCCCTGGAGAATCCCCTGGATAGGGGAAGCAATCTGCCCAGCAAGCTGGTCTTCCCTCTGTGCATGTGGGTAATCCCTGTTCTGAGGGTCACAGCTGACTAAAGCTGAGGGCTGTGTTGGGGACAGCAGAGAGAACACTTTACCCAGGACTGACCCAGGTCAACAGGAGCTGTGTTTATCATACCGGGGCCTGGAATGAGTTGGGGGGCATGGTGTGACCTTTCTTGGTCTTAGCTTTGCAAGGGGCCACCCTCTCACGAGTGGGACACAAGAGGGTCCCCAGGATGGGAAGCACAGGACCTGGGAGGTGGAGAAGCCGTGTATAGGGTTCTCAGGTTCTGAGCTGCCCACCTGTCATAGCCATTTGGAGGAGGGAACCTCTGGCTTCTCAGCTGATACATGTTTCTCTGGAAAACTGCCAGCATTTTTACTCTGCATTTTCTAGCCTTTTCTTTCTGTTCTCCCTTGTATTTGGGAAGTTCTCCTGAAAATTCACTACCTAATTCAGAGATACAATAAAGAACGAAAGGGAGGGACTGTCTCCACTCTGGGAAGCATGTAATCCTGCCCTAGAGGCAACATGGTGGTGGTCACGGGTGGGAGTGTGGGCCCAGGAAAAGTGAGCTTTAGGGCAGAGCGCCCCCTAGCAGCTTCGCCTTCCCAGTGGCTTCAGCTTTGCAGGGTCTGCAATTTATCTAATTAGGGAAGATTTTTACTTTTACCAATGTTAAGAGTTGAAGATTGGTAAAAACCTGGCACTCCTGAGAGTCAGGCCACAGACAGGAGATTGCCGAGGGGCATCTTACAGCAGACTGGGGCTTGGGGCTGCGGTCTCCCAGGGGCACCTCTCCCAGGGAAGGCCTCCAGATGGGGTGCAAGGTCCTGGGGCTGCATGCGCTGGTGTACCGGCACCACCGCCTTGCGCCCACCCTGGCCACTGCATGGGCCTACCACCGCCAGGCCCTACAGTAAGGAACCAGGCCATCAGGACACTGCTTTCCAGGTGAGAAGGTGTGGGGGACAGGCAGATCAAAAGGCTGGGTTTTCTGGGGACACTGCCACCCCAAACTGCCCCACTCCAAGGCATTTCCCAGAGAGGAGGGGAAAGCACACCAAGCAGAGGCAGGAGGGGGTGCTCAGCCCGGTGGGGATCACGTGCCGGGTGTAGGGTCCTGGAAGGGTCAATGTTTTTAGCCCTTCATTCTGGTTCAGAAGCTGGGAGGGGCAGAAGGCCAGTCCTCACCCTCCTATGGTCCCCGCGAGCTCCGTGCCTGCAAGGGGCTCGGCTGCCACCGGACACAGCAGCGAGCACTCAGCGGTGGGTGGAGCGCCCAGGGTCCCTGGCCTGGCTGAGACCAGGAGCCCTGGCTCAGGCACTTGTTGGGTGTGGAGGGCTGGGCACAGAGTAGAAAGCATCTCTCAGAGTTTCTTGGCGAGCTGATGCCGAGTATGCAGGCCTGGTGGGTGGGATTTGAGCATCTGTCCTTACAGGGGGCGCTTGGAGGGGCATGAGGTTGGCCACTAGTAAAAGTGCAGCTGGAGCCTCTGGTGCAAGCAGCAGGTGAGGACCATCCCACAGATCTGCCAGGGGGAGAGAGCAGAGGGGTGGAGTGAAATCAAGCCCCACGAAGCTGCTGGTGCGCCGTGCCCTAAGGCAGGGTTCGCCCACTTGAGGGTGCACGTGGGCCCTTTGGCAAAGGGCAGATTCCTACTCAGGAGGTCTGGGGTGGGACCCAGGATTCTGTATTCGTAACAAGCTCCCAGGTGATGCTGGGTGGAGGCGGGGACAAGCCTTGAGAGTCACCTGCGGCCCTGCATACAGCAGGTTATTCTGCAGGCCTGGAAGTGGGTCCGAGCTTTTGCATTTCTCATGAGCTCCCAGTCCCTGCTGCTGGTCTGTGGTGCTAGATCTACTCCAGAGGTGTTCCGCTTTACTGGTAATATCTCCACCCCTCACTGCTGTGTGAAGCAGTCTTTCTTTAGGAGAGTCTGTCTGCATCCTGCTGCTCTCAGACTCCGGAGCACAGTCAAGGTCCCTAGTCGAGTCTATGGCTGACTGGGGGAAACTGAGGCCCTGAGGGCAGCACCCAGCACTGTCACCAGCTCATCCTGTGAACCAGCCTAGAACGTGGCACCAGGCTCAGGCCCTAGGAGCCTGCCCGCCAGCCCCGCTGTCGCACCCACTCACTGAGCAGGGAGGGCTGGAGCCTCCTGCCCCCTCTCCAAACACAGGGGCCTGTTATTTCCCTGCCCTGCCCTTCACCTGCCTCCTCCTTCCTTCCCCCACCCCCAATCCCGTCCTCTCCTCCCTCCCACCCAAGGAGACACCGAGACAAGCCGACGAGGATGCGTCCAGACGAGGAGGCCCAGGACCGTGATCATGCTCCTGATAATGATGCCACCGGGTCCTGACTCCTGCCCACAGGAGAGGGGCACTGTTAGGGCAGCCTCACAACTGTCCTTTGCACACAGGCAAAAGTGGGGTCCCCACATATGGCAAACATGCCCCATCTTTCCCAAATGTTCCCAGGAGCTGTCGCTGACCTGATAGTGCCAGGGCACCTCTGATGCGCACAGAGCTGGGCCAAGGACAGGCCAGAGAAGACGCCTACAGGCCGGGAGCATGCGGTTTCTCTTTGCAAGGCTAACCTAAGGCGGTAGCAGGGGCGGGGGGCCCTTTGCCCTCCCTCCCTCCTGTCCACCCCCGTGTGGGAGGACGGGGGAGCAAGGGGACACAGCTTTCAGCTTTTAGATGTGGTGCTAAAAGCAGTGCTAATCCATCCTGGGGACACAGACCCACAAGCTGAAAGGCAGCTTAAGAGGCGATCTTGTCTCCGACTGGCTTTCAGCAGACGGCCCTTCCAGCCATTCCGCCCAGGCATCATGCAGCTTTCCCTCTTCCCTGACCCACCTTGCGGTTTGATAAATTGTCCTATAGATCTTTCTGATTCTTGGTAAAGGGGAGGCCAGATGGGAACACCTGGACCAACTCAGACCTGTAGCCACATCTCCTACAGTGTAACATGGCAGGCTGAGGACCCAGGGAGAGCTGAGCCCCCAGCAAGTGCACTTTGGTATAAATTGAGAGGTCCCAGGGTGCCTCCTGGGAACCCCAGTGAGGGTAGAGGTGAGTGGGAGAACCTCATCAGTGCATGTACACACATACACACCTGATACATGCAGAGGGGTCAAGGATGTGCTCATCAACATGTGTGCACATGTATGCACACGAGCACACAGACCGATGAGGGCAGGCAGCACGGTGACCCGCAGGGCTCTGCCACCACCAGCCCCGCTTCTCTATCCATGAAACTCTGTGTTGGGGGAGGGGGTTTGGGAAGCAAAGGACCAGGAACCAAGAGACCTGGGTACCAGTTCAGGATGTGAGACCCTCGGTAAGTCACCTCTCTGGGTCTCAACTTTCTGATCTGTAAAATGAGGTGAGCACGCATGCCACCCGGCTTCATGTAGAGGGGTAACGGGCTCTAACATCAGATCCCTGCATGGGCAGTGGCCAGCATGGGGTGAGCAGAGAAAACACACAAGTTGACAGCAGGAGCAGATGGCAGGGGGTCAGGACGCGCTGCTGGGCCCAGCCTGCATGGGACCTGGGGTGCAGTGCCCTCTGCGAGCAGGCTGCCTGGATGCAGCAGTAACCACAGATGGGGCATTTTGAGCAGGGAGGCCGGCATGCTTTCAGCTTATTCTGAGGGTTTCAGGCCAGCACCTGGCTGTCATCAAGAGCAGCAAGGAAGGGCCAGGGAGGTCCCAGAAAGCCATTCCAATATGATCTTTCAGTTTCCCTTTTAATGACCTGCTGATGCTAATCTCAGCTGTCCTGTGAGTTTTCTGGGCTCTGCAATGTTTCCAAGCTACAGCGTGGGAATGTCAGGATGGGACTGGGAATGGGTTAATTTCTATTTGGTGCTGTGTGACCTTGGGTACAATTTATCTTTCTCTGAGGCTCAAATCCCCTCTACCAATAGGAAAACCTCTAGTCTGTTCACTGGCCCACAGCATTCCCTGGTGAGATTCTTTAAAAAAGGTAGGATGACAGGACCATCACCACAGCACTCAGCTGGGCCTGCACCCCGAGCCTTTGAGGGGATGGGAAGTGGCTCCCCAGGGCCCTCAGAATAAGACCCTTCCTCCCCATTGGCCAGCCAGGGCATTGTACATATAATTCCCTCATCCTGGCATTCTTCCCCTTCCTGCTTCTCCCTGTCAAACACTTCAAGACTTAAGTATATGTCACTTCCTTCAGGAAGCCTTTCCTGACTGCCCATGACTGGTCAGGGTCCCCATATGCTCCCCCAAAGCCCAGGCTCACACTAACACAGAGCCTATGACTGCACGAGGCTCCCTGTGTTCTGTGTGCCTCCTCCCCTCAGGTGAAAGCCCCCGGAGGGAAGGCCCCACCTCCTACCCACTGGTACGGCCCCAGCACTGGGCATGGTGCCTGGCACACGGCAGCTCTCCTGACAAGAGCGCTTGCCCTTTGGCCCCTCTACACGGCCTCTGGGTGGCAGCCTCCTAGATTCTGTGTGTGAGCAGGGCAGCAGGAGAAAGGAGCTGAGCCGCAACATCCTTTTTAGATAGAGGTTTCCCAGACAGAATATGCTAGAAGTTGCTTGCAAAATTACCTCAAAGTGGAGTGCATCTAGGGTCCACCACAAAAGGGGAGCTGATGTAGAGCCAGGAGACCTGGGGTTGGGGTCCCCGCCAGCTCCACTATGGTGGCCTTGTGACTATATCCCTAGGCTTGCTGTCCTCAGGCGTGTGTGAGTAGGGTGGGCCCGAGTGCACACTCAGTCACCTGGAGGCCTTTACAAAATGCGCGCACAGGCCTCATCCAGACAATCTCAGCCGAAATCTGTGCAGATGGGGCCTGAGCAATGGTGTTTTAAACCTGATTCTAAGGTGCAGCCAGGGCTGAGAGCACTGCCTTAGGTGATTGGTAAGGTCCTTCCAGGACTAAGAGTCTATGGTCTGGGGGTACCTCAAGACCCCAGTTATTAATTTCAGATCTGAAAATCCAGTGTAGTGAGTTTTACAACCTAGATGGATGGAGGGGCCCTGCAGGCTCTTGCTACAGGTGCACCCCCAGGATGTTACAACCAGGGTGGGAGGGGCCTGCAGCCTATCAGTGCAGGACTGCCCCTCAGTCCCTGCTGGACCCCAACCTCTGCTCCAGCATGCAGCATGGAGGGTTTAGGCCCCACAGGGACTGCCCTGGACAATCCCACAGAGTCCGGCAGCTCCCCAACCTGCCTCCTTGTAAATCCCACCCCTGCCCCTACCTGGAGCCTCCCAGGAGCCTCCCTGCCCCACCCCCCGGGTGTTGAGAGACTGGGATGGCATGGTCTCCTCCCCGGCTCCTGAGCTCCCCCCCAGCTGACTCCCAGGCCCCCCACAGCTGGGCTGCTCATGTGGGCCAGTGTTTCTGTGGCTGCACATGGGGGTCAAAGCTTTACAAGCACATTGTGCCTGGGTGCCAGCCTCGGACAACGTCATCTCACTGTGCTGGGCGCAGTCTAGCCTCGGGCAGTTTTAAAGCTTAGCAGGTGACCCCAACGGGCTGCTGAGGTTGAGGCCCCCTGCCCTGGAGGCCCTGGGGAGATCCTGCCTCCTTCCCCCAGCATGGTCATCCAGCCTGCCACGACCTCCCCTGACCATATCAGTGGTCGGACCACACATCCACAAGGCAACAAGCGACATGCTGCTGAACACATCTGCCTTAATGTGTTGTGGAGTCACTGAGGCGAGATCGCTACCAAAACATCATGGGACATTAAAGCTAGAAGCTTCCTGAGTGGGGTTACACTAGGCTTATCTCCAGGCCCACCCCGTTTCTATCAGATCAGCCCGCCTTCACGTTTAGTACACTGGGCTCCTATGTGAGATTTCCATCCATAAGAGAGTGATGCTGCTTAGAAAAAGGGCTTAAAAAAATCCAACGCCTCCATTTTACAGGTAAGGAAACAGAGGCTCAGAGAGGAAATGTGACTTTCCCAAGATCACACAGGGAGATGGGAGCTGTGTCTGGGATTTGGGTCCTGTGACTTTTGAGATGTCCTCCAGTCCTGAGGATGAGGGAACTATGATATCAACATGGCCTTGGGGATTTCTGAAGTGCCAGGCGGGGTGTGTGTGGGAGGATGACTGTGAGCATGGGGACGGACAGGCCTGAGCCCTTTCTGAAGGCTGGCAGCCCCTGGACTTGGCCGCTTAGTTCCAGCAGGGGCCAGCAGAGGGAGCTGTAACCCGAGGCCCGGGGCTGCTGGGCCAGCCTCAGCGCGATGGAGGCGGGAAACTGGGTGAAGGGCAGGGGTCCGTGGCGGTGGCCACCTGAGGCTGTCTGAGGGACACTAGGAGCAACTGCACAGTGGGCTGTGGGGGACTGAGACTTCATGGCTATGGCTGGGGCTGTGTGGGGACCATGTGGGCCTGCAGGTACCCTGCCCAAGACCCCGGCCTACTCAGAATTACTTCTACAGCCACACAGGCTCCACCTTGGCCTTAGGCCCGTGGAATTGACAGGCCCCTCCCAGCCCTTGACCTCCCAGCTCTTGTCTTTGGCTTCTACAGGCTCTCAAGGCCAGAGAGAATCATGAAGTGGATGCGGAGTGCTGCCCAGGCCTGGCCAGAGTCCTTGCAGAGCAGCCCAACCTGCAGCGGAGAGGTTTCTGGAAACCTCAGCTGAGCCAGGAGCTGGAGCACAGAAGCAGCCCGTTCCCCAGTTGTCACTGGGGTTCAGCCCATGGGGTAGGAGGAGGGGCTCTATTCAGGGCCCCTGGGGCTCCTGGCCCACCCACGAATGGAGGTGAAGGGTGCAGGCTGGTCTGGACAGAACTAGGGCTTTTTTGGGACAATATGGGCATGTGGAAATGAAAAAATAATGCTGGTACTACTTATTGAACACTGGCCATCTGCTCAGCAATGAGCCCAGGGGTTTACATGTGCGTTGCTAGTCCTCACAAGTCACCGAACTAGGTATAACCAGCCCCGTTTCACAAATGAGGAGCTGAGGTTCAGAGTGAAAGAACCAGCCCTAGGTTGTCTGTCCCCCTCCCGAGGGTCGGGCCCAGCGGGCGAGGCTGCAGCTGAGTCCTCGAGCACACAGACTGACGTGGGCAGGCAGCATGGTGACCCGCGGGGCTCTGCCGCCACCAGCCTGGTGTCTCTTTCCATGCAACTCTGTGTTGGGGGAAGCAAAGGACCAGGAACCAAGAGACCTGGGTGCCAGTTCAGGATGCGAGACCCTCGGTGAGTCACCTCTCTGGGTCTCAACTTCCTGATCTATGAAATGGGGAGAGCACCACTTCTTGTCTGGCCTGGTGGGCATCCGAGGAGAGCAAGCACCTGAAGCCACTCTGACGTCAACTGATGGCTGGCCAAGGGTAGCCTGAGTGTGCTGCACACCACCGTGTTCTTACTTAGCCCTCTCTGCATTTGGGGAAATGCTGCACACTTTGCAGATGAAGTTGAGGGGCAGGAAAATGAGTGCTCTCAGTGACACAGGAACGGAGGCAGGATCGGACCCAGGTCCTCTGCTGCCTGGGCCACGGCTCCTGTCACTTCCCTGGATGGGGCTCACCTTACCAGGGGTAGGAAGGGTGGGCAGGACTGAGCTCACTCCAGAACCCACTGGGCTAAAGCAGGAGTACTGGGTGAGGTGGGCACACAGGGTGTTTCTGCCCCAGCCCTCAAAGGTGCCCCTCCTGACTTCTCTGCTCTCAACCCTTGGGGAGAGCAGCCCATGAGCGTAACACTGACTCCCTGGATGGCGGTTTGGGGAGGGGCAGAGGGTGAAACAGAGTAAAGGCATTGCCCATCCTCAGAGCAGAGGTCTGGATGTGAACAGACATGCACACACACACATACACATACCTACATACAAAGGAATGGGTGCATGTACATGCACACACATACATGCATGCACAAGCACACTTAAACACATATACGTGCATACAATCCCTAGTATGATGCCTCGTGTGTGCAGACACACCCACAGACACAGCACAGCAGGCTGTGCACACACACCCCCGTGCACACACACAGGGTGCATACACATACCTGAGCCCACACATACTCCTGTCAGGTCTCTTACAAGTTCAAGTTGTCCCCCAGGCCCTTGGGCATTTCCTTCATAGTGTCTGGGGAAGAGAGTGACCACATGATTCAGCCTTGGCTGCAGAAGGAAGGGGACAGAAGAGGAGGAAGGGAGGGAGGGAGGGCAGGGCATGGGTGTGCAAAGGGGTGGTCACTTGAGACTCAGCCAACGGGAGGTGGGTTTGGAGCTCTCCTCGACAACTCCCTCCTAGTCCCCTGCTCCAGCTCACCTGCAGACAGGCCACCCCGAGGCCCACTGCCCCCATGAGCAGCAGGTGGTCGGCCAGGAACTGCTCCAGCTTGGTGATGCAGCCGCCCTGCAAGGGAACGCAGGTCACACCCACACCTTGGCTGGAAAGTGGGCAAGGGGGGAGGGGAAGGCTGGTGTGGCATGTGTCCGCCTCACTGAGGGATGATTGGGGCCTTGAAGGGTCTCACCCAGCCTTCCAATTGCCCACAGGCCCCGTGGGTGACCTGGGGGCTGCTGGGGGGCACACCACGATGTCCCGTGGCAGCTGTTTGCCCCCAGAGCTCTGTGGGACCCTTGGACGGCCCCACAGTTGTCCCACTGCCAATGCTGACCATGCTCTGCTTCCCCAGCCCATCCACCTGGGCCCGCCCCTCTGGGGAGCCTGGATGGCGGGGCCCTCGGTGTGCCTCAGCTGGAGCTTGGGCGCTCACCTCCACCTTGTAGATGTTGGAGGGGTGGGTCCGCTGGCCACAGTGAGTCACCACGGTCTTGCAGCAGCTGTCAGGCACCCGGCGGCCCTCGGCCTCCCTCGACAGGATGTAGGCACTATGCTGCCAGTCGGCTGAGCTGTTGCTTCCGCAGCACTTGAACTGCGGGAAGAGGAAGAGGCCGGAGGTGAGGAGCGTGTGCTGGACAATATCAACCCACCCCTATGGGTCTTCCCATGATTCTTCCCTTCCCCTGTTCTGACCAGGGAGCTGGTGTATCTGGGGCTCTTCTCTCCAGGCAGCTGCAGGAGCTGGCTGCAGGACACCTGTGCACCCCCTGGGATTTCTATCCACCAAGGACAGGAGGTTTGCTGGGTGTCCTGGGGGCAGGGAGGGCCTGTGAGAAGATGGCAGGGAGACAGATGTAGGTGGGTCCCTGAGAGAATGGTCTGTGCACCCGAGGGCAGGCCAAAACCGGGAGGCAGGACCCCAGGGATGGGAACACCGCCTCGTCAGAGGGCACCATTCAGGGCTCGAAGCCTCAGAGCCCCCAGATCTGCAGGAACACGGAGGGTGTCCCCACGGCCGCACTGCAGGCAGGTCAGTGTTGGCCAGAGGGGCTGATGGGAGTGCTGAGTAAGACGCACGGTCTCGTGCACCACTCCAGGGCAGGGATGCGCCTGCCCAGGTCACAGTTACCCAGCGGCAACACGGAACTAGTTACCCCTTGCCCTTCTAGGTCGGAGGATTGAGACACAAAGTACCTACACTACACAGACCACAGAATATGGTTGTTCTGAGGCTGTCTCTGGGGTGCGGGTGCACAGGTGGTGTGGGAGGTGCATTCAGTCCAGCTAACAAGGCTTTGTTAGGCCCCTGCTACGTGCCGGGAGTGAAGCTTTACTAGGCCCTACAATACAGTGGTGTGTTCCTGGCTTTCTGCAGCTGAGTAGCCTTAGTAGGAGAGACAGCCACAGCTGTGTGACACACAGGAGGAGGGCACTAACGGCTCTGCTGGTGGGTCAGGAAAGGTTCCAAAGGAAGAGGAGGAGCCCCAAGGTAGGACGGAACAGCACACAGAGCAGAGAACAGCATGGTGTGGCCAGGAGTCAGTGGGATTGTGCATCTGAGTGTCACCTGGACAGGTTATAAACCTCTCTGGGCTTTTTCTCTTGTGCAATGGGTCTAACAAAGTACCTGCAGGCCGGTCTGTTGTGAGGGCTGAAGGAGGCAGTGACTTGAGTAAAGCACTTAGGAGAGAGCCCTGCAGAGCAGGCAGTGAGAGACGCCCTCTACTGCTGTCATGGTGCTGTGAACACAGGCACAGGTGCCACTGACATGTGGGGTGTGGCCTGGAGGCCGGCTGGAAGCCACCGCCTTTCCTCACGTCTCTAACTGCTCTTGGCAGGTATGAGGACCTGTGTCCTTGTGCTCTGACACGGCCTTGGGAGAGGCACAGGGCTCCCAGCTATGCCCTTCCTCATGCTGTTCCCCATCCCCCCGGCCCCTCTTCTCCTCTCCCCCTGAGCAAGCCTGGCGCTCCTTCCTGAGCTCACCTGGCCCCCCAGCTGGCCTCCCAGCCCAGCTCTCCGAGCTAAGGCCCCCCACCCCAGCCCTGGCAGCAGTCACCTGGGGTGTGTTGGGGTCCTGAGTAGGGCCCCGAGGGCAGGCATTCTGGCAGTTCCACACGTGGGAGGCCCAAGTGCGCACTGAGCTCTGGACAGGGCTGACCAGCAGGGTGTGTGTGGGCTGAGCACCAGGGTGTGGGTGTGTGTGCACATGGGTGCCTTGGCCCCTGGACCAGAGGACAGGGGGGCCCTCCATCCAAAGCTACCCGGGTGCTGAGCCGGTCTTGGGGGAATAGGGCAGGTGCCTCCCAGCTGTGCTAGGATGTCTCTGGAGCTCAGGGACCCCCCTTTACCTCTACTTCCCTGGTCTTCTGGCACAGAGACTAATTCCCTGGGCCCAGAGTGGGGTCTGTGGATACAGGGGGGAGGAGAGACCATGGGCTGAGGGTGGGGTAGGGTGGCAGGAGAAGGGGCACTAGAGCGGGCAAGCAGGGCTGCCTCGGATTTTCAGAGGCAGAACCACAGGGTCCCGGAGCCTCACTGTCCAACACCTGTCTGTGATGGTGGAAATGCCCTAGATGTGTGTTGTCCAGTTTGGTGGCCACTAGCCACGTGTGGCTGCCAGGCACTAAAATGTGGCTATGTGACTGAGGAAATGCATTTTATATTTAACGTAAATGTAAATAGCTACCATATAGGACAGCACAGATCTGAGGTCTGTTTCCCCCTCCCAGACCACCTTTCTGTCCCATAGTGTTCTGCCCAGTGGCCCACAGCTGGAAAGTTCTGGCAGCAGCTTAACTGAAGTCTTGCTGCCTCTTACAGTTCACTTGAGAAGCCTCAGCTGTCAGCTCCTGCCGGAAGGAGCCCAGGCCAGGAGATGGAGTTCTTTCCCTGGTGCGGCCAGCTTCCCACCCCAGCTGGCGCAGGGTGGGGTGTGGAGGCAGAAGTCAGGGCAGCCGTGGCGGGGGCAAGGGCAGGGGAGGAGAAAGAGAGGACCAGGGCTCAGGAGCCACCTGCCCTGGCGGCGGGCCTGCTCCATGTGCGGTCATGCTGAGTGCTCACACGTGCCAAGGCTGCTGCATGACAGAGGTGGGCCAATGAAGACCAGAGAAGGCAAGCAACTTGCCCAGGGTCACACAGACAGCAAGGGACAGGGTCAAGGATTTGAACCGACGTCTGCACGGCCTTCAGCCCCCAGGGCAGGTGCTTACATCCTGCTGCAGACGGTCCACAGAGCTTGTGATCTCCGCGGCTCCTGGCTGCCCGTAGTTCTCAGCCAGCGTCCAGGCCAAGTGCTGCTTCAGCTCGTCACTCAGCTGAAGAGGGTGGAGAGGAAGGTGGCATCAGCTGGCCCAGCTGCCCCGATCCTGGTCCCCAGGCCCCCTCCAAAGCCACGTCAGCTAACTCTAGAGCACCATGGGCTGTGAACAGTGCCATGGCAGAGGTTTCCCCAGTGGTGTAGTGGGACTGCCACGGGGACACTGCACAGAGGCTGGAGCTCATGGGGATCATGCTGCAGAAGCTGGGCTGTGACCCCAGGCAGAGGAGGGAGGGGCCATCCTGAGAAGCAGGCTGTGGAGGGGAGGGTTCAGAGCTGGAGGCAGAGGCTGGAGAGGGAGGGGAGCGTTCAGAGCTGGAGGCAAGGAGGCTGGGGAGGAAGGGGAGGGTTCAGAGCTGAGGCAAGGAGGCTGGGGAAGGAGGGGAGGGTTCAGAGCTGGAGGCAGAGGCTAGAGAGGGAGGGGAGCGTTCAGAGCTGGAGGCAAGGAGGCTGGGGAGGAAGGGGAGGGTTCAGAGCTAGAGGGGAGGAGGCTGGGAAGGGAGAGGAGGGTTCAGAGCTGGAGGGGAGGAGGCTGGGGAAGGGAGGGGAGGGTTCAGAGCTGGAGGTAAGGAGGCTGGGGAGGGAGGGGAGTGTCCAGAGCTGGAGGTGAGGAGGCTGGGGAAGGGAGGGGAGGGTTCAGAGCTGGAGGCGAGGAGGCTGGGGAAGGGAGGGGAGGGTTCAGAGCTGGAGGCGAGGAGGCTGGGGAAGGGAGGGGAGGGTTCAGAGCTGGAGGTGAGGAGGCTGGGGAAGGGAGGGGAGGGTTCAGAGCTGGAGGCGAGGAGGCTGGGGAAGGGAGGGGAGGGTTCAGAGCTGGAGGCAAGGAGGCTGGGAAAGGGAGAACTCCAAACTGGAGGGAAGGTAGTGGTGAGGCTGGGCACAGGGTTGCTTTTCAGTATCTTTTTCATTTTGAGTAAGAGGCAATATTCAACATACATACAATCACAATCCTGTCGGCTCAGTCCCGAAGCCCCCAGCATAGTCGTCTGTCCCTACCAGTCGAGTATCGCCCTGGTCATGAACTCAAATCCCCAGTTCGGAGAGCACCCCGTGGGAGGGGACCCGACTGGCACTTCATCCTTGTCCTGTGCACGCGGGCAAGGCCTGGGGCTGCCTTCATGGTCTGGCACACGTCGCTGAGCCTCTCTCCGTGGAGGTCTGACATCGGATTCATCCTCTACCTAAGTGACCCCTCACCTCCCGTAGGAAGCCCCCACTCCCTGGCTCCCAGCACCAACAGATGAAGCAGAGAGTTGCTGGATGTGGGACCCAGAAGGGCTGTGTATGTCAGGGCTGGAGACGGGACGGCCCGGGCATGGCTGCTTCATCTCCTGCCCTGGACACCCTCCTCCCATGCTGCTGTCTCCTGCGGGCGCTCATGGAGAATGCCTAAGTGAGGACATGTCCACTCACCCTCTGGTAGTACATGTGGGCCAGGACCCCAGCCACCAGCTCAACAAGGAAGATCACCAGCAACAGGCAGAAATACTAGAACAAGGAGAGAAGGTGGTCACCATTGGGATGGGGCCTGGGTGGGCCTCTGTGACAAAGGTCTCCCCAGAGCAGTGGGGTGAGGCAAGCCCAGCACCACTCCATCCTCTCCTCTTCCCAGCAGCTCTGGGCATGCCCGCCTCTCCTGGCTGCAGGCACGGAGCCCCCACTCACCCCTTTACCCACTGGTCTGCTTTCAGTTTGTTAATCCACCCACCCAGCCAATATTTATTAAATACCTGCTATATGCCAGGTATCACAAGTCAGTCAGGTATTGCCCTCAAAGCTGTTGTTGGTGGGGGAACAGGTAAGTGAGTGGTTACAATGCTGTGTTGTAAATGCTACCAGGGGGCAAGCCCTAGAAACAATGGGAAGCCCCAGGTGGTGGAGGACAGTCAGAGAAGGCTTCCAGAGGGAGGTGACACCTGAGTGGCATCTCTAAGGATGAGATGGCAGGTGAAGGAGGGAGGCACATGCCAGGTGGAGGGGAGAGCACGTGGGAAGATGGAGCGTGCAATGAGCACAGAGCATCTGAGCTGGGGTTGTGGGGGCAGCAGATGTGGCTGAGGGTAGGGGCCCCATGGGGAGGGGTTTGGAGGCAGGAAGGTGGCACGGGGCCCTGGGTCTATAAACGGTATCACGTGGGATCCAGGTAAGCCAAGGCAGGAGGCTCACAGAGGTCTGCGGGTGGGCCCTCTCTGCCTGAGGATCCTCTGAGATACAGGGCCTGAGAACCCGAAGAATGAAAGGGGACCATCTGGGGCTTGGGCTTGAGTCCAGATTGTGCCACTTGCTGGCTCTGGTGGGCGGCCACTGGAGCCTTGATGTGGATTAGAAAAATGTGCTCCAAAGAGAAAATGTGGCTCAGCAAGTTGGGTGCATTGGACTTTAGGCTCCCCTGGTCCCCTGTACAGGACACAACCTCTGGGGCCGTATGTGGTGGCCATGCCAGTGGGACTGAGCCAGGGGATGGGGCTGGTAGCAGTGTCTGCCCAGCCTGAGAGGGTGAGAGGGCGCAAAGGGAGGGAGTTGTGCTTCCTAGGCCTGACCTGCTCCCGGAGCTCACGGCCACAGCCTGAGGGGAGCCAGGCTAGTCAGCCAGGATGGCTACTTGCCCAGGTCCGGATGTTAACTCTCCCACCAGACAGACAGCACGTCCCTCTCTGGGCTTACATCGGGCCCTCAGCTTCTCTGGCAGGGCTGCCTTCCTGATGGGAGTCTCACCTCCCCCAGCTCCCCACCACCCCAGACCAGCCCGCTGCAGTGCCTGAGGCTGGCTCCCTGCCCACAGGACCCTCCGGGCAGTGACTGCCAGGCACTCCCCAGACTTCCTGGGTGCAGCCCCCGATGTGTGGAGCACCCCCTGGTGGCTAGGAGGGCGATGCCTTGGCATTGTGCCACCTTCCTTCGGTGGGGTGGGAGGGACTCCTTGCTGCTCTGTCACCACTCTCAGCGGAAGTCACACACGGACGGTAGTGCGGAGGCCACGGCAGTGTCATGCTGCTCCCCGGGGAGCCACGGCCACAGCTGCTAGTGAAGCTGGGCTGGGGGAGGGTTCACAGGGAGAGAGCCTGGCCCACACGACCGATGGCAGGCCCAGCAGCACCTGCCAGCCCCATGATGCTTCGGGGGCCTCAAAGAGGCCTGCAACAGGCTATCCAACCTGACTAAGCAGCTGTCAGGAGTGGGGAAGGGCCTCTGAGAGGCAGGGCGCTGCCCACCACCGAGGGACTCCAGCTGTAAAGATGCCGTTTGTAGGGAAGTGAGGGCCAGGCTGGGACTCGGGGGATGAGCGTGGGGTGCCGGGGAGCCAAGCAGCTGGGCGCTGGTGGGCATGGGCACCGGCTCCAGGCTGCAGCCTCGGCGGCAGGAGGGCCACAGGTGTGTGACCACTTGGGTGGGGAAGGCCCTGAACCACAGCTCAGGTGCGGTGACCCTCGGAGGGCAGCGAAGGGTCCCACTCACTGGGATCCTCCTGCACAGAGGCCCGGGCAGCCCCGCTCGGCCGCGGGTGGCTAGAGTCGGTGAGAGGGCAGGCTGGTGTGGGGTGTTGCCCCATGAGACCGTGAGCTCTAATGGGCGCCTCGGAGCCTTTCACCTCTCCAAGCCTTCCTGGACCCCTCGGTGCAGCCTCATCACCCATTCCTCCTCCAGCACAGGCACTGTGCACCGCTGCCCCTTCCTCCTTACAGCTATCCAGACACAGGCCAAGCCTCCCGCTGTTCGCCTGCCTGAAATTCCAGTGCCTGCCTGCCCAACACCCAGCTCAGCCGCGGCCCCCACTAGTCCTCCTGGGCCCCCGGCCCTAGTGCTTCCAGTACTTCCTTAGCCTCCATCTCCAGGCCCCAGACACTCTGCTTCGTTCTGTGTCCCCTGACTGGACTCTGGTCTGCCCCCTTCACCCTGCCGGCCACACTGTTCCTCACACAGATCCCTTCACTGGGAGAGGGGCATACCTGCCCACTGCCCCGTAAAGGGTGCTGGGGCTTCAGGTGTGACCAGGCTGTCCCCCTAGAATGGCCATGAGCTTCTGGGGGACAGGGACCACAGCTGAAGTTCTGTGGGCTCTTCCTGAGTGCTTGGTACAGTGTGCCTGGTAAACATCCCTGACTACGGGCATGAATGCACACATGCCTGTGAGACAGTGGGGACTGCCCGGGACACGCTGACCCCACGCTTGGGGCAGGAGCTGGCCTTGCTCTGATCCATGGGGGCCACAGAAGTGTACCTTAATTTATACAGTGGTTCTCAGCCTGGCGCACAATTTGCCCCCAGGGCACATTTGGCGAAGCCTAGAAACATTGGGGGTTTGAGCCTGGCACCTAGTGGGCAAGGCCAGGGATGTGGCTGAAAGGCCACCAGTGCACGGGAGCTGCCTGACTGGAGGGCCCTTTGCACAGGAATGTGCTAACTCTAACCAGGAAGGACGGGTGCTCCTGCATGGCTTCAGCTCGATACTTCAGGACCCATGGCCCGCAGAGCACTGCTTGTCCGAGGAGCTCTGGGCGGGTCCCTGGGGACAATCTGTTGTCTGGAGCCTCCAGCTGCCCTAGTGAGCCCGGGAGGGGTGTGTTTGTGTAACAGGTTGACTCCAGGGAGCATAAAGAAGGTTCTGGAGGTAAATTTGCCTCCCTTAAATTTGGTTAGGTGTTGGTTTTGAATTACTAAAAGTCAACAAGAGACCCTCAGATACCCTGCGTGTAATCCGGAGGAGTCCTCTCTCAGAGTCGGGACTTCCTAGGCCTGTGCTGCCCTGCTCCTAGCTAACCGTGCAGTGAAGCCCACCATTCTCTTGAGGGGTTCCCAGAATTCCTGAGCTATGGCTTAGGAGGTGATGACCCAATGGGGGTGCACCAGCCTTGCTCCTCAGGAGCAGAGGAGATGCAGTTTTTCTATAGTGGGAGCAGTGGAAAGGCACCCCTTCCATCAAAAAATAAAACAATCCTTCCTTGGCAGAGTGAGAGCCTCATTCACTGCAGTGGCCCCAAGTGCACAATGGGAGCTCCAGGTGGTGGTGGCCAACATTTGCTGGCTCCTCTGGGGTGACAGCACCTGGGACACACTTCCTGTGGCTGCTCCCAGCCACCCGCGGAGGTCAGCCCAGCATTGCTCATCACGTTGCCATGTGAGTGTCAGCCTTCGCCTCCGTGTGTGGCAAGGCTAAGTAACTTGTCTAAGGCCACACAGCACCAGCATGGCTGAGTCTGGGACTGAACGCAGGGATCCGCGCAGCCGAAGCTGGACTGCTTGCCTGCTGTGCACCGTCGTCCCTGCTGGGTGGCTCATGGGAGGACGGAGGGGCTCACTGATCTCACAGAGGGTGGACTTGGCTGGCAGGGGAGGTACAGGTTGGCAGGGGAGGGACGAGAGTGTTCTGATGAGGAGACAAAGGGGACCCAGGGAACCTTCTCTGGGTGCAGGAGGCTCTCTCCCCGGCCCCACTCATCACCTAGCCCTCAGTGCCGGCAGGGCAGGCCAGGCATAGTCCTGGGGCGTCTCCTGCAGGCTGCCCTCCTCCACGAGGGGCCCTGCTGGCCAGGGTGCAGCGCTGGCTTCTGCCTGCCTGGCCCTGCTCCTTCACGCCTGCGCAGGGCTCACAGCCACAGGATCTAATGCCCACGTCTGCCCTGGCCCCCTGTGCTTTACTCAGCCCACCTTATTCCTGTCTCTGAGTCTAGTAACTGTCTGCACAAGCTTTGTGGCACTCCTGTGTACGTGCACAGCAGAGCCTGGGGCCTTTGCGCACTCCATGCCCGTGCCTGGGATTTGCTGCCCCAGCCATGCCTGTGCTGCTCAGCTGTTAGCTGTCAAGTCTCAGCGCGGGCAAGGCCTCCCCAAGTCCCCCTGAGCCAGTAGATCCTGGCCACAACCTCATTGCTGACAGCCTTCTTTCTGAACTGCTGTGGGCCTCATGGGCCTCGTGCTTTCCACTTCAGGCCTGATATTCTTTGACCCTCGTCTGCCCTCCCACTCTGACCTGCCTCTTGTTCCTGGGCACCTCAGTGTGAACTGAACCAACCCCACACCACCTGCTCCCCGACGTCTAGGCCGCTCTTATCTTTTTGACTGGCCTGTCCCTGCCTCCAGTCCTTCCAGAAGCCACCACCTGAGTCTTGGTCTGATAGAAACCAGTAATGAGAATTCCAAAGAAAGCTCTTACAGCCTCTGCCCTCCAGAAGAATGATGCCATTTCACATTACACAAAGCCAGCCCCCAAACACAGAAGGAACCCTTTGGTAAGCACAGAACGGGCCCCAAACATTCATCTCCCTGCTGGACCATCTACTAAAGTGTTTTTTTTCTTTAATTCTCTAATGGAACAGTTTGAACCAGGAGCAAAGCTGGCTGTTTTCTAAAACTGCAGATCCAAAACGAAGCTGGAACAGCATGGCACTCTCTGAACCAAACCAACACTTTCTTTAATGAGCAGCTCTGCGGGAACTATGCGGAGATATTTCTCATTGTGGCATTAAGGTGATTAATTAGACGTAGAGTCTTCAGAAGGACTTGCACTGCAGAGGGGCAAGCTGAGCCCCAGATAGAGTTTCTGGGGCAGGTTCACTGGTGTGTAGAGTGACACCAGCTGATGATGGCCTTGATGTAAGTTTAAAGAATTGAATACACTTGGGCTTTCAGAATTTTTCCACTGGACTGACTCTGCCACAAAGAAGGGGCTTCACCAAATCCCTCATCTTCTGTCCCCTCTGCCATTCTGCACAATCAAAGATGGAAACCGAACCAGACTGAGGCTTGGGGTCAAGGCAGGTGGGGACTGGTGTAGCGGTCCCAGCCTATTCTCAGAGCAGTGTGGCAACAGTAAGCGAATAATTGAGGTGCTGCCGAGGTTAAGTTGGAGGGAGGAGAGCCCAGCCTGCGGCTCCTGCCTGATGGTGGGTGACCACGGAGGCAGGCCACAGCGGGTCAGGGAACTCAGCACCACCAGGCCACACAGGAGAAGATGGAGCCAGCTGTTTAAGCAGCAATGACCTCAGGGCACATTACTTTCTGGCAATTAACCACCAGCTGGAGGCTGTGGGTGCTCAGAGGTGCAGCTGCCCTCCTGTTTGTGCAGAAGAGAGAGGATGTGGATTTGGAAGCCTCAAGCCATTCCTGTAACAAGATGTCAGTGCTGGAAGGATGACGGTGACCCCAGCCAGGGCTCACAGCCCGGGCCATCCAGCCACAGCCACGCTGATGTTGAGATGCAGCCACTCCTGCTGGGGGCTGCTAGAAGGGCCTGCGCTCAGCCAGGGGTGCTCTGGCTGATGTCTGAGCTAATACCCGTTGTGGCCTGAGGGGCTGGAAGCAGGGCCAGGGTGAGGAAGGCGGGTCCGCCAGGGGCAGAGGGAAGACAGGGAGGACTGGGCTGTGGGGAGGCAGGAGACATTCTGGGACACATCAAGTAAACGTGGCAGAGACCATCCAAAGTGCAAGCCAAAATGTTGGGGGTCCAAAGAGCACACTGCGGGCAGTCACAGAGAGCACACATGCCAGGACTAAAGGCCAAAGACAGGCATCACAGGGTTGCATGCTGGGACTGAGGAGAGTTCAGTGTGGACAGGCTGAGAGAGCAGGATTCAGGCTGGGCAGCAGGGCACCACCAGGGGACCAGATGTTGGCTGTCTTCTCATAGGCTGCCAGAGAAAGATGGTGTGGCCTATGAGCGCTGTGCATACACCTGGACAGGTGGGACTGTGTGTGGGACCAGGGTAGGAAGGAGGAGGAAGGAAGGCTGAGCAGGGGAAATTCCTACAAGCCTGGAGGCTAGGAAATGTCCTGGGGCTCAGACAGGTCCAAGGCTCTGACCAGGTCCAGACAGGAATTGAAACCTACACGAGCCCGTCAGGGCAGGTGCCCCGTATTCTTCATTGACTCCACGTCCTGGACTGGGTCTCAATCCCTGCGGTGTCTTCTCCCTTCTCACCCAGCTCTGTGCCTAGCAGAGCAGGAGATTCTGGGGATGTGCTGGAAATGCCTGCTGAGGCCAGTGAACTAGGCAGCCCCATCAACATAACCCAGAGTGCAAGTTGCCGAACATTGGAGGGGAGGAGGTGTTGGAAATGCGCTGGTGGTAAAAACTGCTCTGTACAAAAAGTTTGCTGCTACAGGTGGGCACAGGTGTTCCACCCACTGCAGCCTGAGCAAGGTGGATGCTGAGCCCAGAATGGTGCTGCTCAGAGAAAAGAGTGGTGCCGCAGAAGAAGCCTGGCCAGCTTGCCCTGGGCGAGTCCCTCACCCTCTCTGAGCCTTCTGCGTAATGAGGGGTTTAGAAGGGAGGAAAGTCCTGGCACTGTGGTTCCATCCGGTGCAGCATCAGCACCGTGCCTCCTCTGTCCTGGGCTGCCACTTCCCTGCAGGGGCCTTCAGAAGAGCACCTGCAGCTCCTCCCCCTTTCCTTACTCGCTGCTCCTTCTATCTGTTTGGCAAGGGGGCTTTCCTGTCCTCAGGAGGCCATGTTCTCTGCTCTCCACCGTGCACTGAGATTACTGAGGCATTCTTAGACACACAAGCTTGTCCCAACCAGAGCTGAAGAGTCGCTAAGGCTTCTGGCTGCAGATATGAAGTCACACACACCAGTCAGCTTCATTAGTAATAAAGATGACCTTTGGACCTCTGTCTCTGTCTCCTGGGTCTTATTTTTCAATTGACTCTAAGTTCCCCTAAAACCTCAGGGTGCTGTGTGGTGAGATGGAGTGGAGCACTGAGTGCCGGGACAGAGCCAGTGGCAGGCCTTGGCCTGCGAGGAGCATGTCCAGATGCCTGTCTGGCCACCGCTCCTGTCCTGGTCCCAGGGTGCAGGGCCAGGTGCACTTCACTGATGGGAAGGAAGGGGGCTCTTGGCAGAGAAGGTAGCAGGCTGTCTCCCTGGAGAGGAGCTAAGACCAGCTCGGCCAGCCCAACGCAAAGGGGGCAAATGCAATGATCCTTTGAATGGCTCACTTGGCCCCACAGGCCATCTGTCCCATTAGCCCCATCACAGCAGAATGGTGGGACTAACTGCACCATCAACCTCAGCAGCTGCCTGCATGGGGCCTCGGGACGGGATTTTCCTCAACCGCCAGGCTGCTTCCAGGCCATCCTTAGGTGGGTGTTACGCTTACAGAGTAAGATTCATTTTAACATCAACAGGAGTGAAATGTCCTGGGAAGGAAAAGACACCTGCATGTGCATGAGCTCCCAGCTTGTTGAAGGACCAGATGCCATTCAGATTGTCTGCTCTGCGGTGCCCCTCCCTCAAGGGCCCAGGTATTAGGGTGCTGCCCATTCTGTCAGAGGGACTGTAGTGTCTCTTTCCAGTTACAGGTTAAGTCTAGCAACTGCTAGGGAGAGGACACAGGAGCCGAATGATGCGCAGGCAGGGTGTAATCCCCAAATAAACTCAGACTGTGGAAGCACACGCTGCTTACCAACCCCCCACCCCCACCCACCGCTGCCTTCCTGCAACACCCACATGCTCTGACCCTCCTCGGTCAGCCCTGCTCTGAGACTGGGGGTTCAGGGGGTCAGAGAGCCCCACTAAGGGGCGATCATCTTAACACATAACTGAGTTAAAGTTTTCTCTAACACTTTGTTGGTGGGCTAACAGAGCTGGTTGCCCACACTGCTGGCACCTGCATGTGACTTCATTTGTGCGTGGATCACGTGGCAGGCGGCCAGGTAACCAGCCCCCAGTTCTCACTCAGGTGATTCACTTTTCACCCAGAATGCAAACCGTAGGTCCTGAGTTAGGAGAAAAGGAAGTTCCCCTTCCCTGTGTTGGAGGCACCCAGGAGGAGGGATCAAAAGCAGCCTGGGACAGCAGAAAAAGCCCTGGACCAAGTCTTGGGGGTTGACCTGGCTCTGCCGGCTCTTGGCTGTGGGACCTTAGGCACGTCTCTTTCTATGGCTGAGGAGGCGGGCGGAGAGGTCATCTCTGGGCCACCTGGCATTCATTTCTTCTGCACAGCCCCTGAATTGAGGCCAGTGAGGAGGAAGGGACAGATCTGCCAGGGTCTCGGGAAGAGGAGGGGCCGCATTCCATCAGTTAGCTGGTGGCCATCTGGGTGCAGGGATGGAGCTGATTTCAGCCCAAGGCCTTTCCTGACTGCCCAGCTGGAGAGGTGGAGCACAGCTCAGCCGTGGGCTTTTGTGCAGCATTTCAAGGCTGGCTCTTGAGTGTATTTGTATCTTGCTTCCCAAGGAGCCTGGCAAGAGCCTTCTTGCCCACCTCCCTACCTCCACGGCCCCTTGTGCTGCCTGAGAAAAGGCTCTCTCGTTCTGGGCAGAGGAGTCAGGGCTCTAAAAGCCATGGCTGCACGATCTGTTCCTTTGAAGCGTGTGGGCAGCTGACTCACAGGTCAAAGTGCCACCAAGCAGATGAGGCCACGACCACCCTGGCTGGGTGGCTGCTGCTGGTGCACTGACAGAGTGAAGTGTGGCTGAGATGTGAGCTGTGGGGAAGGCACTGTCAACCCCCTGGGCTCTGCATCCTTCTCCCTCCCCAGCTCACGCTGTGGGGAACCCGGGGGTAATGGCCCGAAGAATAACTCCATTTATTTTTTGCTGGTGCTGAAATGATCAGTTTCAGCGCCAAGGAGCTTGGTCATGGTATTGGTGATGTAAATTATAATTATAGCCACTTTATGATCTTTATATAATCTGGTGACTCGTTTCCTAAGACCTAAAATACTTCATTCTCCTCACATCTCATCCCCGAATGAAGATGGGGATACCAGGATGGCCGCGAGTGGCCGAGTGACTTCCCTGGGGTCCAGGGCAAGCTGTGCAAGCTGTGCTGTGACCTGCTTTTTGATCTGCAGTCTTGATTCTAGACCTTATCGCTGACCAAGTCTGGATATATTTGATGGACGTGTTGCAATCTGGAGTCCCCTCATGTTAAGAAACTGGTTCTAGAACTTACTTTTTAATCCATCTCCTAAATATAAAAGTAACCCTGACATAGACCCAGTTTAGCCAGAACCATCCATCATAATCTTCATTTGGCTGAATATAGAAAAGTTTTCAGAGCCAATATTCAAAACTCTAAAAATATCCCTTTCTTTTGACCAGGGTGGCATCTGTCCTGGTCATCGGCCTTAGGCTCAGATGGCCTGAATAATCTGGCCCTCTCATGCAGCCTTTGCTAAAAAAGAAGATTTGGTGTGAATAATTTAAACCCCATTCCCTTTCCCCCCTTTGCAGATTTCTGGTGCTCAAGTGATCTTTTCAGCACCAGCAAAAATGTGCTATTCCTTTCGCCAGTGACCATTGCCTTCCTGGGAAAGGGGCCTGGCGGGGCTGCCAGGGAGCTAGGGGCAGAGGCCGGCCCCCGGGAGGGGACGCTGCTCCAGTGGGCCTGGGGGAAGGTCTGAGGTCAGGCTTCTCGCTGCTCCGGTTCCAGGCTGGATGCCTGGCTTTTCATCGTCCTCTTCCCTCTTTGGGGACCACTTTGTCTAGAGAGAGACTCACTGCTTCCCTCCTTTGGTGTTTCCTTCAGCCTTTAGCTGATGAAGATTTCAAAAGGGTTAGACATGGGGGGAAGAAGGAAATGAGACCCAGGGCCTCCAGGAACCACAGAGCACTTCTAAGCGGTCTTAACCACACCTCTAAACTCTGACTGGGGGCCTGGGTTTTAAAATTCCTACCGTGTTAGTCCCAGAAAGGTCCTCCAGCCACCTTCTTAGCTTAAAAAATCAAGTGCTCAATAATTTCAGAGGCTGATGGCCCGGATGTGATTACTCAGGAGCCACTGTGCCGACCTGTGCTCTGCGCTGGCTATTTCATGATACTAAGGAATGACTGTTAATTGTTTTTAGGTGTGATAGTGGTATCATCATGTTTGCTTAAAAAGGATCCTCAGGTTTGAGAGGAGTACGCTGGAGCCTTTACAGAGGGCATCATGTCTGGGGTGCCGGGAACAGGAGGGTGCAGAGCAGGGCTGGCTAGGGATAGCTGTTGAGCCTGGCTGGTGGGAAAGAGCTTGTCATCTCATTCATTTGTGCAGGTCTCTGAAAATCACCATGATAAGGTCTGGAAGGAGGAGGAGGGAAGTGGCAGGCTAGGGTGCAGGGGGAGGAGCGGCAGCAGCTGCCTCTGGCTCAGACGCCCTGGGGCTCAGTCCTGAGGAAGGAGATTGTGCAGCTGCGCCCTCCGGCTTCCCCAGGCCTCCCACTCGGAGGGAGGTCACTCTGCTTGGTGGGTGCCCAGCGCAGGACTGGGTGGGTGGTGAGGGGGCTCTGGTAGGTGGCCCGGCCTCCACCCAGGGCACCGCAGGCAGAGTGGGCAGGTGGCACTCACCGTGGAGAGGCAGCTCCTGTCCTCCCGGACGACGGCGCCGAAGCCCAGGAAGCCCGTCACCATGACCAGAGCGCCTGCGGAGATGAGGATGTAGGCCGAAGCAGCGAAGGTGCTGGAGGCCAGGACGCTGAGGTAGCCGCTCTTCTCCGCCAGGGTCCAGACGCCCACAGCCAGCACAGCGGCGCCGCCCACCTGCGGGAAATGCGTCAAAGCAGGGCACCAGAGTGGGCACCCGGTTCTACAGGCAAGGCTTGGGGAGCTAGACTTGCCCGCGGTCACACACCTGAGCGACTTGCAGGGCCAGATTTTGAATCCAGGTCTGATTTCCAGTTCCACACACACCAGATGCCTGTTGTGTCTCTGTCTTGAGGCCAGAGGTGTGACCGCGAACTTAGCGTTTGAGTCCCTTCACTTCCCCATCTGGCCACCCTGGGCCTTCATCCCCAAGGGCTCCCCCCAGGCCTCCTCTCTCCCAGAGTTCTCCTTGGCTGCTGCCCACCTTTCCGGGCTGGGCACTTTCACAGGCTGCCCAATTTCATGTTTATATTGGCCCACGGGAGAATCAAGGCCAGGCTTCTCAACTCGGGTCCACAGATGAAGAAACTGAGGTGCACAGAGGAAAGGAAAACTGCCTGAGGCCCTGCCTCCGCTCAGGGGCACTTAGGGGCAGGGCGAGAGCACAGTCTGCCTGCTCAGCCACGCTGCCCCCACAGTGAAAGGACACTGTTCTCCCCAAGCTGGAGGCACTGGGAGGCAGACGGGACTGAGGAGGAGGAGAGATTACTTCTTTGCTGACAGCCCTGAGAAGTGGCAGGGACAGGATGCTGCTAGTTGGCAGTTGCGGGGTGGGGGTGGGGGTGCCTCCTTAGGAAGGGCACCTGGGACACACAGCTGAGGGCTCGCTTGCTGGGTTCCTTCTGCAGTGACTCTGAAACCTCCCTGTGACTATTGTGCTCAGCACAAGTGAGTGTGTGCTGTGTCCTCAAGTTGCCACATGGGGAGTATTAAGACTGTGCCTGGCATCCTTGGGGGAGGCAGGACCCAGGGACCTGGGATCGTCTCGGCCATCTGCTTCTGGGAAGGCAGACTTCTGTCCAGCCCCCAGTCTCACCATGTCATTTGAGGACGGTTCTCTCCCTCAGATGGGTGGTGAGCATTCCCTGAGGACTCTCACAGGCCTCAGTCCACGCCTGCGCCAGCCTGCAAGGCCTGACCATCTGCCCCAGAATGACGGTGTAGCCCACCCTTTCATTTCCCGGTTCTCTTTCTCAGCGGTCACAGACATCAGCTAGGCACATGGAAGGTGGTCCTCAGCAGTTAATATGCACTAGGCACCTTCAGGACTCGACTTACCACCTTCTCTGCTGAGCTCTGCAATAGCTCTTTGAGGACAGGGCAGGGTGGGTGGGCGGGCACATAGCACCTGTTTTGTGGACGAAGAAACAGGCTTGGAGAGAGTAAGAATGTGCTCAAGACAACACTACTGGGAAGTTTCAGAACTGAGATTCAAACCCATGTCTCCTGAGAGCCAATCCAGGACTTGGTCCTCGGATTCCACATGTTGGGCCAGGCCTGCCCCCTACTTTCTTCCTCTTTTTAGACGTCTCTGTTTTTTCCCAAGTGCCACTTTATCCCTTTCAGCACCTCCAGCAGGTGAAGACAACCAGGTGGAAACAAATCACACAGCTGTGCTGCTCCAAATGGAAGGTGAGAGGCTAATGGCCTGCATTTCTTCAATTCCACGACACACCTGTTTCTCCACATTTTAACATCTTTAAAATTGAGATTCACCTTATGATTAATTGCATCTTACAGTTATTGAAAGCACATTTTCTTAATGGTGTATCTTACAATCAATGGTATCTTAGATGCAATGACACAGCGGACTACAATGGGTTTCTAAATTCTCTGGGAGTGTGCATTATCTCTGGCTCACAGAACCTCCACAACCAGTGAGGACTTTCCTGAGTCTTGGTCAGTGGAATTGTGTGAGGTGAGGGTTTCCAGAACATCCTGCACACATTCTTTCTGCCCCCTGCATCCCTGGAAAGCCTGGGTGAAGGTAATAACTTTCTTTGCATAAACTAGCTGTGTGATTTAAACGTAGTCCCTTAACCTCTCTGGGCCTCCATTTCCACATCTCTCAAATAAGGAGGTTATATTAGACCAGTTGTTCCAAACCTATAATAACCAAGGGCCTCTTTGATTACTTTTTCCAATAGTTCTTATGTTTTGAGGGCTTTTGCCTACCAGAGTGCATTAATTAATCCTTCCCATTTTTTATTAAAGGCACAGGGTATTGCCAGGAAGAGATTCTGAGCAGCTTGCAGCAATGTGACCACACTGAACTGATCTAACTTTTAATGGGTGTTTTCCCTTACAGAAATAAGCACATCCATTATCCATTAGGCTCATCAATCCCACAGGCCAAGCGTTGGATCTGGGACCACTGAAAGGGGCACATTAAGAGTGGACTGGGTCCAATCTGTTGGAGGACATGGAAACCACTGAGAATCTGATAAAAAGCTTTGGACCCGCTGCCCAGAGAAATGGTCATCCACATAAAATAAGACATTCCAGTTCAGGGCTAGAGTCTCATCTTGCACCATGCAGTGAGTGGGCCCTGGTGTCCACAATCTCCAAGGCTTCTGCCTCCTCACACTCCTTGAAGGCAGCATTTCTCAGCCTGTCTGACAGCACAATCATGTGGGGAGCTCTGAAAAACTGAAGCCACATTCCAGGCTAATTGGAAAGTCTGGGAGTGGGACCCAGGCATGAGCATTTTATTAAGTTCCCAGGTGGAACCACTGCCCGAGTTTCGTATTTAAGGTCAAAGTGTGCTGTCCCTTTTGTCCAGTAGGTGGTGCTGTACTGAATCTCAGAACCCACTGCTTCCTGGAAGCTTTGCACCCCTGGGTTAGGGTGTCAGGGCAGGCAGCTGCCTGGAGAGCTTGGGACCTTTGTCCAGGACTTGAACTCCATCCTTTTCCCTATCTGTGTTACGGCATTTGATTTGGTAGGAGCATTGGGGTAGAAGGTGGGGTAATGAGCGGAATGTTTCACCCCAAAGGGATGAAAATCAAATTATGCAAGAAAAGAGAAAAAATATGTGGCTCCCAGGGGAGGGAATGGGGGGTTATGAGAAATGCAGCCCTGCGGGAGGAGCAGTACTGACCCGTTAATGGAGCGCTGCTCTCTTCCAGAGCCCCTGCCATCATAGAAAGGGCTGGAATCTTGCAAAGCAGTAGAGCCTGCAAATCAGCCAGGGTGACAGCAGGCGGTCCTTGGCCACAGGGCAGGGCCTGGGAGGGATACACCACCCTGATTAAGGTCTAGAAAACAAACCCATACCCATTCTGATGTCCAGAAGAACTCAGAAGGTGAGTCAGTGGGGACCCCAACCCTCCCCAGGGATGTCACGGCTGGTGGAGAAGTAGCATCTGCAGTGGACTCCGAGTGGGATCTGCCATCAGGAGCAGAAGGGTTGCATGTCCTTTGGGAACTCTCCTGCTTAGAACCTTGTCAGCTCTTTAGGAAACAATCTTTCCTCTGCACAGAAAAAGTAAAAGCAGCTACAAGCCTGAATGGCTCATCAGAGGTTGTGCTGGGAGGGTGGAAGTCAGTAGGCTTGGGTTCCAGCCCCAGCTGTGTGCAGCATTAACAATGTGACTGTGTGTCTGACTCTTGGCCTCTCTAAGCCTTAGTTTTCACATCTGTAAAATGGTGGCTTTGGATGAGCATGTCTCTGAGGTCCCTTCCACACGGACAAAACACACCTACCTCTTATTACCAGGAGAAAAGCCTTTCGCCAATACATTACCAGTAAGATGCTTCTAGACCAGGGACCCGTGGCTCTCAGCCAAGCTGTCTGGAGACTGCCAAGGTCAGCAAAAAGAGTGGTGGGAGAGGGACTGAGAGGTGCTCATTGAGGTGGGGAAAGATCTGAGCCCAGTGAGCTATCAACAGCTATTTGCATAGAGTTGATTTGACAGTATTTGGCTTCTTACAGAAACTGGGTTTGTTTTCTGTGTGGAATATTAATTCCATTTTTCAAAACTATAGCTTGTAGCCAATTAACCAGAAAATCCTGCAGAGGGTGAAGCCGGCCTTACCAACGAGGACACAGGCAGGCAGGGAGTGCGGGGGTGGGCAGGGCAGGTCACCCACGTGGTGTAATTTTGGAACTTCCCATTTATAGAAATGTAACATTGCCAAAAAGTCACTCATTTCTTCTCTGGGAGAAAGATTAGCCTGAGCAGCCACACATGCCTGGGTCTTGACTGACATCAGGCAGCAGACCTGAAGGAAAGCAGAGAGCATCAAAGGGCAGGAGTTTCTTTGTCAGGCTACCCAAGGGAGGAGGAGTGGGGTGGAGGAGGGGCCAGGCCTGTGGGGCTACCAACAAGGAAGGCTCCCTGCTAGGGAAGCAGCCCTGGGCAGGGGAGCTCTCTGCCTTGAGGGGAGCCTGTGGCATGTGGAGGCAGTGCAGTGCACCCAGGTGAGGCTTGCTGGGCCCTCCCAGGTGCCGAGCACCATGCAGGCCTGGGAAGGTATTGGGCTGGAAGTGTGTTCACCCATTTAGAGCCACACTGGCCACCTGGGGCCTGCCTCCCCAGTCTCATCAATGGCACTGGTACCCACTGGGTCCTAAACCCCCCCAAGTCACTCTGCACTCCTTACTCATCCTTACTGGATGCCAGCTGCCACCTGCTCGCACACCCCACACACTGCCTGGCTTTGGCCCCCACCCCCAGCCCCTGGGTCAGTTCCTGCCCCCTGCTCCAGCCAGTGGCCATTGTGCATGCTTCAGGTGTTGATCTGCCTGGGCTCGCCGAAGAGGTGCCACCAGCTGCCCATCACCCAGAGCACCAGGCCCAAACTCCAGCCTTTCAGCATCTGGACTGATTTTTGGCTTCGTCTTCTGTGACTTCCCTTCCTCCATACCTGGGCTTTAAGGGTTACTTATGAACTAAGTTGTTGTTTTCTTGAAAACATGACAGGCACCCAATAACCATGGCAATAGAACGGCGAAGAAGGCAAGTGGCGGGTGTTGGAATCCCAGACCCCTCTGCTGTGTGGATCGGGACAAGAGGCACAGCTGCTCTGGCCTCAAGTTCCTTGTCTCCCGCTGCCCCCCATTCCCCAAGGTGCTCTCTGCACCTCGGCTTCTGCCTCTGCCTTTCCGGGGCCGGTTCCTCCCCCTGCTCTCCAGTGAGTGCTCGGCATGGACGAGGAGCTGCCCCATGCTCCGGAGTCCTGGCCCAGCAGCACCCGGTGGGACGGGCCAGTGCAGAGGGCCAGGGAAAAGGCCATCCGCTGCCCTCACTGCCTCTGCAGGCCGTGTCCCTGGGTCACACTGAGGACTTCTCCCTGCTTTCTGGCAATTTTTAATTTCAGGGGGAGTTTGAGTTTCAGAGGTGACAGAATCTTCTCCAGGTCATCAGGAAGCCTGAGGAATGGCCTGGCATAGCACCCGAGGGGTCATTAATGCCAGACCAATGCTTCACCATTTTTTTTAATGGGCATCCATTAGGCACCTACTAAGACCAGGCACATTGCCAGTAGTGGGGCCCAAGGAGCGTGGTGCTGTCCCTGTCCCGTGCTGCTGGCAGGTATCTGGGTGGGAAGACCCTGACTAATCACGAGGGTGACTGTGATAAAGGAGAGGTGGGAGCTCGGGGAGAGGCCCAGGAGACAGGGTCTAAGCAAGGTGACATTTCCCATAAGTAGCCAGGACACAGTGGGGACTAGAGTTAGGAACTCTATTGTCCAGCTTGGAGCCCATTTTGCCAGCTGAGCTGCTGGCCCACAAAAGCCGCTTTGTCCATGAAGCAAGCCACCTGTTGTCTGGGCCAGAGCCAGGCCTAGCATCCCTGAGTACAGCAGGGGCAGCTCAGGGCTGTCACCACCGGCTTAACCTCTGACGGGTCTCACCAGCAGTGGCCCTATAGATCAGATATGCATCCATCTCAAGCATGAGCCTGCTCCCAGCCGACCCTGACAGCACAGGGGCAGAGAAGCCTGGCCACCATGGGCCCTGTGGCTTCAGCACCTCAGCGATGGGGGAGGTGGGGGTGGGGCAGCAGAAAACCAAACACAGGGCCCTTCACCCACTGTTTCTCAGGTGACATGCCCAGGAGGCAGGGTGAGGCCATGTCCATGTTCAAGGGGATGGCGATACACAAGTGAAGGGCTTTCTACCTCCGGGGAAGAAGCTGCTCCCTACCAGGCCCCTGGGGGTCCCACAAGGTGGCAGTGTTCTCCAGCCACCTCACTCCCCTGGCCAGGCTACGAGTCCCCCATCCTCTCTGTGTACCATTGTGGCCCATGTTCCCCCTACGGGACCCCAGGGATTCCCTGGAGGCTGGGCTCCGCCGGCCCCCAAGGGAAGTACCAGTGCTTCAGCCGGTGTCCTGGCCAGGATAGAGCTTGGGCTCAGAGGGCAGCCCTCTTGTCAAGGGAGCTGCTTCCCCAGTTCGCCTGTAGGCCAGCATAGCTCCTGGGAGGCTGGAGAAGTTTGGTTATTAAAACAGCCAAGTGGCTAATTAAAGTAATAAATTGGAGAACAATATTGGAGGGAAGATGGGCACTGCAGGAAATGGGAGCGGGGAGAGAAGCATTTCCTAGGTGGCTGTGTGGGAAAGGCTGGGTCACACCTTTTAGGGTCATGACTGGGGCAGCAATGTGTTGGCAGGTTTGGTCCCCAACCCAGAACTATATCCAAGGGGGGCTCCCCTGCTCAGTGAGATGGTGTGACTGGTGCTGGGTTAATCGATATGCAAGGTAGTGGTGGGGTGGGGCTCCAAGATGGGGTGATGGTGAGGGATGGGGTTCAGGCATCGATTGAGTGTCGGGGGTTGGGGTCTGCAGGGGTGGAGTTTAGGTACAGGATGTGGTGTCTACTGGGACACTGCTGTGTTTTGCTGACATTCTTCATGCTCTGCGGGTCTGACGGCCCATACTCTCATAACCTCCAAATCCAGGCTCATCCGAATCCCTGGGGACATTCTGGATTCCCAGAAAGCATCAGAGCAGGGGGTCTAAGCTGTGAATATGAACAAGTCAGGGGTCTATGGCAATGGGAGGAGCAACACAATGTGAGTCCGAAAACCCAGAACTGACATAGAACTCTGCCAATCATCTGAGCCTCAGTTTTATCATCTAGAAAATGGGAATGAAGATGAAGAGTGGTTGTGAGGATCAGATTAGAGTTTTACAAACACTGGAAGTAACCCATTAGAGCTGTGAAATACATTTGGTGAGCTGAAAATTATACTAAAAGACAAAAAGCAAAACAAAACACGACAAAATAGAATAGAACATACCAGAGTGCACTGCACAGTGAGGCTAAGCATGGTTTCAGGAGTGAACAGTGCTGTGTGTCTGCGCTGTGCATGTGCACCAAGCATGTGTCAGAAACCGTGCTAAATGCTTCCTAAATGTCCATCTAGTTCTCACAGGCACTGACATCCCCATGTAACGTAGGAAGAAGGGAAGCTTTGTTTCAATGACATGATTTGCCAAATGCTCCAGTTGGACCAGGTCACCATGACTAGATGCCACAGCTGGGTGGCTTAGACAACATGCATTTATTTATTTTTCTCAAAGTCCTGGAGGCTGTCCCCAGGTAAGGCGCTGACTGATCCAGGGCAGTGAGGACCCCCTTGCTTACAGAGGCTGCCTTCCCGCTGCGCCCCACAGGGCCGCTGCTCTCTGCGTGCTTACGGGGGGAGCTCTCTCTTCTCTACTTGTATGGCCCCCAGTCCTCTTAAGTATCACCTAAAAGCCTGATCTCTAATCCTAACCCCAACCCTGGGGCTTGGGACTTCTGAGGGGTCACAATTCAGCCACAGCACCTAATGTCCATGGCAAATACATAGCGGTATGTGAATTTGAACCCAAATTTGAGCCTGGGTCTCCCCAGCATGCTCTGCTCCCACACTAACCCACACATGCTCCAGAGACATGGGGGACAGAGCAGGATCTGGAGCTGGAGGAAACAAAGTCTGGGCCAAGCCTGTAGGCTTGGTGGTTAGAGAGCCAGCAGGCTCCGGCTGGGGGTCTTTGGGCAAACTCTTTCCACTCTAAAATGGGGTTCTAATAGAGCTGCTCACAGCTGCCAGGGCACTGGGAGGATAACCAGTGGAAAGACATGCCAGAGAAAGCCTACAGCAGCAAGAAGCAGCCTCCATGAAAGCTGGGGCTCTGTCACCCAGGGATTCTGAGTGCCTAGAACAATGCTCATCACCACTACCAGGCCTTGGGCAAGATTCTGAACTGGGCGAGCCTGTCCCCGGTCTGAAAATGAGGGCAACAGCGATCCCACCATGAGGGGAGATTTGAGGATCACATGAGATCATCTACAGGAGGCCTTTAAGCAGCGAGCCTCATGAGCACCAGGCGGCGTGACCAATGCCAGGAAGTCCTGGGCTTCCCTGTCCTCTCTGTGGAGTTTCAGCCGAGTGGGCAAGGTGACACACAGGGACAGCACGCCCCTTCTGAGCAGGTGGCAGGAGGTGGCATGTGTGCTCAGCAGGCAGGTGGCTGCCTTAGAACTCTCCCTGTGGCTCTGTGCAATATTCCAGTGCTACATCTTGTAAGAGGGGCTCAGGTAGGAGCCTCGGCCCCTGGACCCCAAGGTCCTGATGGAAGGTTCTCTGGGGGAAGAGAGCCTCACTGATAAGGCCCCTCCCTGGGGAATTCTGGTAAATTCCAGAGGACTTGGTGCGCTACAGTGGACATGCCGCTGTGCTCTGCCACGGGAGGCGGGCTTACCTCCTTCTGAGGAGATGGCAGCAGGTCCAGGGGCAGATACCTGGACACCCCGGACTGGAGACAGAGGCCCGGACCTCCGAGAACTGATCATCCCCATGAGGGGATGAGGCGTGTCCGAATGGGCTGTGGGAAGTTGTCTGTGCGCAGCCAGGCCCCCGGGCAGGGCTATTTTACCCAAAGCAGGGAGATCTATATGGGGAAGCCCAGCCCCAGGAGCTGCTCTGGTAACACACGTGCTGCCCACCTGCCTGCGCTGCCGCCCACGTGCCCTTCTCCTGTCCACTCTTGCAGGGACAGACCCTGAGGCCACTCTGGCTGGAAGGGGACTTGAGGTGGGTCACCCCATGCACTGCCCACTCCCTCCTAGGGCACAAGCAGGAGGCACAAGGTCAGGGCTCTTGCACAGGTATTTCAGGCTGGGCTTTCACATCTGTCCTCCAACCCCGCTGCTGCTGCCTCCCCTTCCCCAGTGCCCGGCAGGTGCTATCATGCTAATGCCCACTCCCCAACCCCCATTCACTATTCTCCGGAGGGTGCTCTTGCCACAGCCACCAATGAGGGCTTATGGCCAAACCCAGGGGCCGCCCTCCAGGCCCTGGACACCTGATGTGGCCTTCCCCTTGAACACTGCCTGCCCGCACTGGTCTCCAGCCTGTTCTCTCGCTTTTCCTCCCACCGGCTGACTGCCCTCCCCCAGCTCCCTTGGGGGGACCCCTTATTCCAGCTCACCTGGGGGTCTCCTGGTGTTAGCGCAGCAGGACCTCCCATCTCCGGAGCTCCCTCGTTTCAGGGCAAATGGGGACTGCCACTGGGCCTGCACTCACCCCTGACCGCTGGGATGTGCCACACCTCATTCCTGTCTCTCTTCCCAGTCTCCACCTCTACCTGAGGGTTCTCACCTATTTCCATGGCTGCAACCACCATCCGGGATGACCCAGACCCATGAGCTAACTTCCCCTGACATCCCTGCTAGGGTGTCTCCTGGCGACTTAAACGCACTGTGCCTATATCTGACCCCAAACTGCTGCCCTTCTCCACCTCCTGCTGCAGGGAAGAGCTCCACCCTCTACCCAGGAGTTTCATATTCTGAACACCTCTTCCCTCTCACCCAGTTAATGCCTGAATCTTGTCAATTTTACCTCCTAAATCCCTAACACTCTAAACAGTTCGATCCCCGTGGTCACTCCCAAAGTGCAGGTCACCACCATCTCTTGTCCTAATCAGGGCAATGTCTAGAGGAAGTGTCAGTAGTTGTCATTCCTGGGATGGTCAGTATTATGGGTTGAACTATGTCCCCAGAAAGATTTGTTTAAGTCCTAATCCTGTTAGCTATGAATGTGATCTTATTTAGAAATAAGATCTTTGCAAATGTAATCAAGTTATGATGAGGTGATTAGGGTGGCTTATAATCCAATATGAATGGGGCCCTAAGAAGAAGAAGAAAATTCCATGCAAAGACAGCGACACTCTGGGAGAATGCCATGTGCTGACAGAGACAGAGTCTGGAATAATGCAGCTGCCCCCCGAGAATGCCAAGGATTGCCAGCCACCATCAGGAGCCAGAAAGAGGAAAGAGAAGATTCTACCCCAGTGACTCAGAGGGAGCTTGGCCCTCCTCACATCGTGACTTTGGACTTCTAGCCTCCAGAGCTACGAGAGAATACATTTCTGTTGTTTAGAACCACCTGGTTTCTTATACTTTGTTACAGGACCTCTAGGAATCTGATACAGTGAGACATGGGCAACTTTTATGTGTTTATTTATACTCTTCAGTATTTTATTAGAGGTAAATTTTCTGTAGTGGACACATAAGACTTTTATGATCAGGAAAAACATACTTATTCTTAAAAAAAAATCCTCAGTAAGAATTCTAAACACCCTATTGGATTTATCTCTGGGGATGGAAACTGTCTACATGCGCACAGCTTACTGATCACATCAACACAGCTTTATATTATTTCACTGTCTTCATCAACATGACTTCACTATTCCAGGAAGATAAAAGTTGCAAATAAGTTTATTGTTCATTTCAGGAACTTTGCAAAAGACATTTGAACAAACATCAACTTGTCCAACTTTTTCATAGACATCATCAAGTCACTGTCTACTATCCAAGAACCTTCAAAACTTGGCCTTGCTGTGTCCACCAGTCCTCAATGGCCAGACCACGACCCTTCTCAGTCTTAAGCAATTTCATTAATCTCAGGGAAAGACCCTGAAAACGAAGACATATCCCATTTCTGCCTTTGCCTTTCTGAGCTGTTTCTATGACTCGGCAAGGGGGTGTACCCCTCACCGTGGCCAGCAGGAAACTCAGGCTGCCTTATCAGCAGGTTGCCTGGGTGGTATTTCCGGGCCTTCTACCTCTCAGATATCTGAAATACTGCATTTAGTGAGTAGCTTCTGTGTGTACAGACTAAGCTAAGCTTGACATATACCATTTTAGGGCATCTACTAAATGAACTGTTAAAAGATAAACTGAGGCATATTAAACATTTTAAGAGTTTGAGCACAAATCGATTCAAATTGGGCAGCATCCCATTGAGCAGGCAGAAAGGAGCCCCGAGGAGCAGAGCAAAATGAAGGACTTTCATAGGCAGAGAGAAGTGGAACAAGAGAGTCCTACTAAGCAAAAAGGCAGGTTGGTCATGGCTGGGTTACTCTCCTGTAGGGGATGGCTGTTCACGTGACTCCTGATCAACTGGTGTAAGATTCTATTTCCTGGAGAGCCACAACTGTGATTAAGTTAAGTCCAAATCTGTTTGGTGACCTGGGGCTTAGCCTCAGTGACTCTATTTGGGGCCTGTTGTCTTATTTTTAATAGAGCCCAAGGTTAGAAATGATCCCTGTTTTGTAGCAGGGGAAACAGATTCAGCCAGTATAAGTGGCTTGTCCAAGGCTACCCCATTAGTAAGTAGCAGAGTGTGAGTCTGGCTGACTGCAAAGCCTGTCCTCTTAGTACTCTTCTGCTTCTCCAAACTTAGTGAGACTGTAATACAAAATACACACCTTTCAGGGTTGGGCCTTTGGGGAACTGATCATATTCTGCTACCTATTACTCCGACAATTGCCTCAACTGGACAGACTCCACTCCTCTGGGGAGACCTCACCTGGGCAGGGTTCCTGAGGGTCAGTCGCTAGAGGGGCCATCCCCATCGCATGCAGAGGCAGCCCCTGGCCCCCAGGACTTTTGGTCTCTGCCCTGGGCCCAGAGAATGTTCACCATGAAAGCAAATTGGCTTCAGTGTAAAACAATTATTTCAGGTAGTCACATTTCCCACAAGGCACTGGTACAACATGTTAGCAGGGAAGAAAGACCTGGACCTTTTGTACAGCGGATGGAACATAAAGCTCTTTGTTATGATTTTGCATCCTCTATTCAGATGCCATGTGCTACCAACTCCATGCCAACCTGCAGACCAGATTCTTTTCTTCCCCCTCAGTAGCAAATGTACATATTTGCTCTAAAGTAGGCAGGATTTGCCCATGGGTGGTCTTTCACTGGGAAGAAATCAACCCTGTGTGGTGAGTCACAAAAAAAACAAAGGTGTCTTGACTCACGTGGTGCCGGGGAAGGGGACGTGTGCAGAATTCACTTACCCAGAAGAAGAAGTTAAAGACAAAGAGTAAATACTTCAGGTAGACCATCAACCAGTCGTCCTGTTCAGCTTTGTAATGGGCCATGGTTGCTGGGCCTGCAAAGAAGACACGTGCTGGGCTGGGGCATCCAATGGAGAACCACCTGCCCTCCCCAGAGACAGAGCTCCCTGCAAGCTTCCCTGCAAAGGGCTTACAAGCCTATCTGGCCAGGTGGGCCTAAGGATGTGGGTCTGCAAGCTGGAGCAAAGATCAGTAAAATGCAAAGGCTACCTGATGCACAATGGAGGTGAACTGGACAGAACTTTCTAGACTTTAGGATCTTGGTGTTTTCTTTTCCACACAGTTCTAACCTACAAGTCTTTCTGCAGACTTTTCACTGGCCTGCTTGTGTTCTTATTCTCTTCCCAACTCATCGGGGTTGCAGGACACAGGTTTCCCCTTCTCCACACACTCATACACACAGTCAGCAAACCAGCTGGGCACTGGAATCCTGCCCAGCATCATCTGAACAGGACTTCTGCATGCATAGGTGAAGCATAAGCCCCAAATCAGAGTGTCCATACTGGGAAGGACCTAGCTGATCACCCAGTGGACCCCACCTGTCCCTGCACCTCGGCTTTCTAATAAGGAAGGAGGTCGGCAGGCCTGGTGTGCAAGTACGAGGCCTCTGGAGCCTGACTCCCTGGGCTCAAACCATGGTCTGTCACAAGACACAGGAGACTCTGGGCAAGTCATGTGCCCTCCCACCCCTGAGCATCCTCATTTAAGGTAATGATACCTACACTGCATGGTTGTTCTGAGAACTCAACAGGATAATCCTTGGGAAGTGTTAGCATAGTCCTTGGCAAAAAGTAAGTCCTCAATAAATGTTAGTTATTATTACATGTAGCAGGGATTAGAGCTCAGGACTCCAGCCCTAAAACTCCCAGTCTTTGCCCCAGAACCACGCTCTCTCTGATGGCCTCTCTGGGAATGTGATGCAATGGGGTGGTAAAGGGAGGGAAGGCGCCTGTCCCCAGTGATCCTGTTCACTTCTCAGGAAGTCTGAACAATGGCCTTGGTGGTTTCCTCTTCTCCTCGGGCTGCGTGTGCCACGGGTGCCTGCTTACACTCACAGAGCAGCTGCCCTTAGGGAACCGTCCCCCTACAGGGACGTCTGATCGCCGAAGCATAAGCAGTGAGGCACTGGCTCTGCCCATTTCCATCTCTTTCTGCCTCATTCCCCACCTCCAACAGCGGCCTCCTTGTCTCCGCTCTGCCTTTTATTTCAAGCTCATGACAGGCTCAGGGAGAGAGGAAGAGAGAAAAGGAAAAGTGGCTGCCTTATTTGGGATTTCTATTTGCAGACCTTGAAGAAGGTAATTTAAGACTTTCAGTCTTCTTGTTAAAAAAAAGACAAAACCCATTTTCCTCCAATTTAGTCTGAAAGGCAGGGTAGTGGAAAAAATACAGAAGGAAAAAAGGAATTCTATAAAAAAGTGTAAAAAATGGTGATATATGGGGTCAGCCAGGTGACAGGAATGGGAGCTGTTACATGTTCATTCTCCAGGTGGCCCTGACAAGGGATGCTCTGGGCCACCAGGGGCCATCAGTACAATGACCAAGTCTGTCCGGAGCCGACCCTCTCCTGTCTGCACCCTCTCTGCCTCTGCCTGCCCACTGGGCTCATGCACAGAACCTTCTCCCAGGCTGCAAGCCAAGGGGCCAGGACCCTCTAAGGGAAAAGGACATTTTTAAAAAAGGGGTCCCAGCAGAAGACAGGGTTTAAGAAAAAGAAACTCACTTCTAGTGGTAATATTTTAGCCATTAGTGGTATATAAGACAGAACCACAGAATATCAGGGTCAGGGAAACCTTTGGGCTCCCTTAATTCACCCTTTTCCAGAAGCAATGAGGAAATCAGCACTCTCCAAAGTCATAAGGCTAATTGGTGGTAGCAGTTTCCTATCTCCCCTGTTCAGTTCTCCTTCCCTCACTGCGCCCCCATCATATGTGGGGCTCTGTGCTAGTGGCAGAGGCCCCAAAGAAGTGTCAATAGCAGGTTGGAGCCAGATGCCTGGATCTGAAAACTAACCTTGTCATTTACCAGCTGTGTGACCTCGGGCAACTTAAGTAACCTTTCTTTGCAGCTAATATTTACTGAGCACTTGGTATGTGCCAGGCACAAGACTAAGTGCTTTACATGTGTCACCTTGTTCAGTCTTTCCAACAGCTCTATGAAGCAGGGTTATTTCCATTTTTCAAGAAAAGGAAACTGATACTTAAATAACCTGTCTAAAATTACATAGCTAATAAGTGGCAAAGCCAGAACAGAATGTAGAGCTTCTGATTTGGCCTAAGCTCTTACCCACTGTGCAATGTTCTCAGGACCAGAGCTTCAAGGGGAAGTGAGGAAGGGAGGGGAAGAGACTTCTGGTTTCCCTGATACTTGTTTTTTCTTGCCTTAGGACTAGAATCCCAGGTCCTTGGCCACCTGGAGCAGACATTTCCCAGCATACCTTTCTGCTAGGTGTAGCCAGGATTAACTCCTGGCCAAGTATGCAACTTCTTAGATGTATCATTTTTTGGTGTATGTTTCATAAGCATTTGAAAAGACTGTGAATCCTGTCATTGCAGGGTACAGAACTCTCTATGTGTCAATGAGGTCAAATTTGTTAACTGTACTTTTCATACTTATATCCTAACTGATTTTGTGTTTATTTATTCTACCATCTATTGAAAAAGGTATATTAGACTCCCACTATGATCATGTATTTGTTTGTTTATCCTTTAATTCTGTTTATTTTTGTTTCAAGTATTTTGCAACTATTTTACGGAATGCATACAGATTTGGAGTTGTGACATCATCCCAGTAGAGCAATCTCTTCATCATTAATAAATGTCATTCTTTACCTCTAATATCCTTCAAGTGATATTAGGAAATATCCTTCAAGTGAGGAAGGGGTATGCCTCTCTTCACCCTTCCCTTCTTCTCGTTGGTCGGAATGGCTGGAGCTCAAGCAGCCATTTTGAGCCATGAGCTGGAAACCATTGGTTGAAAAGGGCAGAGCAATCAGTTCAAAGAGTCTGGCTCTCAGAGGATTTTGGAGCTGCCAGAGCATCATGGGGCTGCTCACCTCCAGACTTAGTTTATATGAGGAAACAACAAACACAGCTTCTTTAAGGTACATGTTTGGAAATTCTATTACCCAAACTTCATCCTGATGGTAGAGGGAGAAGTGGGTACAAAAGTATGAGAAGGGCATGGTGTATGGGGCACTGTAGATGGGACAATAATACCAGGGAATGATTCTGGGTAGTGGCCACCAAGCTCTTTTATCCACATGCTCTTATTACTGAAGTGTGTGTGTGTATTTATAAATTTTATTCATGTATTATTGTCAACCTACATGGTAAGTATCATCAAAGCTTAGTTTTTCTAAAAGATAAAATAATTAGGATTAGGAATTTTAAGTAGATTGTCTCCACTTTGGGGCCAATGGGTGCAGAGTGTGAATGAAGGGTGAGAGCTGAAGGGCTGCAGTTAAGTGGGGATCAGATCAAGGGAGGCTGAGCTCAAAAGGAGAGGAGAAAATAGAGACTCAGAGGTAGGGCTTTTCCAATGAGAAGGCCTAGGGTAAAGGCGAGTTGCACATTTCACTGATTCCACAGTCCATGCACTTCCCTCTACAGCTAGGGACACTGGATAGGTGGAGAAGGCTGAAGGACGGTGACCCTGAAGTGTCCCTTAAAGCAACCACTCCGAGCCCAATGCCCCGAGTAGTTCCAGATGGGATCCCTGGCAGATGGGCAGCTGTCCTAATGTCCTCCCCTGTGGTTGGACGTAATGCGTGGCGGGAGGGGTTGGGGGCTGGGGTGGGGAGTGTTGATGGTCAAGTTAGCCCCAGAGAGGGGAAAAGAAAACACAGGCTACTTGACCGGTCCCTCTGATGGAGGGACGGGCTGCAATTATCCCTCAAGACCATTTTCACCGAGCTCCGAGGCGTGTCTTAGGACTTCTGGGAAACAGAGTGCCTTTTTTGCTTCTAACAGGCTGCCTGACTGGACCTCGGTGAGTCTGGCCCAGGTCTGCTGAGCCGGGCAGCTGTGTGGCACAGGGGTGGGGTCAATTTTCCTGGCTTTGCCCCCTGACAGCTACCTGGGCTCCCCAGGGCTTATGACGAGAGTCAGTAAACAAACAAAACAGTACTAAAACGGGCTAGAAGAGCTGGGGGTGAACCTCAGACCTTCCCTGGATATCTGCTTGCCCATCTGCAGGATGGGGCAGTGGTTTTGTTGAGGGCTTATTAAAACACATTGCTCAGGCCCACCCCAGGGTTTCTGACTTAATGGGCTTGGGGTAGGATCTTGGGAAATTTGCTCCCCATGGTGGCAATGGCCTGATCTGTCTGAGACTGAGGCATTTCTTAGAATACTAGGCTTTCAGTGCTAACTCTGGATAATCCCTGGCACCCAGGATGATTGGTCACCCTCTTCCCAGGAGCCGCTGCTGGGGGTCTGGGAACCACAGAGAATCAGTGTTCTTTAAAGCCCCTCCCAGTCTGGTAAGCCCACGACCCAGCCCTGTAATTATCCTTTGCATCTAACAGACATAACTGAATGAGTGGGGTGGGGAGACAGGGTGGGCATGGCCCCTCACACAAAACCCACATTAAGGACGCAGTTCCCGGGGAGATGTCAAAGATTTTCCAGACAGCCTAGGAATGCAGCTTCAGGGTGCCTGCCCTCCAGGCCAAGGCTTTGACTGCAGAACAAAGCTGGGATTCAGGGGCAGCCTGCAGGCCTGGGGGCTGCTAATGGCATGGTCAGGACCCGTGCTGGGTGCCATCTCAGAGAAGCAACTGCAAATGCCGTCATGGTGCAGGGATGGACTGGGCTACCTTTTATCATGCTGGATGGGTAAAGTCATGGGCCGTGAGACTTGGGGACTATTGTCTTTTCTCCTGCCCTTCAAGAAGATGAGTTGCAAAGTGCAGAGAAAATGAGGGACTTGTAGAAAGAGCACGGCTGGCTGGCCGGCCAGATGTGCAAGAACTCCCAGGAAGCAGGGCAAGGCCCAGCTGGGGCAATGCCCAGAGCAGAGTGGGGCAGAGCCGAGCCCTATAGTGGGGATGGGTAACAGGGGCAGGGAGTGCTTGGAGCTGACTATATAAATGGCACATACCTATGAGGCACTGTCAGCCCTGGGCCAGCCACATCCTTCACTCACTCAGCAAGCGGGCACTGAGGCCCCACTACATGCTAGGAGCTGTACTTCCAACTACTAGAGTTAGTCCTTAAGCAGCTCACTGCAGGCATATAGATAACCTCTAAGCCCTGATGGCAACAGAGGAAGTAGCATTAATTTTTGCCAGACTGAGATGGTGTGGGGCAAGGGGCATCTCATTTGCTCCTTCAGGACAGGTAGGAATGAAGGCAGAGAAGAAGGGAAGGCTGCTCAGGTAGAGGGCCAGTGGAGCAAACGCCCAGAGGTATGCCTGGGCATGTGGCTGCAGAAAAGGCTGGACAATCAGGCAAGGAGCCTGTGGACAATCTCGTTGCTGCATTTAGGTGTGACTTTCCCCCTTTCCACACATCCCTACCCCTGGGATCTCACCAATGTGTCTGCTCCCATTTACAAGGGCTCAGGTTGGGGTGCCCTGACTCTGTTCCCTAAGGGGAAGGCACCCATATCTAGGGTGGTGGGGAGGGGGCTCCTGGGGAGCTTTGTGATTCTAAAATTTAAAAAAAACTAGTGTGTATCTGCTATGGAAAACCAGACCCCACCCCTTCAGTTGAGTAAGTGCCAGCTTCCACCTCTGGGTTCTTGGCCAACAAGAGGCCATGCCTGCATGATGGTCAAAAACAGCTGGAAAGCAAACGGCAGGCAAAGTCACTTAATTTATACCTCGATTTGGGCTCCTGATGAAACCTGCCTGCAGGCCCCTCCTGGTGTGGCCCCTTCCTCCAACCATACAGCCTCGGCGTCCTGTTCCTGGGTTCCCTCTCACCTAATTTCCCCTTGCTTAACCTTTCCTGACAGGTGGGCAGTCCCTCAGAAGCAGTCAGAAAAGCGGGGCTTCCTCAGACCCCCTGAATGGGTCAGCTGGAAGGAGCCCCTGTGAGAAGACCCCAGGGATGGGGGGTGAGGGGAGGGGTTCGTATTGCGGCCAAAGTCACACTGCAGACCAGCAGCAGGGACCTGGCCTGCTGTTCCCACAGCCACCGCCAAGGTTCTGAATGGCTGATACTAATGACAAACATTTACTACATGCTAACTAAGTGCTAGGCACTGAGCTAAATGCTATATGTGCATTGCTTACTTTAGTACTTAAAATAACCCTGTGATGGGATTATTACCCCTTTTGCGGAGAGGGACACTGACACAGAGAACTAGGAAGTGGAGAGAGATGTGCAGGGTGGGGGCAGATGTTCTGTTTTTCTCTGGGCAATTCTAGTTTGGGCCTCTGGCTGAACTGAGAATGAAGGACTCTCCCTGGGGCAGACCCCAGTCGGGGCTGTGGGAGGCGGCAGGGCCAGTGTTGGCTGATCCTGGCAGGACCTGGGTCTGGAGTGCCATGGAGGCCATCATCACCAGTTACCGAACTGCCCAGGGAGCCCCCTGCAGGGGCTGTGCTCCTCTGCCTGGCCCTCTACCTCCCTGACGTTGGGGCCAGGGATCTGGCAGCCAGTACCCCTACAGTGAGGCACGGGCTGGCCTGGGTCCTCTGGGCGAACACTGCCTTTTGCTTTTATGGCACCTGTTTGTTGTGTGCTGGTGAATGAATGCAGGCAACGCTTCTGGACCAAGCTTAGGGTTCAACAGCTGACTACAGTGTCATGTGGATGGCGCTGTAGGCAGAACCTGAATTAAAATCCCAGCACTAAGAATTCTTAGTCTTTATGCCTGAGAGATATGTTTTCCAAAGTACATGACTATTTTTTACTTCATTTGCAAGCACCAACATGCATCATCTGGGTTAGCCAGGGCTCCTTTCTCCGGATTCTCTGCGTTTACACATACACACTCTTTGGAGGTTCTGCCTGTGGATGGCTATCAGCCTTTGCTATAGTTTTCCTGGGTCCCTTTCTAAAACTGCAATCTGACCTGTGAAATGGACCTCCCCAGGGCTTATGATGAGAGTCAGTAAACAAACAAAACAGTACTAAAATGGGCTAGAAGATCTGGGGGTGAACCTCAGTTGTCACCTAAGCTGTGTGACCCCGAGAAAGTCACATGACCTCTCGGGCATCAGTGTCCCCCTGAGCTGAAGCTGGTCTGGCTTTGTCTCCCTGGCAGGGTGCTCATGAGGATCACATGGGATGGAGAATTTGCAAGAACTGTGGGTACCATAATTTTATGGCCTCAGTGCCACAAGGTTAAAGGAATTATTACAACCAACACTGTAAGAGCTCCTTTAATGAGAGACAATGTGTGGGTAACCCTGCAGGACACACCAGCCAGAGGCAGAGCAGCTGAGAGTTGAGAACACAGCTTTCATGGCCTCTAAATCCCAGCCCGCCCGCCTGCTAGCAGACTCCCCTAGATGCCATGAGGATCCACTCGCAGAAAATCAAGACCTGACTTAAGTAAGCTGGTCCAGACAGAAAAGTTACTTTAGAAATAGGGGGAAACAAATATGAAAAATATTTAACTGAGATTAATATTAAAATGAGCCTTAAAATCACAGAACCTATCATATAACCAGTGGTGAATGCAGGATAATTATATTCTCTACAGAATTACAGAGAAATCAATTAAGATTATATATCAGAAGGCAAATGAGAATTGAAAGGGATCTTTGCCAAGAGTTATCCTAAAACAGTGCACTTGACCCCAGTAAAGAGCTCCCTCAGCTTCACTTACCATGTTTAATTCTGAACCTAAGAAAATATATTCAGGTATTTTTTTTCCTAGTCTCCTTTTTTATCATTCATCAACATTTTACTTTCCAAGCTCTGTTTCACTCAACTCTGTCCCTAAAATGCAATTTTTATATGACCTCCTGCTGGATGGTTAGCCTAAAGCCCATTTGAAAGGTCTCTAAACTCTCCTACATTGACCACCTGAAATTTTCCAGTTTGTAATGGCATTTTTCTTGAGAGTATGACAACTATCATTTTAGTTAGATATATCTTTTTTAGAAGGTATATATAGTTGAATGTTATCAGTCATTTGTATTTTAGTGTGAATTTGTTAAATGAGATGATTCCTGTTTTCCTAAACTTTTAAAATTGGACTTTACTAAACATAAAGTGCAGAGACCTTAAGCATACGGCTCGATCTTTCTCAAAGTGAATATATGCATTTCCCTCTAAGTACTGCTTTGGCTGCTTTCCACACATTTTGATTTGTTGTATTTTCACTGTTCATTTCAAAGTATTTTCTAATTTCCACTGTGATTTTTTTTTGATCCAAAATTATATATGTGTGTTACTTGATTTTCAAACATTTTTGAGAATGTTTTAGTTGTCTTTTTCTTGTTCCTACTGTAGCTGGAAAATACGCTCAGTATGATTTCAGTCCTTTAAAATTTGTTGAGACTTGCTTTATGGTTCAGAAAATCCTTTCAGTTAATGTTCCAAGTACATTGAAAAGAATGTGTATTCTCCAGTTTTGTTAATCATGTTATTAAAACATATATTCCTACAGATAAAATAAATGGAAGAAGGGGGAAAAAGCAAGCGTTGTGGTGAACATTAAGCACCTTGTTTTGGTTCTCAACATGCAAGGCTCCGCCCAAGAGGCACCCTTAGGGAGGCGGGAGGAGGGCCTCAAAGGCAGGGCTGCAGCTGAGGTGGACCCCACGGAGCAGCACCTGAGGGCCTCTGCCATCAAATCAGGGCTAGTGATGGTTCAGCCCAGAAGGTGATGGATGCCCTCCTGCTCACTGCCCCCCTTCCCACCAGGCTCCCAGCCCCCACTCCCAGCCCCCGCTCCCAGAACTTGCACCCAGAGACCTGGGTTCTGCTCCCACTTCTGCTTCTAGATTGCTCCATGACTTCAGGCCTCAGTTTTCCTTATCTATAAAACTTGAAGGACTCTATCTCCCCCACCGGGTTAAGGAAAGATGTCACTCCATTCCAAGACTCCCTGCTGGCATGGTAATTTTTATCTACTTCTGTGTCATCGAAGGCTCTGTGCATATGATCGTGTGCCTAGTGATAACAATGGCTGCTATTTATTGATCACGTGCCATGAGTCAGGTATGGTTCTATGTACTTGGTATAACCTCTTTCAATCCTCACAATAACCTCTAAGTAGGCGTGAGCACAGCCCCACGGTACAGATGAGGAAAGGTAGATAGAGGTTATAGAGGGGCCTTGCTGGTGGTGGGGGTATCCCAAGTCAGGCAGTCTAGTTTCAAAGTGTGCTCCAGGCCACCCATACAATGCTGTTTCTCCAGGACAGTCCTGGCTATACCTACTGGCCTGGCTGTCCATAGTGCCCCCTGTTCACTCATACAATGTCCTGGTTTGGCAACATCTTCACCACTATGTTATTATGCTTGTTAAAAATATTCACTATTCCTCAGGCCTCATAATCTTCCTGCCCCCTGCCCATCACACACTACAGTGTCCCCAGCCCATTTCCTGCTCTTCACACCCAGAGGCCCCACCCCCATAATTGAGCCAAAGGCATTTCCTTTAACTACATTATTTGCTAAAATCTGAGCTCTTTTCTGTACCTTGAACATCCCCCACATACCTGAGGCCTGGGTGTCACTAAACCTGAATGAATGACAGAGGGGAGGAGCATGCGCAGTAAAGAGCCAAGTGCGCACTCGGAGGCCCCCAGACACCTAAGTCAGAGATGACAGACAAGCGAGAGCAAAGCATACACCACCCCTTCTACGACCTGAAGCTACCTGAGTGTGGGGGACACTTCTGTGAGGAGGGAGAGCATAGGGCTTCCCAGGCCCACCCAGGAAGTGTTCCTCGTGTCTTTCTCCCCAGAGCTCTCTCTGTCCTCCCTGCATGGTCGTCCCGTCCTTCAATTCCAGCCTCAGGTACAAAGCAGAGACCTACGTCCATGGACATCAAAGAATAAAATCCCTTTGAAAATAACCCGAACACAGAACCCATGGGAACAGGACAGTTCCACAGGTGGGAGGCCCCTGGGGCACAGTTGGGGGCTCCCTAGAGGAGTCAGACCTCGCAAAAAGCCACAGCAGTGGGCGCAGCCTTGACGGGCATGGGAAAGGAACATGCACAGAGCCCCTTTGGCAAGCCCCGCGCCCTCTCTCTCTTGCCTTTGCTCCAGCCCTGAAAGATGGCCCTCCAGCAGAGGCGGGGAAAGCCCAGAGCCCTTTGGGCCCACCCAGTGGGATCTCAGCACCCCCTCCTCCTGCAGCAGGCTCAGCATCGCGAGCCAGGCTGTTAGAGATGAGTGTGCACGTGAGCCGGATCTGAAAGCAGCTCGTTAAATAAACAAATGCCAGATCCAAGGGAGCAGGTCGTTCTGCCTCTGTTCCAGAAACATGATTTCTAGTCATGGGGACAAGGTGTTTGGAGGCCACGAGAAGCCCCCTCCAGCCCTAGCACCTCTCTCACACTCCTGGCTGGTGGTCAGAGACCCCGGCTCCTGCAGCATTGGCCAGTGAGGAGTGGGCCAGCTCTCTCACTCGGTGGTCCCAGGGCTCAGTGATCACCTCTACTGTATCAACGGGGATGCTGAGGCTCCCCCAGCCCAGCTAAGAAGCAAGTCCTGGTGCCGTCCCAGAGGCCGCTCATGTCTGGGCTTTCGGAAGGCTCTGAGGAAAGAAAGCTCGACTCCATGCAGAGCTGATTTCTCTGTCCAGGTGCAGTCCTTGGAGCTCTGAGGCGCCTCCTAAGCAGCCTCTCATAGCAAGTATGGGGGTTTCAGAGGCAGCCCACTCAGGGTGAGCTCAGGATCAGAGGCAGCAGCAGGAATACCCTAGAGCCAGACTGCTGGGGTCCAGCAGAGGGGGTGGTGGTGTGGGGATGAGACACAGACAGGGCGGACACACCACCCAACTCCAAGGGGAGCTGGAGCCTTTGGCGTCCATGTGAGCGGCCACCCTGGCATTGTGCAGGGCACAGTCCCTGCAGGTGTGCACAGCTGCTCATTCATCAAGCTGTCATCTCCCTTCTCCTCTCCTTCCCAGTAAACCAGAACCTTTACCACCCATCCTTCCCTGCTGAGCCAGGCGCCCTCCCTCTGCTGGGGCCACTGCATGAGATCCTGACTCTTCCTGGAAGTCTACAAGCAGGCACTGGGCAGCACCATGTCTCGTGAGTGAGCAGGTAAGGTAGGTGTCTGAAGGTCAGACTGCCCGAGCCCAGAGAGGGTGGGTAGACATTTGGGGACTGGAACACCTGGCCAACTAACCCCATGGGCCATTTTAAATATCCTCAACTGCACTGTGCAGGTAGAAATCCATCCCCCACTTTATTCTGGAAGATGAGAGGTGCATTAAAATGTACTAAGGTTGACTCATAAGATAGCCAAGGCTACTGATGGTCTACCAGAGCTGTTCCCCATCCTTCCGTTATAATGGAGTTTTAGCTGGGCATGTGGCCACCTCATGCTATGATTCCCAGCCCTCTAAGTTGCTAGGTCTGGCTGTGTACCAGTTCTTGACAACGGAATGTGTGTGACTGTGCCACTGCCAAGCTTGGACTTTAAAATGATGCCCCTATGTATCTCCACAATCCCCACTGACAGCTGGACCATAGATGTACCTGAAATCTAGCTTCAACCATGCAGACAATGAGGACACCTGAGAGCAACAGTTCTCTAACTTTAGGGTCCAGCAGAATCACCTAGGGGGCTTTTACAAACACAGGTGGCTGGGCCCCACCCCAGGGATTCCGACTCACCAGGTCTAGGGTGGGGCCTGAGAATATGCATTTCCAACAAATTTCCAGGGGATGTTGATGTTGCTGGTCTGAGGACTAGGACTACACTACAAGGTCACACACTGTCCTCGAGGATGGTAGAGAAACGACATGGCAGGAGCCTGGAGCACACCAGCCTGCCTGTCCTGGACTGTTACATGAGAGGAAAAGAAACTGTTCTTTAAGCTACTGCCCTTTTGGGTCTCTGGTAAAGCAGCTCGGCTTCCCGCCTAATGGACTCCTGTCTCTAGGGGTCAGAGCCCTCTCTATGATGTCCCACACAACAAGAAGGAAAAACATCCTACTCCATCCCCACCTCTAGGGGCAACAAATTAGTCCACAATCAGACCAACCCAGAGCCAGGATAACAGGTGTGAGATGGCCACACTTTAGCTCATGGGGAGGCATCTCCCAAGTCTCCCCCGTCTCTCTGGGTCCTGTCTCCCTCCCAAGTTATTGCCAGGTCCTCCTTCTCTTCCCCACCTGAAGCTGGCAGTCTGAAGCTTCACTTCCTTGTCCAGTCAATCTGCAGCCCACCCCAGTCTCCTCCACCTCCACCCATCCCAAAGGCACTTCTGCCAGCACCTAAGGCAGCCTTTCAAACCTCATCCTGCTTCCCCTCTACTGAATTTGAAACCTTTGTGAGCCGTACCTTCCTTCTGAAGCTCTCCCCATGGCTAGTTTCCTGGCACACTCGCTCCTGATCCTTCTCCTGGGGCTCCAGTTTGCCTGGATCTGAAGATGCCTTCACATCCTCGACTTTATCCTCTTTCTCAGTCTCGTCAAGTGGGTCCCCTTCTTTCTTCACCCCTTTAAGGCTGGCATCCTTTCCACGTAAGGAAGGCACCATCCCTGGTGCCTTGACTCTTGTCTCTCCCTGTCAACCTCACTCAGGCCCAACCCCACCTATGCCTAACCAGCTGATGACTCTCAGAAGTCAGCCAACCTCCAGGCGCACGTGGCTCCAGGTCCCTGACATTTAGCACATCCAAAACTAGGACAGTATCTCCCTGACCAATTCAGCCCCGCTGTGACCCTAATCTTAGTATGTGACATGCCCAGCCACCCACTCACCCAGGGCACAAGCTTCGGGACTGTTCAGTCCTTTCCTCTAAGTGCCACCACCTCCCACCATATGTAATGCTTCACCAAGATGTCTTCTGCAGCTGTTCAATCCACTTCATGTGAATCCACTCCTCTCTTCTCCCTGCTACTGCCCTGCCATAAGTCTACCCCTCAGTGCTCTGGTTCGTTGTTCATAGAAGGCTTTTCCCTCTGAGAGTAACTAATTAATTCATCTGTGAACCCACTGACTATTTAGGCCTCACTATGTGGCATATGATGTGCTAGGTGCCGACGACAAGGAGAAAGAATGAAACATCCCTGACCTCAAAGAACTCACAGCCGGGGACAGAGCATATCAACGTGACTCAGCACACTGCATGGAGTTCAGAGAGAAGCGTGTACAGGAGCGTTGAGGCGGGAACTGCTGGGGAGAGCATTCAGGGATGGGTGGGAATTCAGCAAGGAAAGTGGCAAAGCAGATACACGCCAGGCTCAAGGTTGGGCCAGGCCAGGGAGCAGAGGAGGCTGATGGTGAGAAGTGAAACCCTAAACCCACCCAGGAAAACTGCTGTCTCTCGGAACTAACAGGGTTTTAATTTTGACAAACTGGGTTTCAAAAACACCTTTACAAAAGAACAACGCATTGCCTAATATTCTTCGTGCTCCCACTAAAACCAGCTTAATTATAGTGAGGAATACAGTCTATAATTTTTCCTACTCTCAGAGACAGATCTATATTATAGTTTCCTCAATCTTCTTGAATGAAGGAGCTATGATTTCCATGGAGAAAGAGCCGCTCCTTTCATCACCCATAGGCAGACAGATGTGTGAGGCCCTATCCCAGCGGTGGGGGTGTGGGTGTGGGTGGGGGGCTTGGTCACCAACCCGAGGGAAGGCTGGTGCTGGGCATGGGAGAGTGTGTGCCCTGGAACCCAAACAAAGGGGAACTGTCAAGGCGATGCTAGGAACGTCCCGTAAAGGATGCAGTGCGGCATTTATAGAGGTGTCAGCAGACAAGGAACGTCAGAGTCAGGATTTCCCTTTCCACTTGCCAGCACCTTGGGCAACTCACTGCCCCTGCCTGTGCCTCAGTGAGAAAGTGGTGTTCCGGAAGTACATTCTTTCAAATACATTTATATGCAGAATCTTGATATACAAAATGGATGAAGCATAGCTTCTCTGGCTGAAGGGGTGTGTTAGGCCCCCTTCCCCCTTCCAAGCTCATCGATTGCTACCTCCCCATCCCATACTCACCCTAAAGCTGGAACTGCAAGAAGTCAGCCCACTCTCTATGAGACCTGCACACAGGCATCAACTTTTTTACCCTTCAATTGCATGTTGTCACCTGCCCTTGAATCTCTACCACAGACCCATGAGGTGTTTTAGAGCTGGAGTGATCTCCAAGACCATCTGAAAAGCCCTTCCTTTTGCAGATGCCTCGACTTCTACTGACCCCCACCTGGCCACAACCCCACCCCACTTTTTCCCTTTTCTTTATTGCAGTAAAATACACATAACACAAAATTTCCCACTGTAACCATTTTAAAGTACACAATTCAGGGGCATTAAGTACATTCACAATGCTGTGCAACCATCACCACAATCTAGTTCCAGAACTTTTCTATCACCAGAAATAGAAACCTTGTACCCACTTAGCAATCAGTTGGTCCCCGCCCCCAGCTCAGGTAACTGCTAATCTACTGCCTGTTTCTATGGATTTGCCTATTCTGAGTATTTAATATCAGTGGAATCATACACCATGTGGTTTCTGTGTCTGGTTTCTCTCACTCAGCATAATGTCTTCAAGGATCATTCATACTCAACCATGTGATTCTTATTATGGCTGAACAATTCCTTTGTGTGGAAGCACCACCTTTTGCTTATCCATTCATCTGTCAATGGACATGTGGGTTTCACCTTTTGGCTATAGTGAACAGAGCTGCTATGAACATCCATGCATACGTTTTTGTTCCAACCCATTTCCAATTCCAGTGGGTAATGCCTAGGGGCAGAATTGCTGGGTCATATAGTAACTCTAATTTAACTCACTGAGGAATCACCAAACTGCCCTCCACAGTCCCCCTCTTTTTTTGGGAATGGCATCTGCCTTGGGCAAGTGAGCCCAGCCTCACTGACATGTGGTTAGCGGGCTTGGCTCATGGATTACTTGCACAAATGATGGGAATAATAATGACATAATTATTATAATAGTTCTTACAATACCTCCTAAGAGAGGTAGGCACTCTTAGGACCTGATATTCAGCCTAATCTAAATTACAAATCCACCCCTGGGCTGCTGGGAAAGAGCCTTCTGGCCTGTCCCTGGCCCAGTGCCAGGCTGGCAGACTTCCTGCCCAGGCTCCTGGAGCCTGCCTCCCAGGAGTATCCTGGTTTGGTTTCTGCCAGGCCATTTCAAGAGGCTGGGCTGCTTTCCAGCCTCTGTATCACTGCATTGGGCCTCTCTGATTAGTGCCCAGCTCCCCATTAATGATGAGAACTGCCTCTTCCCAGGAGGCTTCTGGTGCAGCTGAGCCCTTGCCCTGTGCCGTCAGCCAGGGCCCCCAGGATGCTGGGGAATGAGGACTGGTCCCAGCTCTCTGCCTCCCCCTCAGGGCAGCTCCCAGCTCATTTTGGATTCACACCGCTGGCAGCAGCTTTCCAGATCCTGTACCCAACAAAGGAAACCAAGGCCGTGCTGGGTCTTTGGGAGCTACTCCAGGGCCTTGGGGTCTGAAGCCAGGTAACTATGGCAAGACAGAAAGCTGCCATCTGCAGACAGGTCCAGAGGAGGGGGCCAGCCAGCGATGCTCACTCCAGCTGGGTCTGCTCTGCTCCTCCCAGATGCAGAGTTAGGATGCAAGCTCCTGGCACAGGCCTTCCCTGCCACCCTGCCACGTACCATGAGTGGTCCAGCCAACAGCCACGTGCTAGTGCCTTACAGAGATTTGGGATGGAAGGGCTGGGTGACCATGACCTGGAGGGGTGTGCTTTCACTGCTGCCTACATGTGAGAAGGGCAGAGACACGGCTGCTTGGAGCAGGCTAGAGAGTGTGAGAGGCACCCTGGGCCCCAGATCAACAAAGCTCTCAGCTCCCAGACTCAACAAGGACGTGCCACCGGGTTTGACTCAGGGTCCCAGGTCCTCAGATATATGGGCCCCAACATCACTGCTGTGCCCCCCTACCCCCAGGGTAGGGTCCCCAGCTGAGGGCAAACCCCCACCCCGGACCAACAGCCACAGCCACTGTTTGCTTGACCTGACAGTTTCTGACAGTTTGCTGGGAAATGACTGGCTGGAGCCCACAGAGGACACCATGGGCTTCAGATGAGGTCCTCGTGGGGTGGCTTATACAAGACCCCGAGTGCAGGCGGCGGGGGCTTTGTCCCCTCCACCATCCCTGGTGTTGGGAGGAGGGCCTGGAAGTGACTGTGAAGGGAAGCCTGGGCCTCTGAAGTCTGCCTGTCCTGTACATGGAAGGACAATTAATGTCACCCTTACCAGCTGTGTGACCTTGGGTAGGTCACCAATATACTTGAGCCAGCTTCCTCCTCTGCCCTATGGGGATAAGAGGGTGCCTTGCCAATGGGTTTCAGCCCCGGGCAAGTTCACTATGAATTCAATGTGACCAAAGGAACGACAGTAGAACATTCTTGGGGGTGAAAGGGTTATACCCAACTTTATTTCTGCAGTGGCAGGTCAATCACTAAAATCTCGTTCACTCAGAGCAAGTCTGCACACAGCAAGCTGGTCTCTGCCCACATAGTTGTCCTCTGGGCCTCTCTGTCTGCACAGCTGTCCCAGTCTCTGTCCTTGGTGCTGCCACCACTCCAGCCTCTGCTCTGCTTTCCTGCAGCCTTGCAGCCGTGCCACCGTGTTGACCAGAGCACTGGGTGGAGCTCTTCATATAGAGTCAGTAGCAACGTATTGCCCACACGTGTGCAGTGGGCTAGCCAACCAGGGCCAGGTGAGAATCCCGGCCACAGGAACCTTCATTTTATCCACAGAGGGTCAAGATCTCAGAGTGCAACTGTGAGGCCAGTAAACACTGCAGTATCTCACGCCTGCCCCTTCTCCATGATGCCTGCGGTGGCCGCAGCTGGCAGCGGGGGCAAGAGGAGAGTGTAGGTGCTCTGTGCTCTGGCAGGGGTCAGCCAGGCTGGAGGAGGGACTCCCCACGGCCTGCATTCTGTTGCACGTTACATTATGCTGGAGCACATGCACAACTGCTCACTGGGAAGCAGAAAGGTGCAGACACTCCCTTCCAGGCAGCAGCAAATGGCAAAAAAGAAAAAAGCTTGAATGACACAAAAGCTCATCTCCTTTCCCAGAGGATCTGCACAAAATAGTACCTGTCTTGTCTCTGAGCAGGATATCATGGCAGAGCAGTAGGCCTAAAAGACCCTTCCCTCCCAGGACTGACAACTTGAAGGCCCCTGAAGTTGTATGAAAAATGTTACCATTTATGTGCTGGGGTTCCACAGGTTTTAGCAGATCCCCAAACAGGTTTCTGATTTCCCCCTACAGAATGGTTAAACTCCTTTTTTGGGTAGGTATAGACAGGGCCTGGCCTCTCAACTCCCAAGGGCAGGTTTGTGTCTTAGGGCCAGTAGACCCGAGCGATGCCAGCAGAGGCAGAGATGGGGCTAGGAGCCGGCTGTCCCAGGTACCCAGACCCTTGACCCAGCTGGCTTTCTGCCACACCGCATAGACTGACAGACATGCACGCATGTGCATCTGTGTGTACGATGAGGCAGAGAACACTCCTGCATCCAAATTTAAATTCCAATTTTCACTGTGGGACTCGGATGTAAATCTGTTAGGTCTTCAGTCCAGAAGGTGATGTAATTTATTGAAGAGTGTTTTGAAGCTGCTAAGCTCCCTGATAAATAAACCATGTTTCCTTATCTCAAGTCTGTGAAAACATATTTTCTACAGATTTAGAAACCCTCTTGAAAAGCATTAGAATCTCCTCCCTGCAGGAGAGCCAAGCACACAGGTATTTGTCTTTTTAAAGCTACATGACCATTCTGGGCAAAGAAATAATGCACTCACATGGCGGCTAACCAACAATCCCTGTGGTTATGCTTTCTTTCCAAAAAAAGAAGGGAGAACTTCAGTTCCATGAGTTACAGAGGGAGGATGTTGTAGAAACAGACCTGGCATCAGCGAACCATGGAGGCTGCCCATACTGACTCCCTAGGCACGCGCTGACCACATCATCACCACGATCAGGTCGTTACAGGTGCAGGTCAGCAACACGGCTTTCCTACCTACCCAGGCACATGTGATATTTATCTAGATTAAGTCAAGATATTTCAGAAGTGCTTAAGTCTCTGCATTTACCAAATAGGTACTGTGGATAAAGTGAAGGTTCCTGTGGCCAGGATTCTCATCTGGCCCTGGTTGGCTTGCTCACTACACACGTGTGTGCAATATGTTGCCACTGACTCTATATAAACTCACCGTTCCCAAGGTTTGGGAAGCCCTCGTGGCCCAGGACTGGAAGAAGGGAAGGAACCTTGGAAAGCAGTCCACCCCCATAGGTCAGCCGGGAGACTAAGAGGGTCGATTAGATGTCAATTCTCCATTCTCACCCAGCAAGTCTGAGGAGAGCCTGACTCAAACCCATAGCCCTGGTTCTCAGCCCAGCTCTGCGTTTGGGGGGCTGCACACTCACAGTGCTGCCGACATGCCATGGTCTCTGAGTTCCCCTGCCTCGGGGTGTTACCATGCCCAGCAGTGCTGGGATGGCAGAAGCTAACGTGCCCACAGTGCTTTGGACATGTGAAGAGCTCTAAAGGGATGCCTTGTTGTTATTGACGGTGATGATAATAATATGAAATATGTAATATTTATGCACCACTTTGGCTGCTAATTTCCAAAATGAGGAAGGAAGAACTTAAAGACCCAGCCAGCTCTGTGGGTAGCAGCTGCATTCTTGGCAAGTGGCATAGAACTTGCTGTCTGGTTGCCTCTGGTTGCTATTCATGTGTCTTCTGTCCTTGAATTCTTTCTGAAATGGCGAATTAGCAATCCAACCTTTGGATGGTGTGGGCTTACACCCTGCTGAGGGCACACAGGACACTGGGCAAGGATTAGGCAAGCTGAGGATAACTGCTCTAGGTGTTCACAAGCTCAACCAACTTAGATTTACTGAAATGCCATGCCATGCCTGATCCTAGGCCAGCTTTCCCACCTCCACCCCCAATTTTGTGGCCAATTTTGTGGCCAGAACCCTTTGGGTTTGAATTGCAGCCTGGCCATTTGCTTAGCTGTGGGATTTGGGGAAGATCTTTAACTGCTCTGTGCCTCACCATTCACATCTGTAAAATGCGGATAACAGCACTGACTTTACAAGGCAGTGATCATTACAGGAGAGTGTATGCTAAAACCTCATACAGCACCTGGCACATAGTTGACTCTCAATCGTAGGCTATTCAATCCCGTTGTATTTGTATAAATGCTCCCCCTGCTCTGTTGTTGGGAGGACAGGCGACTGATCAAGGAACCCTGAGGGAACCTGTCCTCCCTAGAGTGAACAGCTGGGGTAACAGAATTCGCCCGTCGTTACAGGTGCAGGTCAGCAACACGGCTTTCCTACCTACCCAGGCACATGTGATATTTATCTAGATTAAGTCAAGATAGTTCAGAAGTGCTTAAGTCTCTGCATTTACCAAATAGGTACTGTGGATAAAGTGAAGGTTCCTGTGGCCAGGATTCTCATCTGGCCCTGGTTGGCTTGCTCACTACACACGTGTGTGCAATATGTTGCCACTGACTCTATATAAACTGCTCCACCCAGTGCTCTGGGTGACACAGTGGGATGGCTGCATGAGAGCACAGGCTGGTGTGTTGACAGCTGAGGACAGAGACGCCCAGAGGCAGAGACCAGCTTGCTGCACGCAGACTCACTCTGAATGGATGGATGGGATTCTGTGATTGACCTCACAGTGGGAACATAGTTAGGTATAAACCCTTTCACCCAGGAATGTTCCATTGTCATTTTTCGGAGCATGTCCTTCTCTTCTGTAGACTTTTTCAATACTGTGAGAAGCAGCCAGCCCAAAATCCCCGCTGCCTCATGGGCACTCTGTCTCCCATAAGACCTACTTACTATACCAAGGGCTATCTGTATTGCCTCAGGTGTCACCTCCACTTGCCTCCAGTCCTGGGGTGGGGCCCAGTCCTCTAGGAGGCAAGCCACCACATACCCATTGGGGGGCAATCCACTGTCTCCCCATTCACAGGGGCAGCCCGCTGAAGCACCCCTCCCATAAGGGCAGCCTGTCTTTTTCCTTGGTCAACAATGAACCCTGCCGACTTTGCCAATTGTCTTGCCAATGGGTTTCAGCCCTGGGCAAGTTCACTATGAATTAGGTGTGACCAAAGAAATTGACAGCAAAACGTTCTTTGGGGTGAAAGCGTTTATTACCCGGCTTGTTCTCCGCGGTAGGATGAGCACTAGAATCTCTGCCTCCACCCAGAGCACTGGGCTGAGCTCTCTATATAGCACAGTAATAGCTTATTGCCTAAAGGTGTGGAAGCAGCAGCCCAGCAACAGGCCAGTTACATCATCAGGTGGTTTAAGTTCAGTAAGGATCCTGGCCATAGGAGCCCCAACTTCCCCACATGTACTGTTGGTGATTCTCCACAAGTTAAATGCTCACATATTTGCATTTAAGACTGGCATTGCAAAACATAAAGATGAATGATAAAATTTGTGCTAATAATTAAAACGTTCAATTGTTCTTTACTGAGAATGCATTAAAATGCAAATAAAAATCACCATGATAAGAAAGAGACCATGAAAGAAAGGAAAAAGCTTTAGTGTTAGTACCTTTAATGGCACTTTTTCCTGCTTTTTGAAACAGGGGCCCACGATTTCCCTTTGCACTGGGTTCCACAAAATTATGTAGCCAGCCCTGTTGGGGGACTTCTCCTTGAGACAGAATCTCGTTGATGACTGATAAGCTTCTTCCTGAAGTATCTGTTCGATGGACATTGATTGAATGCCTTCTGTTTGTCCTGCTTTGTGCTAGTTGCCAGGGACAAACAGTAAATATAATTTCTGTCCTCAAGTAGTTGTGAGCAATATGATTGTGAAGCTAGGAATGGGATATTGTTCTCCAAATGTAAAACACTAGTACTGGCCTATAAATGGGTTTCTGAGGGAGGAATTTCTTTACAATAGTTCAAGAACACGTACCAGAATCTTGGACCTTTTCCTGTCAAAGAGGCTTCAGAGTCTAGCTACCACACCTGCATGGTTAAAGAGGATAACGCTTTTTGTTCCTTGATTTTGCAATCTGTCCCAGACCTCAGACACACTGGACAGCACCACTCCACTCCTGTGCATTGTTCTTTTCTCTTCTGAGCCTTTTAAACACACTAGGATTTGTCAGAAAAAGACCTAAGCTTATCTTTTAAAAATGTAAATGCAGCCAGGTGGACACTGCATAGTGAAATCACTATCATTTATATGGCCTGTGATTCTTTTTTTCAGAAGAAGAAACAAATTTTCATTTGCAATGAAGTTTGGCTGAGAAAGACCTTTCTAAATATGAGATCCTTTAAAAAAAAAAGAAGAATCCGTAAACTGGGACAAAGGTGAGAGCCACTGCAGGTCATCCCCCACTACCATCAAAGAGCAAAGGTCACTGACTACATCAAGACAGATCAGGGAGCCGACGCAGCAATTTCCCGTTACATTTCCTGAACCTCTAACATCCTCAGTACTTGAATTCTTGGTACTTTGCAGTAAAGCTCCTTAAGCCTTTAGGACGGGCCGTGTGCGTGCATGCAGGGGCAGTGGGTGGGGAGAGAGAAGCTGCTGAAACCCAGCTGCTGCCTCCCTTCCTCCCCGTGGTTGTGTGTGGGGAGTGGACTGGGCCAGGTGGAAAGGCACCCAGAGGAGCAAAGGGGTGCTTGACTGGACTGGGGACGTATCCAGCAGGCGGTCACGCACCTCCTGATGACTAACGGGACTCAGGGACACAGCTGCACAGCAGTCACCACTGGGGGAGCCCCTTCTCACCATGCACCCTCTCCCAAGTGTGTACTGCTGTCAGCGGCTGCTTGGGCACTCTGAGCTGCTCTGTACATTGACCTTCTCAAGCTTAACTCAGGCATCTGTACCCAGGCTGGGAGTAAGAGATCATTTCCTCGGTTTATTGCTGAGAAAACTGAAGCTTGGTGAGGTCATGCAATGCAAGGGAGGTCACCCAGAGAGGAAGGGGCAGAGCTGGGACTCCTGGTCACAGTGTCTGCCCCAGAGCTGGGCTCTCTGCTCTCTGGTTTTTCCTGTTCTCTGAATTCCAGCTCCAGCTGTAGCTTGGGCGAGTGCCACACAGTCTGAACTCAGCTGTTAACATTTTTTGGGAGTGAGTTTAATCTCAACAACTAGACTCTTGGGTTTTAGGGGCCAGGTCTTTATGAATTTCTCAGGTCTGGAGAGGCGAGGCTCAGAGCAGGCATCAGCTCCATCCGCCGTGCAGGGCACTGACTTGTCAGTACAGACCTGACAACCCTGGGAACGCGCAAGAGTCAGCCAGAGTGTGTCTCGTGTCTCCTCACAGTCCCTGTCCTCAACCGCCTGCCTAAAACAACACAAAGAAACAACTCAACGTCCTCCTCGCTTCCTGGATATACTTATGAATCAGTAACATTAATATTATATCAATATCATATGTATGTAATAGTATATATATTATATAACCATATCATAGTATGTGGTGGCGAGCACATATTCTGGGCCAAAAACCGTCTGGATACAGGAGTCACAGTGCACCCTGCTGATGGTTCACAGGAAGACACGACATGAGCGTGTTTCCCGCGGGGCCAACACGGGCGCTCCAAGTGTAGGTCAGGATGTGCCACCACGTGGATGTCCTCTAGGCTCAGGAATCGCCCAGAGAGAAGGGTTCCTCTACACTGCCAGCCACTTATGAGAAACAATGCTGTGCGGACTCCTAGGGAGGAGGAGCCTGTCTGGGCAGTTTGCCTGGGAACACACCCAAGTGACAGGCCCACTGACCCTAAACAGGCAGCTCTCAGACCTCAGTGTGTGGCTCCTCCCCGTGGTCTAGTGCCCATCTCACATGTGGTCCAGAGTTCCTACATACTCCTCACTGCTGTATTGGGGGCAAAATTATTTTCCCATTAACCTTGATCCAAAATTCAGGAAATTAAACCAGCTGCAAAAAACCAGCCAGATGATGAAGTCAGTGGCCAGGCAGAACTAGGTGCCCTCCCAAGCCCCCAGGCCTACCACCCTGGTTGTGTGCATCCCTGCCTTTGGTCCTCCTCCAGGACCCAGAGTGCATTACTTCCAGATGCAGTAGTACAATCATTTCCACTCAGAGCTGGCCCTTAAGACTCTTCTGATAAAATAGTTTTCTGGTTTTATTTTAGTGGGAGGGCCCTTTCTACAAAGGAAATCCTCCCTGGAAGCCAATCTGTAACTCAGATAACCCCGAGCTGCTAGCATGAGGGACTGTGGCCCTGCCTATGGGGCTTGCTTCTCCCTCAAGAGCTCCCAAGAGCGCAAACTGAAGACCATTCAGCCATTTCCTTATTCAGTTATTCTCTCACTCACTAACAACCTTTCTTGAGTACCTAATATGTTCCAGGTGCTGGCGAGCCAGCAGATCACAGGACAAGGGAGGTCCTGCCTTGCCGAAGTGCACAGCAGAATGCAGCAGAAAGGAGATCGGACAAAGTAAGTGCTATGTGGGAATTAGGTCAGGGAGATGTGATTGTGGCCAGGAGAAGGCTACTTTAGATGGGGGATCCAGAAAGGCCTCTCCAAGGAAAGGAACATAGGAGATGAGAGCAGACCGCTGATCTGGAAAGATGCCCTGATGTGACCAAAAGGAAGCAGACCCACAGAGGTGAAGTGATTTTCCCCAGGTCACCCAGCGGGTACGAGGCTGAGCCGGGGATTGACCCACGGGACCTCCAGGTTCCCCAGCCAGGGCTCTTCCCTGTCACGGTGTTTACTAAACAGCTGCACATGCAAAGAGTTACATCCAAGAGCCCACAAACCACCAACTGGTGTTCAGGGCTGTCTGCCATGAATCTTGCCACCTGCCCTCCCCAGCTGGTTACAGCCTGGGGGGCTCTGTGACCCACAAGACTGCACCCTGCAGTTGACAGGTTGACATTGCAGACCCGTGGCCTGGGCTGGAAAAGCTCCCTCTTCTCCTGTCCCCCTGGCTGCAAATTGGAAAGGGCTCTTCACGGCATCCACTGGGGCCATGAGGATGAAAGTAAGACGTGGCTGGCCTGGGGAAAGTCTCTCTGGAAAGTCATGCTGCTCTAGCCACTACAATTTAAAGGGCAGCCAAGCCAGTTTGACCCGGGTGCGGCAGAAGGCATTCACACAGAACTAGGGCCCACTCAGACCTACGGATCTCACACACCAGGGGTCCAAAGCAGGCCTCTTATGCTGAGCATTACAGAAGCAGCATGCAAATGGCTCCCTCTACTACCTGCAAACCCAGCAGCACGGCCTCAAAGCATTCTCCAGACCTCAGACTCCACACATGAGGTGTCACATTCAGAGACCTGTGGAGGGAACATCACTACTGACAGAGTAACAACCACTAAGTTCTCATTCACACCCAGGTCTCCAGACTCCCAGCTGTAGCTTCTTCCCACTAGAACCCATCAGCCCACAAATTGAACACAGACTATCCACCCTGGCCTAATACCACCCTCCTTCTCTCCTCCACCCTGCCACCTACATCCTGTGCCCTGGGGTGTACTTGGGGAGGTTTTCCAGAAGCTGCCTCTTCTCTCTACACCACCCCTGCCTCATAATGTGTGCTGACGTGCAGGAGATGTGTAGCAACTTAGACTCACGTGGAGATGCTCTCCTGCCCAACCCAGCTGAGCCCTCCTCCCTTTCATATTTTCCAGCCAATTCACCCACACATCTCCGGTGAAAATGATACAGCCTAGAACTTTCCACACCTTCCTTCTTCCATACCAAACCAACCAACTGCACATGCAGGAATGGACAGACACATGCGACAGGGCCTGCACAGCTATGTCCCCACAATCCACAGGTGTGCCCATGAGACTGGATGAGAACTGTGCTGAGACCAGACCCACTGAAGTACACCAGCTGCATTTAGCAAACTCTGTTGTGCATGGGGTACCAAGCCAAGGACTGTGCAATTCTAGCTAGCATCACTCTGGACCTGTCACCTCAGGCGGATGCGTAAGAGCCATCCACAGACAGAATGGCATCCTGAAGAGGGACATACGTGCACTGAACACCCTGAGCGGCACAAGGCACTGAGTCCAGAGCTCTCTCGCAAAGGCAGACCAAGGAGGAGAGTTACAGACACATATGCTGCAGACCGGGGACGGGCACCGGCGCCTACACGTCCATCCAGCGTGTCCGGAGGATTCCTGCCCTACTCCTCATCCAAAGTCTGTTGCCCTGCCCGCCTGGGCCCGCCACCGGCCTGCTCCGGGAGCGCGGGGCGGGCAGGGAGGTGTGGAGGCGCCCCCTCCTCCTCGGCCTGGCCGGGTCCCGCCACTCCGGCGCCCCCACCCGGACCCCCGGCTCCCGCCTCCCCGCGCCGCCAGGGCCCCACTTCCCCGGGCCTGGCCGGGCCCCCTCCTCCCCGGACCCCTGCTCTCACTGGCCAGGCCGTGCCCCCGCCCCACCGCAGGCGGCCCGGGCCCGCGCTCCGCCGCCGCGCCCCGCACTTACCGGCCGTGGCCGCGGGGCTCCGGGCGCAGAGGGAGGCGGCAGGGGGCTGCTCGCGGCTCCGGGCGCTGCACCGGGAGAGGAGCGGCCGCCTCGCAGCCCCGCACCGGGCACTTCCTGCCGCCGCGCGGCCGCCCGGCCCCGCCCTGCGGCGCGCGCCCCCGCGCCCACCCCCGCGCCCCTGCTCCCAGGTCCGGCCCCCCCGCCCCGCCTGGAGCCCGGGCCGGCGCCTTTGTTTGGGAGCGGGCCTCCCTGCAGTTCGGAGCACACGTAGCGAACTGAGTGGAGATGGGGACAGCGGTGTGGTGGCCTGGGGGACCCTGCGAGGACGCGGGGAAGGACGGGGTCGCGGCGGCTTACAGACCCCCCCACCCTCAGGGCCTCTCTCGGGCCTGCTGTCCCGTAGGTTGGCGCCTGGTGGAGAGGGACATCCGCAGGGTCCTGGCAGACGCGGGCCCCTGGGGGTGCCCAGGGACTCTAGGGACAAGCACCTCTGCTCACAGGCTCTGCTCTCCCCCACACCGCCCCCATCGTGCATAAGGAAGACCCCAATCACTGCTCTGTCCCCCTGAGAGACTGTGGACCCTCGACTCTGCGTTTCCTGGGCTCAAGGAGAGTCGAGATCTCTTCCTAGACTGGAGAGAAAAGGGAGGGTAGTCATGGGGCCCACCTCCGCCAGGTCTGAGAACAGGTGCACAGCCGCCTAGCGGGCCTGCATTTCACGTTATTTCCCCAAGCCTGTGCTTATCCAATCACGTTCTTTTGAAGCTTGACTGCAGTGAGCATGGTTACCCATTGACCAGGATGCTGGTCAGGGAAGCCTTGGAAGCAGGGCGAGCGGAGGAGGACCAGTCCGGGGCACCAAGTCTGAACAGCCCAGGCTGCTGAGGAAGGCTTGGCAGAGGGAGGCGGGCGGGGCTTTCAGGGGTAGATGACTGCAGTCCAGAGGAGCACCCAGAGCAGCAGGGGGAGATCAGATGGAGAGTGTGGATAAGGTGAGGGGCCGGCCTGGGGCAGAGCAGGTGTAGACAGAAGAGGGGCTAGAGGGCCAGGATCCTGCAGGCACCAGGACCCAGGGCAAGGGATGCCCACATGCCCCCCTCTGGGGGAGGCACCCCAGAAAACAGAGTGAGGGTGAGGCTTGGGGCCTCTTGAATTATTCCAGGGTGGGGAGTACAGCACCAATTGCCCCTGCCTGGGGGCATCCAGATCCAATTGGTGGTGCAGGGACACAAATCAGGTCCCCTTGCTTCCATCTGAGGGGACCCTAAGGGTTGTTCTAGCTCCAGAGCCTCCTGGGGATTGGCTGAGGCCTCTGTGGAAACCATCTCTCAGTTCACATTCACTTCCTGCCCCAGTCCTAGTCCTCACTTCCTTACAGGTATTGCTCCTAAGAGAACCACCCTCATACCTCCTACATGCAGACCTCCATACCATGCAGGGCCTGGTTCCTGGAATTCAACCTGGGACATGGGGTCACTGAGAAAGGGTGAGTGCAGCAAGAGCAGGTAGGACAGTGGTAAGGGCAGGGCTCGAACACCCAGCGGGAGCTTTAGGGAGGAAGGTCAGCAGCAACGGTGGGACACAGGCTTGCACAAGCCCGGGTGGTGGCCTCCCTCTGACCTGCTTCTAAGGCTTCTAATGTAGAAGACCTTGACCTCTAATGAAGCAGTTTCAAGAGACAAATTTTCAGAAGTCAGAGGAGCTGGTGTTAAAGGAAAAGACTGAGCAATGGGAAGAGGGAGGAGAGTTATTCATAAAGACGTGGGTTTTCAAAAGAAGCAGAGGGGAGAAGAGCAGAGCAGGCCTGAGAGGGAGAAGAGGGCTGTCGGTGGGTGGGGGGCAGGGAGAGCATGTTCACTACCACTGCTAACATTCAAGCCAGCATGAGGGAAGGGAGTGTGGGAAAACGTTTTGGAGGGATGTTTTAGCATGAGAAGACACATGATAAATGAACCTCTGGACCAAACAGCCTTCTCAGCACTATCCCTAATAACATCCACCATCTAGACGAGAGAACCAACAGAAATATATGAAATTGAAAATTTCCCAGTAGCTACATTTTAAAATATAGAAAAAAAGAGAGGCAAAATTCACTTTAATGATACATTTTATTTAACACAATATATCTAAAATATGACCATTTCAACATGCATCAGTATAAAAAATATTAATGAGATATTTTACATTTTCTTCCTGCTGCCAACTCTGGTGTGTATTTTGCACTCACAGCACAGCAGAGTTCAGATACTCAGTTTTCACTGGAAATATCTGAGCTGTATCTCGATTTCATAACATTTATGATTGTTGAAGTAGATTTACACATTAAACATGCTTATGTTTTCCAATAACTGAATCCAGTGATCAGTTTTTAAATTTAAATATAAGCCAATTAAATTTAATTGAGATAAAAATCACACTTGGCACATCTCCAGCGCTCACCAGCTCCATGTGGCTAGTGGCACCTATGAGAACACACACGCCTAGAGTAGGAATTCCTGGGCTTCTGGATTCTGGCCTTTGTTTTATCCTCACCTTTTAGGAAGGATGGATCCCTGCTCTCACCCAGCACTGATCCACTAACAAGATACTAATCTCTTCCACTGTACCTTGCAGAGCCCACTCAAAGACGATCAGGGAGAAGGCTGAGAATCCAGCATCTGTGGAAGGGACATGCAGGTTTGGCTTAGAGGGCTGAGGACAATGACCTGTGAGCTGGAAGCCCTCCATTCTGATTGTTATTCTGCATTCACATGAGGAATGCTAGGCTTTCTTTGTCAAGCTGGGCGCCCTGAGATTGAACTGACAGTGCACGGAGCAGCTCTTGCTGCCATGATCCCCCCTTTTAGTAGTTTTCCTTGAGCTCTTAGCACTGGCTGAGTCACAGACACTTGGGTGTGGCTGCTGGGTCTTGGCCTCATTTCCTGCATCTGCAAGATGGGTAGAGGAGTCTCTTATTTGGGAAAAAATGGGATCCTGAACATGAAGCTACTGTGAAGGGTAGGTTTTGAGTCCTGGGTTTGGAGACCTATCTCCTCACCCAGGCCGGGAGCACATCTGGCCTGCTGCTGCTTTCAGGGTGCACGCCAGCACTGTTTGCCTGTCTTACATCTGAGGGAGATTTCATCAGGGGATGCTGGAGTGATGGAAGTCTCAGAGACTCCTTCAGAGATGTAAAAATAATATTAATAACCCTTAAATTTCCTTCTTGGCTCTAAAATGACCTGCATCTGTTACCTGGAGGTCCAGGGCAAGTCTTATGGGATCGCCTCCACGCCAGCACAGGGCCTGAGAGCTTTGCTTCCCAGCAACAGTATCAATAGCCATTCAGAAAATCTCTCTCCTTTTTTTTTTGGTGGATGGGTACACACATTACACATACACACCCCACACACTGAAGAGTATGATCTGGTATGGTTGGCATCCTCAGGAGGTATGGCATATTAGCTTAGCTTAGCATTCAGGTTGCCCTGTAAATTCTTATAGGCCAGGAAATGTCAAATTTGGATTTCTCCATCCCCTGAGCACAAGCCTGTCTTTCAAAACAATTATTTCCAGTCGCTACCTAGGAGGGCTGCAAGGAAGCCAAGATTCCCTTGACAGCCTCTACTGCCACCTCACTGACATTCCTGCTTGGTTAAGCTGCCACCCTGATGGCATCCTGATAAGAGCTCTTGGGATGGGCTCTGAGCCATTCCCAGGAAAAACAGCTGTGTTCTTGGACAAAGAAAGACCCAGGTGGAAGGCATTTCCTTCTGCCTCCACATCACATAGCTTGTCTGACCCAGCTTGTTCCCCATCTTTACAGGGGGGAGAAACTCCTCCCAAGATTCTTCCTACTCTCTTGGAGAGTGGAAACTGGCCTTAGTTTCTTCATCCATGTGAAAAATTATGCTAAATAGCATCTGGTCAGCATTTTTTCCTCTTCCAAAAGGAGTTGGGGATGACCAGGTGGTAAATTTTGATAATTTAGAATAGCTTGAATTCAACCTGCATTTAACTATGGACTTAATCACTGAGCGTCCTCATTTTTGCAATGCTCCCTAGAGGTAAAGATTGTGGAATTGAACCACAATCTCAAGTATAATTCCCATGAGAGAGATGTTACTCCAAAAGTAGGAGTTTTTAAACTGTTGTAATGCATGCTTCCAATAACACCAAGAATATTAGTTGCACCAATTAGTGGTTAAAGTAATTATTGATCTTCATTAACAGTTTTAAAGAATCGCTCAGATATCCAACTGCTTGTCATGCTCCCGGTATTCTATGTGAAGGACTTTACAGCCCGGTTCTTTCCCAGTAGAATATTATTTAAGGCAAAACATAGAAAAACACAACTAGGGTGCAGAAAACATAAATACAGACAGCTGAGCAAATATATAATAAGATGCAAAATGATATTTAAATACACTTAAATTCAAGGTCACATGCTGGGAAGGATAGGAAGCCTTTGGATAAACAGGGTGAATGTTCCTGGAGCATCTATGCTGGGATTTATTTTTTTGGGAATAAGGTAATAAGGTTTTTAATTACAAAAGTATAAGATTTTGTGAATAAAGTGAAGGTTCCTATGACCAGGATTCTTACCTGGCCGTGGTTGGCTAGCCCACTACACACTGTGTGGGCAATACATTACTATTGACTCTATATAAAGAGCTCCGCCCAGTGCTCTGGGCGACAGGGTGGTTTGGCTGCAGGAGATCTGAGACAAGACTGGAGTGGTGGCAGCACAGAGGACAGAGACTGAGACGGCTGCATGTGGGTAGAGAGGCCCAGATGAGAGACTCACTCTGAGTGGACGGGATTCTAGTGATTGACCTGCCACTGTGGGAATAAAGTTGGGTATAAACCTTTTCACCGCAAGAACGTTCCATTGTCATTTTTTGGTCTCATTGAATCCTTAGTGAATTTGTCCGGGGCTGAAACCCATTGGCAAGACAGATTTATATATGCTCATTGTAGAAAATTCGATCAATATGAAATATTAAAGAAGACTGTAAAATTACCTGAAATCTTAGTCATCGGAAATAATGTCTGTATTATTTTGATGAATACTCTTTCAGTTGTATATGTTTGTAACCTGATTTATTTCATTTTAGAATATTTCTAGTCATCATTTTATGTCAATGGATTTGAGAATACATTACATCATTTTTGGTATAATATGTGGATGTACCAAAGCTTATTTAACTAATCCCCTATTGGTGGATATTTAAGATGCTTTCAATTAAAAAAAATATTTCCGATATGGTTTTGAAACATTTTTTCACATATATCTCTCCTTCCTTATTTAACTATTTCTTCATGATAAGTTGTTAAAAACGGAAGCAGAAAATACCATGTTTTGTGTGTGTGGATAGACACACACACATACAAATATATACACATATAATTCATAGAAAAAGTTGGAAGAGTATGCTTCAAACTTGAATATATTGGGGAGACAGTCTGTGAGGAAAATGAAAGTTCCTATGGCCAGGATCCTCACCTGAACCTAACCTACTCGATTATGTAACTGGCCTCCTGCTAGGCTACTGCTTCCACACCCTAGGCAATGAGCTATTACTGACTGAGTCACTGTATAAAGAGCTCTGTCCAGTGCTCTGGGTGGAGGCAGAGATGGAAGTGGATTATGGACCTGTGGACTGTTGGAAGCAGATGTGATTCTAGTGCTAGACCTACTGATAGGAGAATAAAGCCAGGTATAAACCTTTTTACCCCCAAAATGTTCCATTTTCATTACTTTGTCTCACTGAATCCATAGTGAACTTGCCCAGGGCTTAAACCCATTGGCAAGACACAGTCAAACAGGAATTTTTTGTGGGGAGGGGGAAGACTTTTCATTTTATTCATTGTTTTTTGAAACATTTTTATTAAGTTATCATTGATATACAATCTTATGCTCAGGTTTCACATGAGCAACATTGTGGTTACTACATTTCTCCCTATTATCAAGTCCCCACCACATAACCCATAACAATCACTGTCCATCAGCATAGTAAGAGGCTACAGAGTCACTACTTGTCTTCTTTGTGCTAAACTGCCTTCCCCAGGCCCTCCCTATATTATGTGTGCTAATCAAAATACCCCTTAATACCCTTATTCCCTCCCTTCCAACCCACCTTCCCCACCCCATTCCCTTTGGTAACCTCTAGTCCCTTCTTGGGTTCTATGAGTCTGCTGCTGTTTTGTTCCTTCAGTTTTTGCTTTGTTCTTATACTCCACAGTTAAGTGAAATCATTTGATACTTGTCTTTCTCCACATGGCCTATTTCACTGAGCATAATACCCTCTAGCTCCATCCATGTTGTTGTAAATGGTAGGACTGTTTTCTTCTTATGGCTGAATAATATTCCATTGTGTATATGTACCACATCTTCTTTATCCATTCATCTAAAGATGTACACTTAGGTTGCGTTCATGTCTTGGGTATTGTAAACAGTGCTGTGATAAACATAGGGTTGCATATGTCTTTTTGAATCTGTGATCCTTTCCCTTAGGGTAAATTCCTAGGAGTGGAATTCCTGGGTCAAATGGTATTTCTATTTTTAGTTTTTTGAGGAACCTCCATACTGCTTTCCACAATGGTTGAACTAATTTACATTTCCACCAGCAGTGTAGGAGGGTTCTCCTTTCTCTGCATCTTCGCCAGCATTTGTTGTTGCTTGTCTTGTGGATGTTGGCCATCCTAACTGGTGTGAGGTGATATCTCATTATGGTTTTAATTTGCATTTCTCTGATGATTAGCGATGTGGAGCATCTTTTCATGTGCCTGTTGGCCATCTGAATTTCTTCTTTGGAGAAGTGTCTGTTCAATCCTGTGCCCATTTTTTAATTGGGTTATTTGCTTTTTGGGTGTTGAGGCATGTGAGCTCTTTATATATTTTGGATGTTAACCCCTTATTGGATATGTCATTTATGAATATATTCTCCCATACTGTAGGATGTCATTTTGTTCTATTGATGGTGTCCTTTGCTGTACAGAAGCTTTTTAGTTTGTAGTCTCACTTGTTAATTTTTGCTTTTGTTTCCCTTGCCTGAGGAGATATGTTCATGAAAAAGTTGTTCATGTCTATATTCAAGAGAATTTTATCTATGTTTTCTCCTAAGAGTTTTATGGTTTCATGACTTACATTCAGGTCTTTGATCCATTTCAAGTTTACTTTTGTGTATGGAGTTAGACAGTAATCCAGTTTCATTCTCTTATACATAGCTGTCCAGTTTTGCCAACACCAGTTGTTGAAGAGGCTGTCATTGTATGTCCATGTCTCCTTTATCATATATTAATTGACCATATATGTGTGCGTTTTTGTCTGGGCTCTCTATTCTATTCTGTTGATCTATGGCTCTGTTCTTGTGCCAGTACCAAAACTGTCTTGATTACTGTGGCTTTGCAGTAGAGCTTGAAGTTGGGGGAACATAATCCCCACAGCTTTATTCTTCCTTCTAAGAATTGTTTTGGTTATTCAGGGTCTTTTGTAGTTCCATATGAATTTTAGAACTATTTGTTCTAGTTTGTTGAAGAATGCTGTTGGTATTTTGAAAGGGATTGCATTGAATCTGTAGATTGCTTTAGGCATGATGGCCATTTTGACAATACTAATTCTTTTTAACATGAACATGGGATGTATTTCCTTTTATTAGTGTCTTCTTTAATTTCTCTCAAGAGTTTTCAGAGTATAGGTCTTTCACTTCCTTGGTTAAGTTTATTCCTAGGTATTTTATTCTTTTTGATGCAATTGTGAATGAATTGTTTCCCTGATTTCTCTTTCTGCTAGTTCATCATTAGTGTATAGGAATGCAACAGATTTCTGTGTATTAATTTTGCATCCTGAGACTTTGATGAATTCAGATATTAGTTCTAGTAGTTTTGGAGTGGATTATTTAGGTTTTTTATGTACAATATAATGTTATCTGCAAGCAGTCACAGTTTAACTTGTTCCTTGCCAATCTGGATGCCTTTTATTTCTTTGTGTTGTCTGATTGCCATGGCTAGGACCTCCAGTACTACGTTAGATAAAAGTGGGGAGCATGGGTATCCTTGTCTTGTTTCTGATCTTACGGGAAAACCTTTCAGCTTTTCACTGTTAAGTATGATGTTGGCTGTGGGTTTGTCATATATGACCTTTATTATGTTGAGGTACTTGCCCTCTATACCCATTTTGTTGAGAGTTTTTATCATGAATGGATGTTGAATTTTGTCAAATGCTTTTTCAGCATCTATGGAGATGATCATGTGATTTTTGTCCCTCTTTTTATTGATGTAGTAGATGATGTTGATGGATTTTCAAATATTGTTCCATCCTTGCATCTCTGGAATAAATCTCACTTGATGTAATCTTTTTGATGTATTTTTGAATTGAGTTTGATAATATTTTGTTGAGTATTTTTGCATCTAAGTTCATCAGGAATATTAGTCTGTAGTTTTTTTTGTGGTGTCTTTGTCTAGTTTTGGTATTAGAGTGATGCTGGCCTCATAGAATGAGTTCGGAAGTATTCTCTCCTCTTCTACTTTTTGGAAAACTTTAAGGAGGATGGGTATTGTCTTCTTTAAATGTCAAATAAAATTCATCAGTGAAGCCATCTTCCCTGGAAATTTTGTTCTTGGATAGTTTTTGATTACTGATTCAATTTCGTTGCTGGTAATTGGTCTGTTCAGGTTTTCTGTTTCTTCCTGGGTCACTCTTGGAAGGTTTTATTTTTCTAGAAAGTTGTCCATTCTCCTAGATTATCCAATTTGTTAGCATATAAATTTTCATAGTATTCTCTAATAATTCTTTGTATTTCTGTGGGGTCTATTGTGATTTTTTCCTTTCTCATTTCTGATTCTGTTTATGTGTGTAGACTTTTTTCTTGAAAAGTCTGGCTAGGGGTTTATCTATTTTGTTAATTTTCTCAAAGAACCAGCTCTTGGTTTCCTTAATTCTTCCTATTGTTTTATTCTTGTCAATTTTATTTATTTCTTCTCTGATCTTTATTATGTCCCTCCTTCTACTGGCATTGGGCCTCATTTGTTCTTCTTTTTCCAGTTCCATTAATTGTGAATTTAGACTGTTCATTAGGGATTGTTCTTTCTTCTTTAAATAGGCCTGAATTGCTATATACTTCCTCTTAGAACTGCCTTTGCTGTGTCCCACAAAGGTTGGAGCATTCAGCTATTTTCATTTGTCTCCATATAGTGCTTGATGTCTGTTTTAATTTGGTCATTGATTCATTGATTATTTTGGAGCATGTTGTTAAGCTTCCATGTGTTTGTGGGCTTTTTGTGTTTTTTTGCATAATTTATTTCTAGTTTCATACCTTGGTGGTCTGAGAAGCTGGTTGATACAGTTTCAGTCCTTATGAATTAACTGTGGCTCTTTTTGTGGTCCACTATGTGATCCATTCTGGAAAATGTTCCATGTGCACTTGAGATGAATGTGTATCCTGCAGCTTTTGGGTGGAGTGTTCTGTTAGGTCCATCTATTCTAATGTGTTGTGTAGTGCCTCTGTGTCCTTACTTATTTCTGTCTGGTTGATCTGTCCTTTGGAGTGAGTGGTGTGTTTAAGTCTCCTAAAATGAATGCATTGCATTCTATTTCCCCCTTTAATTCTGTTAGCACTTGTTTCACATATTTGGGTGCTCCTGTGTTGGGTGCATAGATATTTATAATGGTTATATCCTCTTGTTGGACTGACCCCTTTATCATTATATAATGTTCTTCTTCATCTCTTGTTATTTTCTTTGTTTTGAAGTCTATTTTATCTGATACAAGTATTGCAACTCTTGCTTTTTTCTCCCTATCATTTGCATGAAATATCTTTTCCCATCTCTTCACTTTTAGTCTGTGTTTGTCTTTGGGTTTGAAGTGAGTCTCCTGTAGGCAGCATATAGATGGGTCTTGCTTTTTTATCCATTCTGTAGCTCTATGTCTTTTGATTGGTGCATTCAGTCCATTTACATTTAGGGTGATTGTTGATAGATATGTACTTATTGCCATTGCAGGCTTTGGATTCATGGTTAGCAAAAGTTCAAGGGCAGCTTCTTTACTATCTAACAGTCTAACATAACTTGCTTATTACACTATTATAAACACAATCTGAAGATTCTTTTTTTATCCCTTCTTTTTCTTCCTCCTCCACTTTTTATATGTTAGGTGTCATATTCTATACTCTTTGTGTATCCATTGACTGACTTTGTGGGTAGCTTATTTAATTTTGCATTTGGTTAGTAATTAATTGGTCTATTTCCTTTGCTGTGGTTTTATTTTCTTTGGTGACAGCTATTTAGCTTTAGGAGCACTTCCATCTAGAGCAGTGCCTTTAAAATACACAGTTGAGATGGTTTGTGGGAGGTAAATTCTCTCAACTTTTGCTTATCTGGAAATTGTTTAATCCCTCCTTCAAATTTAAGTGACAATATTGCTGGGTAGACTTGGTTCATGGCCCTTCTGTTTCATTGCATTAAATATATCATGACACTCCCTTCCAGCCTGTAAAGTTTCTACTGAGAAGTCTGATGATAGCCTAATAGGTTTTCCTTTGTAGGTGATTTTTTTCTCTCTCTGGCTGCTTTTGATACGGTGTCCTTGTCTTTGATCTTTGTCATTTAAATTATTATATGTCTTGGTGTTGTCTTCCTTGGGTCCCTTGTGTTGGCAGATTTGAGCACTTCCATGGCCTGAGAGACTATTTCCTTCCCTAGATTGGGGAAGTTTTCAGCAATTATTTCTTCAAACACACTTTCTATCCCCTTTTCTCTCTCTTCTTCTTTTGTTACCCCTATAATGAGAATATTGTTCCATTTGGATTGGTCACTCAGTTCTCTTAATATTATTTCATTCCTAGAGATCATTTTTACTCTTTTGCCTCAGCTTCTTTATATTCCTGTTCTCTAATTTCTATTCCATTTATCATCTCCTCTACCTTATATAATCTGCTTTTCAATCCTTCCATTGTATGTCTCATTTTAGCTTCTGTATTTTTCAAGGTGTCTATCTCCCTCCTAAAGTCATCCCTTAGCTCTTGAATATTTTTCTGTAGCTCCTTTAGCATGATTATGACTTTTATTTTGAATTCTTTTTCAGAAAGATTGGTGATTTCAATTTCACTGAGCCCTCTTTCTGGTACTTGAGTGATTTTGGATTGAACAAGGTTCTTCTGCCTTTTCGTAATCTTATTGGATACTGAGAAATATTAGGTTTGTGTAGGCAGCATTCTCTAGTGCCCAGAATCTCTGCTTTTCAGAGCTGCTCAGCAACTTGAGTGATGGCAGTCACAGGTGAGCAGTGCTGGTGCCTATCCTAAGGAGAGAGCTCTTTTGTGCTTCCTGGCCACAATTCCCACCTCTGCTTTAAGAGCAAGTGGGCTGCATGCAGGGAGCAGCCTCTTCATTAAGCCCCCAAGCTGCCATATGTGGGGCTGCCCTCCTGCTGCCCTGTAGCAATGGTGGGGGTCACAGGCAAGCCTCACCAGTGCTTGCCAGGAGGACAGAGCTCTTTCCTGCTTCCTGGCTGCAGTGCCTGCTTCTGCTGTCAGGGCCAGTGAACTGCATGCAAGAAGAAGCCTTCGTGTGAAGCTGCTGTAATTGCTGTAGTTGGGGCTGCCCTCCAGCTGGCCTGGCATGATGGTGGGAGCAGCAGGTTTGCATGCAGGTGCTGGCTGGGAGGAAGGAGTGGCAGGCTGCTTATCATGGTGGTGGGGCCCTTGGGGCTGCTTTGCCAGCCAGGGAGATGGAGCTCCTGAAGCTCCTGTAAGTTCCCAACCTCCTGGGCTGAGTGTGCCAGGATGACTTTGTCCACCTGTTCCTTCTCTGGAGAAGCAAGCTCTGTGTAATCCTTGCCCCTTTAGCAGCCCTCTCACTGTTGGGAAGTCTTTCAAAGCACCTGCCTTTCTTGTCCCAGAGCAGCCAGTTGTGGAAACCTGTTCTCCACAAGTGGCTCGAATCTCAGTCTCTGACTTTGTTTTTCAGCCCCTCTAGTCTCCAGAGCACCATGCAATGTGGGTTTGTGCTCCTAGGGTAGATTTCTAGGGCTAGGAATTTAGCAGTCCTGGCCTTCTACTACCTCACCTCTCTGTTTCTCTTCTTCCCACCAGTGAGTTGGGGTGGGGAAAAGTGCTTGGGTCCTGCCGGGTTGCAGCTTTATTACTTTAATCATTTCTGTGAGATGTTCTCTTTTCTCAGATGTAGACTGGCTGGTGCAATCTTATTTCTGATCACTGTTATAGGAATAGTTGTATTTGCTATATTTTCATACTATATGTGGTTTGGGGAGGAGATTTCTGCCTCACTTCTCACACCGCCATCTTTTTTCAAATCTCATCAAAGAGGAATTTTACCAAAATCCATAATATTTGTTTTCATAAGGAGAAAATATCTGTGTAACTTAAAATTAGTTGAAAATTAAAGGTAACAATAACAAAAAGGACAATATAAAGTAGTTATCAGTTGACAATCACTCATCATTGGAAATAAAACTGCTCTCATCTGCTGAAAAAAATTAAAGGTAAATATTGGAAGAAAAGAAATAGGATTTTGAAACAAAGAAAAACTGACCACCATACTGGAGACCACCAGAAAGATTTCTAAGGCCTAAATATTGAGGGTTTCATTCACTCTGGGAATCTCAAAATGGGCACCCATGAAAAACTAAAGACCATCTTTGCATCTGCATTCCTATTAAAGGATAAGCAAAATGCTCACCTTTCCTCTTAATTTTCTCCCAGATCCAGTTGCCCAAGAGGATGTGTATTGGCCCCACCTTTTCTTTGCAGAATATATCTTATTTAAATGAAGTATACCCCTGTGAAGTCCTCTCTTGCTTGTCTCTTCCAAGATATAAAACCTTTGCATGACTTTTATCTTCCTGGGTCTAGGTCCAAATTCTTGCTCAAACAAAATTCTCTTTATTTTTAAGGTGATGTTAATGAATTTTTCATCAACAGGATATATACACTGTAAACTGCTAAAAGAAAAAAAGAAAGGCAATACCTAAAAGTTTGATCAATACAACAAAAGTAAGGAATTGAAAAAAGAAAAGAAACAGCAAGAAAGCAGAGTAAGTGGACAATACAGGTATATGGACAAAATAAGTCCAAATATGCCAATGTTCACAATTTAATGTGATTTGGTTAAAATCTCCATTAAAAGGTAGTGTCTTATCAATGGGTTTTAGCCTCAGGTAAGTTCACTATGCATTCAGTGAGACCAAGGAATGACAATGGAATGTTCTTGGGGTGAAAGGGTTCATTACCTGGCTTGTTCTCCCAGCGATAGGTTGAGCACTAGAATTACATCTGCATCCAACAGTCTGCAGGTCTGTAATCCTCCTTTGTCTCTGCCGCTGCCCAGAGCACTGGGCAGAGCTCTTTACATAGTGACTTAGTCAGTAATAGCTTATTGCCTGCAGGTGTGGAAGCAGTAGCCTAGCAGCAGGCCAGTTACATCATCAAGTAGTTTAAGTTCAGGTGAGGATCCTGGCCATAGGAAACTTTGCTTTATCGACAGGTAGCAACTCTCATATTGGGTAACAAAATTCAGTTATACAAGACCCAGTAAGTTGCAAAATAAAAGCTTGGAAAAGATGTATTAGCCAAGGAAATGCTAACACCAAGAAAACAGGTATGCCAATATTTAAAAAAAAATAAAATTCAAAGCCCAAAAGAATTAATGGTCCATCAAGAGGTTTTTTTGTTTTATTCTTGTCAACTTTCAAATCTTTGTGCAATTTTAAAAAATGTATAAAGCAAAAATGACAGCTCAAGTAGACAAAAAATAACCAAGGATTTAGATCTGTACTATCCAGTTCAGTCACCAATTTATGCCCCCTAGTATAGTTGGTAAGCCAGCAGGCTACTGAAGACCTATAATATGGCAGGTCCCCAACTGAGACATGCTGTAACACACATCGGATATCAAAGACTTGGCATGAAAAATAATGTAAAATATCTCATAACATTTAAAAATATTGATTGCATATTGAAAAGATAATATTTTAGATATATATTGAGATAAATAAAATCTAGTAGAATTAATCTCACCAGTTTATTTTTGCTTATTTTAATGTGATTGCTAGAACATTTAAAAAAACAGATGTGGCTCACATAATATTTTTATCAGACAGCACGGAAGAGGATTTGAGTACTACAACTAATAAGTATGGACTAATATATTAGTCAAGGGAGTATTCTGACTTATCAGAGAGTTTACATTCTTTTCAAACATTCATGCTATATTCATAAATTGATCAGTTACATAGCCGCATGGTCTAAAAAATATCTAAAAACTAGCTCTTACATAGGCTGATATCTAACCACAGTATGTTCTCACAGCTCCCATGGAAATCCTTGTTGCCTGTTCCAAATGTGTTGTCCTCTCAGTGACTGTGGGGAGGTGTCTGTGCAGGTGGGTTCTCTGCATAGCAAGTCCCTTTGGGGGCCTTGTATCTCCATGTGGGGAGACAGAGGAACCCACATTACTGGAGGTCTAACCCTGCTGACTGGCCCAGCCCACAGGATTGGTGAGTCAGAATTCCCCGTTAGAGAGCAGTGATGACAGCTTCCCAGGGAAATGCCCTATGTACAAACTGCTCCCTGTTTACTGATGATGGGATGGGCGGGCCTCCTGGCCCAGCTGTTCTGAATCATCCAATTGATAATGCTGACAAGGGCGGCAGGCTCTACTCCACGTGGATTTGACCACTCCTAGCTTGAGGAACCATTTTTCCCCAGCTCACATTTGGCTTGAGGGTTTTTTCATATTATTTCTTCATCGATCCAATTATACCTTTAAAAAAAAAACTCAGTATTTTTAGTCTTCAGGTAGCATTCTTCCTTGATTTCCAGCAACTTTATAGATATATTTCTTTTTCAAAATATTATTCCTGTTACTTCATGGGACTTTGAGTAGATGGGGATGTAGAAGTGGGTATTGCTGGGGAGGAAGAACTTTCCTCTCTCTTTCAAGGTTCTTCTAGCTGGTTTAAGAATCAAATTGACATGAGATAGATTAATAGAAAAAAGAGAAAAATAAAGTTTAGTTATGTATGTGCAGGGAATCCACAGACATAGATTCCAAAGGCAGTCAGGGAAACTGAAGTGTGTATGTCCGCCTGAACCGAGAAGTGGGTAGAGGTTTGAGACTTCAAAGGAAGAGGGAAGCAACTCACAGGAATATGAAAGAGTAAGTGTTTGGTAAACAAATGTTTGGTACACCACACAGAAACAATGGGACAAAGAGGAATTTTAATAGACTTTGGCACATCCCTCCCTGTCTACCACCACTAGGTTGTATTATGATGTAGTCAGCTATGGTGACAGCTCTCTTCCTGGCAGGTCCTCAGGTCCTCTGTCTAAATTCTTTTGATGCTGTTGTGGGGGTGTCAAAGCTTCTTTCTGAGTCTTTTGGGTCTTGATAGTCTTCAATTCTGAAATAACCTGCATGTCACAATGGCACATCCTGGGGTGGCCTGCTCTTGGCCCCTACAGTATCTAATCTGTCTTGATGTCTTGATTCCATCAACAGATGTCAATTTTTGCATATTTGTCTCATAACCAGTCCTTTTATTAATAACATCTCACCTATTAAAATAAACATGAATATGTCATTAAGAAGAATGCAGGATGTAGAGAAAAGGGAACCCTCATGCCCTATTGGTGGGAACGTACCCTGGTGCAGCCACTGTGGAAAAACAGTGCAGAGGTTCCTCAGAAAATAAATAAAGAAATACAGTATTACCCAGCAATTCTATTTCCAGGTATTCATCTGAAGAAAACAAAAACACTAACTCAAAAAGATGCATCCCCGCCCATGTTCATTGCAGCATTATTTATAATAGCCAAGATATGGAGGCTACCTAAGTGTCCCATCAATAGACGAAAATGTGACACACACACACACACACACACACAATGGAATATTTTTCAGCTACCATTGAAAAGAATGAAATCTTGCCATTTGCAACAACATGGGTGGGACTTGAGGGCATTATGCTAAATGAAAGAAGTCAGGCAGACAAAGACAAATACTATACGATTTCATGTATGTGCAGAATCCAAAAAACCAAAACCAAAAACCAAGCTTCTAGATACAGAGAACAGATTGGTAGTGACCAGAGGCAGGGGCTGGGGGTGGGAGAAATGGGTGAAGGGGGTCAAACTGTAGAAAGTTCCAGCTCTTGGGCATGTAATGGACAGCATGGTGACTATAGTTAATAATGCTATATTGCGTATTTGAAAGTTGCTAAGAGAGATCTTGCAAGTTGTCATCACAAGAAAAAAATTTTTTTTTGTGATTATGTAAGGTGATGGGTATTAAGACATATTGTGGTGATCATTTAGCAATATATGCAATATTGAATCACTAGGTCATTTACTTGAAAGTAACATAATGTTAGGTGTCAATTATACCTCAGTTAAAAAAAGAATGTAAAATATGCATTCATTTTTCAATAAATGGGAACTCTCAAATCATATGGTTGTGGAGGGTTGCTAATATCCAAGATTCTTGTTGTTAGTGAAATTTTGAAAGTTCTGCTAGAAAAGGTTTTTGATGCCTTGAATTAGCCTCTCAGTCTTCCGCCCACCGCATCTTTCTCTCATACCCAAAGAAATAGTCCAATTCCAATAAGGTAAAATGCTCTAATAAAGTCTCCCTCAACTAGAGCACTAGCTTCATGGTTATGCAACCTGTGTGCTTAAAAGTGGCCTGCACTTCACTGAACATTCGACTGGTGCCCTCTCGAAATTCTTAGTAATTTTTGAACAAGAGGTCCCACATTTGCATTGGGTTGCACAAAACAGGGAACTGATCTTGACTACAGGCTTCTATTCTGCAGAGCTTAGTCCTTGATATTTCTGCAAAATGCTTAGCTAGTGGTTTGTGTTTTCCACCTAAGTTAAAAGATCAAGGTTTGCAGCATTTTGCTTACCCCAGAGAAAGTTCCATTATGTTTCTTCAGAATAATTTACTTTTCTGCAGGGGTTGGGTGGGGGTTTGAGTCTGGGGGGAAGCATCTGACCAGGGTCATGTCTTCAGCACTCTCTTGTCAGCTGGCTTCACCATCACTCTTGACACTCTTTTCCCTCTCTAGCCATTTCTCAGTTTGCAGTTAGTACATAAAACTTGTTGTTTCTTCCACACATTTGTACAAGTGGTCCCCATTTCTTGGAACCCTTTCTCACCCTGTCTGCTTGGGTGACAACTCCTGCTTGATCTTCAAAACTTATTTATCACCTCCTTTGGGAAGCCCTCCTTGGCCTCTCTAGGTAGAACCAAGTGCCTTGCTTCTATTAATTTCATGCTTCCAGTAAGAACTTAATCATGGAGCTGTAATTCCTTCCTTCTACACCTCTTTCCCACCAGACTAGTGGCTTCCAACTTTTTAATTTGAGTGTATGTTACTAATTTTCTTGTGTGTGTGTGGCATTAAATTACTAAAAACAGATAAAATGAGTCAAGAATAATTACAATGCAATTACTGCTGCAGTATAACTGGGTCTCTCAGTGACTATAAAAGCATCCACTGTTATCACATTATCACTTGGTCTCCTTTTAACATTAGTCTGCTGTTCTGAGTACATCCCCTTGTGTATCTCACATCTTACATTTTCTTATGTTTCAATAAACACCAATTTGGCTAGATTTCACATCTCTTGCTTCCTCTCATAGCCACTTGACTCCCCTCTCCACTGTCACATTGCTTCTCAGGGCATGTTTTATTTCATAGATATTGTTAATATGCATATTCTATTAGAGCAAAAATACATGTTTGACATTATTGAAATTTGGCCTCCCATTATGACCACCAGGAGGAGTTGCACAGGTTGTTCACTGTGCAAGGGTTGAAGGGCAGAAAGAAGATCAATGGCCAGCTGTGATCTGTTCATTAGACTGTGTGCCTACCAGACTACATCTGTCCAGAAAGGGTTCCTCATCCTAATCATACAAAAGGTACCATTTGCACTAGTGGGTTCTGTGGCTCAGGACACCCCAGGCTGCTGCAGAGGTCAGTGGGGGAACTGCTGGAGAGCAAGGACTGGATTTTATTCATCTTTACTTCTCTAGCACTTAGCGTGGTGCTGGGCAGTAACAGATCTCAATAAATGTAGAATATATTATAAAACAATCAAGAGGCTCTGCTGATGTCGTGCAACATGATTTGATCCTAGTCTTAAACAGTGTTAACATGAATTTCCCAAATCTATGTGCTGGGTGGCAGCTCTTAAATGTGATGGATACACTGGGTGATGTGGTGGCTGTGGCTGTCCCCTGCATCGTACATAGCTTGGATCCTTCACATCTGTGCTGAGGTCCATAAAGTCCCTAGAAGTGCTTCAGTCTCATAGCCATCATTAGTCAAATGTACTGCTCATGAAATAAAGGCCAGGAAGCATTGCACGGAGGCACTTCCTTCTTGTCAAGGAGGAATTCCTGTAGTCTTTCTCCCTGCCCTGTGTTCTACATATCACATTTGTGATGAGCACAGTTTTAGAAGTTAGAACACATTGAGAATTTTTTTTTTTGAGAGGGCATCTCTCATATTTATTGATCAAATGGTTGTTAACAACAATAAAGTTCAGTATAGGGGGGTCAATGCTCAATGTACAATCATTAATCCATCTCAGGCCTAACTCTCGTCAGTCTCCAATCTTCTGAAGCATAACGAACAAGTTCTTACATGGTGAACGAATTCTTACATAGTGAATAAATTCTTACATGGTGAACAGTACAAGGGCATTCATCACAGAAACTTTCGGTTTTGATCACGCATTATGAACTATAAACAATCAGGTCAAATATGAATATTCATTTGATTTTTATACTTGATTTATATGTTGATCCCACATTTCTCCCTTTATTATTATTATTATTTTTAATAATAATTAGATGCAAGATAAAGGTAGAAAACATAGTTTAGTGTTGTAGGAGAGCAATTGTAGATGATCAGGTGTGTGCCTGTAGACTATGTGTTAATCCAAGCTAGACAAGGGTAATAAACCATCCACAGATGCAGAAGATTTCTCTCAAAGCAGGGGGGATGAGGTTCTGAGCCTCACCTCTGTTGATCCCCAATTTCTCACCTGATGGCCCCCCTGCGACTGTGCCTGTCTTAGGTTGTTCCTCCCTTGAGGAATCTTACCCGTCTCTGGCTAACCAGTCATCTTCCGGGGCCATACAGGGAAATGTAAAGTTGGTAAGTGAGAGAGAAGCCATATTGTTTGAAAAGGTTAGCTTTTTACTTCTTTGCAGATTTATGCCCTGTGGCTTCTATGCCCAGCACTTGTCTCGAGGTATCTTTACCACCTGGAGGAATTATGATACTCGGTAACTTCGATATGAGGCACGAATTCTATTTAAGGGTTGTAATTAGGAAGGAAGAAGAAAAGCTATAGAGGTAGCATATGGAAGAAAACATGGGAGGATTGATTATTTCTTTGACATATCTTCTTGTAGAGTAACTTAAGTATGTATAGGTTTTAAACTACTAACTAATTTGCACACACATATTAACATAATAGGAATACGGTGACATAAACAAAGCAAATCTATAATTACCAGCCATCTCCAGTGAAGCCAAGAAAACCATTTAGGCACCCTAGGCATTTGTGAAAATTTGTCTATGATATGATGGATATTGTCCAACTATACTTGAACAGTCTGAGAGAAATCAGACAAATTAAAGCAGCCCATTTCTGGGATCTGTTCACCTCCCATATGTCCTTTTAACTGTAGATAGTCTATAGTCATAAGATTTTGGAGTGCTACACCTTGCACCCCTCTCAACTCCTGGTTGAGTTCCAACAGTACAGATCCAGTCAAATTCGTTGTCTCACTGTATGCACATGCCAGCCTAGACATCTCCCTCCTCATTCCAATGGCAAGTCCAGGAAACGGTGGGGTGGACGCAGCCACGACCGCAGCATCACCCGGATCCCTGTTGAGGCTTTTTGATGATCATCCCCCGGCACGAGTCCTCCAGAGAGTGCTGATGCCGGAAGCTCCTCCTCATATCATATCTTAGTTCATTTTCTGGGTATCCAAGCTAGGCCTTGATCTTCTGCATAGAAACAAATAGACCCTTTGCCCACACTTTGACATGCCCTCTATACCACGGTGCAGAACTCATTGGAGGTCAGCACACAGGGACTGCTTTTTTTTTTTTTTATTATTAAGAGAAAGGAATATTATCAGAAAAGAGTACCTCCATAGCTGATCATCTGACACCCTTTAAGTGATCAACATTAAGGATATTTAAAGCATGCGTTGATCTTTGATTTACCAATAGTTTTATCCTATCAAGGAGTAATCCCCCTTTTCTTTCTTTCTTTTCTTTCTTTCTTTCTTTCTTTCTTTCTTTCTTTCTTTCTTTCTTTCTTTCTTTCTTTCTTTCTTTCTTTCTTTCTTTCTTTCTTTCTTTCTTTCTTTCTTTCTTTCTTTCTTTCTTTCTTTCTTTCTTTCTTTCTTTCTTTCTTTCTTTCTTTCTTTCTTTCTTTCTTTCTTTCTTTCTTTCTTTCTTTCTTTCTTTCTTTCTTTCTTTCTTTCTTTCTTTCTTTCTTTCTTTCTTTCTTTCTTTCTTTCTTTCTTTCTTTTTTTAATCTTTAATCTACACTTACATGAAGAGTACTATGTTTACTACGCTCTCCCCTATATCAGGTCCCCCCTAACAACCACATTACGGTTACTGTCCATCAGCTTAGCAAAATGTTGTAGAATCCCTACTTGTCCTCTCTGTGTTGTGCAGCCCAACCTCCCCTTTGTCCCTCCCCCCATGCATGCTAATCTTAATACCCCCCTTCTTCTCCCCCCGACCTTATCCCTCCCTGCCCACCCATCCTCCCCAGTTCCTTTCCCTTTGGTACCTGTTAGTCCATTTTTGGGTTCTGTAATTCCGCTGCTGTTTTGTTCCTTCAGTTTTTCCTTTGTTCTTATACTCCTCAGATGAGTGAAATCATTTGGTATTTCTCTTTCTCCGCTTGGCTTATTTCACTGAGCATAATACTCTCCAGCTCCATCCATGTTGCTGCAAATGGTTGGATTTTTCCACTTCTTATGGCTGAGTAGTATTCCATTGTGTATATGTACCACATCTTCTTTATCCATTCATCTACCGATGGACATTTAGGTTGCTTCCAATTCTTGGCTATTGTAAATAGTGCTGTGATAAACATAGGGGTGCATCTGTCTTTCTCAAACTTGATTGCTGTGTTCTTAGGGTAAATTCCTAGGAGTGGAATTCCTGGGTCAAATGGTAGATCGGTTTTGAGCATTTTGATGAACCTCCAAACTGCTTTCCACAATGGTTGAACTAATTTACATTCCCACCAGCAGTGTAGGAGGGTTCCCCTTTCTCCACAGCCTCGCCAACATTTGTTGTTGTTTGTCTTTTGGATGGCAGCCATCCTTACTGGTGTGAGGTGATACCTCATTGTAGTTTTAATTTGCATTTCTCTGATAATTAGCGATGTGGAGCATCTTTTCATGTGTCTCTTGGCCATCTGTATTTCTTTTTTAGAGAACTGTCTGTTAGTTCCTCTGCCCATTTTTTAATTGGGTTATTTGTTTCTTGTTTGTTGAGGCGTGTGAGCTCTTTATATATTCTGGACGTCAAGCCTTTATTGGATCTGTCATTTTCAAATATATTCTCCCATACTGTAGGGTTCCTTTTTGTTCTATTGATGGTGTCTTTCGCTGTACAGAAGCTTTTCAGCTTAATGTAGTCCCACTTACTCATTTTTGCTGTTGTTTTCCTTGCCCGGGGAGATATGTTCAAGAAGAGGTCACTCATGTTTATGTCTAAGAGGTTTTTGCCTATGTTTTTTTCCAAGAGTTTAATGGTTTCATGACTTACATTCAGGTCTTTGATCCATTTTGAGTTTACCTTTGTATATGGGGTTAGACAATGGTCCAGTTTCATTCTCCTACATGTAGCTGTCCAGTTTTGCCAACACAATCTGTTGAAGAGACTGTCATTTTGCCATTGTATGTCCTTGGCTCCTTTATCAAATATTAATTGACCATATTTGTTTGGGTTAATTTCTGGGGTCTCTAATCTGTTCCACTGGTCTGTCGCTCTGTTCTTGTGCCAGTACCCAATTGTCTTGATTACTATGGCTTTTGAATAGAGCTTGAAGTTGGGGAGTGAGATCCCCCCTACTTTATTCTTCTTTTTCAGGATTGCTTTGGCTATTCGGGGTCTTTGGTGTTTCCATATGAATTTTTGAATTATTTGTTCCAATTCATTGAAGAATGTTGCTGGTAATTTGAGAGGGATTGCATCAAATCTGTATATTGCTTTGGGCAGGATGGCCATTTTGATGACATTAATTCTTCCTAGCCATGAGCATGGGATGAGTTTCCATTTATTAGTGTCCCCTTTAATTTCTCTTAAGAGTGACTTTTAGTTTTCAGAGTATAAGTCTTTCACTTCTTTGGTTAGGTTTATTCCTAGGTATTTTATTCTTTTTGATGCAATGGTGAATGGAATTGTTTTCCTGGTTTCTCTTTCTATTGATTCATTGTTAGTGTATAGGAAAGCTACAGATTTCTGTGTGTTAATTTTGTATCCTGCAACTTTGCTGTATTCCGATATCAGTTCTAGTAGTTTTGGAGTGGAGTCTTTAGGGTTTCTTATGTACAATATCATATCATCTGCAAATAGTGACAGTTTAACTTCTTTACCAATCTGGATTCCTTGTATTTCTTTGTTTTGTCTGATTGCCGTGGCTAGGACCTCCAGTACTATGTTAAATAATAGTGGGGAGAGTGGACATCCCTGTCTGGTTCCCGATCTCAGAGGAAATGCTTTCAGCTTCTCGCTGTTCAGTATAATGCTGGCTGTGGGTTTATCATATATGGCCTTTATTATGTTGAGGTACTTGCCCTCTATTCCCATTTTGCTGAGAGTTTTTATCATGAATGGATGTTGAATTTTGTCAAATGCTTTTTCAGCATCTATGGAGATGATCATGTGGTTTTTGTCTTTCTTTTTGTTGATGTGGTGGATGATGTTGATGGATTTTTGAATGTTGTACCATCCTTGCATCCCTGGGATGAATCCCACTTGATCATGGTGTATGATCCTTTTGATACACTGTTGAATTCTGTTTGCTAATATTTTATTGAGTATTTTTGCATCTACATTCATCAGGGATATTGGTCTGTAATTTTCTTTTTTGGTGGGGTCTTTGCCTGTTTTTGGTATTAGGGTAATGTTGGCTTCATAGAATGAGTTTGGGAGTATTCCCTCTTCTTCTATTTTTTGGAACACTTTAAGGAGAATGGGTATTATGTCTTCTCTGTGTGTCTGATAAAATTCCGAGGTAAATCCGTCTGGCCCCGGGGTTTTGTTCTTGGGTAGTTTTTTGATTACCGTTTCAATTTCTTTGCTTGTAATTGGTTTGTTTAACTTTTGTGTTTCTTCCTTGGTCAGTCTTGGGAGGTTGTATTTTTCTAGGAAGTTGTCCATTTCTTCTAGGTTTTCCAGCTTGTTGGCATATAGGTTTTCATAGTAGTCTTTAATAATTCTTTGTATTTCTGTGGAGTCTGTCGTGATTTTTCCATTCTCATTTCTGATTATGTTGATTTGTGTTGATTCTCTTTTTCTCTTAATAAGTTGGGCTAGAGGCTTATCTATTTTGTTTATTTTCTCGAAGAACCAGCTCTTGGTTTCATTGATTTTTGCTATTGTTTTATTCTTCTCAATTTTGTTTATTTCTTCTCTGATCTTTGTTATGTCCCTCCTTCTGCTGACTTTAGGCCTCATTTGTTCTTCTTTTTCCAGTTTTGATAATTGTGATGTTAGACTATTCATTTGGGATTGTTCTTCCTTCTTCAACTGTGCCTGGATTGCTATATACTTTCCTCTTAAGACTGCTTTCGCTGCGTCCCACAGAAGTTGGGGCTTAGTGTTGTTGTTGTCATTTGTTTCTATATATTCCTTGATCTCTATTTTGATTTGTTCATTGATCCATTGATTATTTAGTAGCATGTTGTTAAGCCTCCATGTGTTTGTGAGCCTTTTTGTTTTCTTTGTAGAATTTATTTCTAGTTTTATACCTTTGTGGTCTGAAAAATTGGTTGGTAGAATTTCAATATTTTGGAATTTACTGAGGCTCTTTTTGTGAGCTAGTATGTGGTCTATTCTGGAGAATGTTCCATGTGCACTTGAGAAGAATGTATATCCTGTTGCTTTTGGATGTAGAGTTCTATAGATGTCTATTAGGTCCATCTGTTCTAGTGTGTTGTTCAGTGCCTGTGTGTCCTTACTTATTTTCTGCCCGGTGAATCTATCCTTTGGGGTGAGTGGTGTGTTGAAGTCTCCTAGAATGAATGCATTGCAGTCTATTTCCCTCTTTAGTTCTGTTAGTATTTGCTTCACATATGCTGGTGCTCCTGTATTGGGTGCATATATCTTTAGAATGGTTATATCCTCTTGTTGCACTGAGCCCTTTATCATTATGTAGTATCCTTCTTTGTCTCTTGTTACTTTCTTTGTTTTGAAGTCTATTTTGTCTGATATTAGTACTGCAACCCCTGCTTTCTTCTCACTGTTGTTTGCCTGAAATATGTTTTTCCATCCCTTGGCTTTTAGTCTGTGCTTGTCTTTGGGTTTAAGGTGAGTTTCTTGTAAGCAGCATATAGATGGGTCTTGCTTTTTTATCCATTCTATTACTCTGTGTCTTTTGATTGGTGCATTAAGTCCATTTACATTTAGGGTGACTATTGAGAGACATGTACTTATTGCCATTGCAGACTTTAGATTCGTGGTTACCAAAGGTTCAAGGTTAGCTTCTTTAGTATCTTACTGCCTAACTTAGCTCGCTTATTGAGCTCTTATATACACTGTCTGGAGATTCTTTTCTTCTCTCCATTCTTATTCCTCCTCCTCCATTCTTCATATGTTGTGTGTTTTGTTCTGTGTTCTTTTGAGGAGTGCTCCCATCTAGAGCAGTCCCTGTAGGATGCCCTGTAGAGGTGGTTTGTGGGAAGCAAAATCCCTCAGCTTTTGCTTGTCTGGGAATTGTTTAATCCCGCCATCATATTTAAATGATAGTCGTGCTGCATACAGTATCCTTGGTTCAAGGCCCTTCTGTTTCATTGCATTAAGTATATCATGCCATTCTCTTCTGGCCTGTAGGGTTTCTGTTGAGAAGTCTGATGTTAGCCTGATGGGTTTTCCTTTATAGGTGACCTTTTTCTCTCTAGCTGCCTTTAAAACTCTTTCCTTGTCCTTGATCCTTGCCATTTTAATTACTATGTGTCTTGGTATTGTCCTCCTTGGATCCTTTCTGTTGGGGGTTCTGTGTAATTCCATGGTCTGTTCGATTATTTCCTCCCCCAGTTTGGGGAAGTTTTCAGCAATTATTTCTTCAAAGATACTTTCTATCCCTTTTCCTCTTTCTTCTTCTTCTGGTACCCCTATAATACGAATATTATTCCTTTTGGTTTGGTCACATAGTTCTCTTAGTGTTGTTTCATTCCTGGAGATCCTTTTATCTCTCTCTATGTCAGCTTCTATACGTTCCTGCTCTCTGGCTTCTATTCCTTCAATGGCCTCTTGCATCTTATCCATTCTGCTTATAAATCCTTCCAGGGATTGTTTCACTTCTGTGATCTCCTTCCTGACATCTGTGATCTCCCTCCGGACTTCATCCCATTGCTCTTGCATTTTTCTCTGCATCTCATCCCATTGCTCTTGCATTTTTCTCTGCATCTCTGTCAGCATGTTCATGATTTTTATTTTGAATTCTTTTTCAGGAGGACTGGTTAGGTCTGTCTCCTTCTCAGGTGTTGTCTCTGTGATCTTTGTCTGCCTGTAGTTTTGCCTTTTCATGGTGATAGAGATAGTTTGCAGAGCTGGTACGAGTGACTGCTGGAAGAGCTTTCCTTCTTGTTGGTTTGTGGCCTTCCTCTCCTGGGAGAATAGCGACCTCTAGTGGCTTATGCTTGTCAGCTGTGCGCAGACAGGGCTTCTGCTACCTGCCCGTTTTCTATGGAGTTTATCTCCACTGTTACTCTGGGCGTGGCCTGGCTGGGGCTGCTCCTCCAAAGTGGTGGAACCCCGTTGGAGGGGGAGCGGCTGGGAGGTTATTTTTCTCCGTAAGGGGCCTCTGTGCTCCCTGTTGCCCATAGGGTTAGAGTGCCCAGAGATCCCCAGATTCCCTGCCTCTGGTCTAAGTGTCCTGTCCTGCCCCTTTAAGACTTACAAAAAGCACTCTCCAAACCAAAACAACAACAGCAACAATGAGAGAGGGAACAGAAAAAAAAAAAAAAAAAAGGAAAAAACACGCGATTTTTTTTTTTCCTCAGGCACCGGTCCCAGGCACCTGCTCACTGGTCCTGCTGCCCTGCCTCCCTAGCACCGGGGTCCCTGTCCCTTCAAGGCTTCCAAAAAGCACCCGCCCACCGGTCCCGCAGGGAAAAATGCGCGATATTCTTTGTCTTCAGGTGCCGGTCCCAGGCACCCTCTCACCGGTCCTGCTGCTCTGCCTCCCTAGCACCAGGGTCCCTGTCCCTTTAAGGCTTCCAAAAAGCACTCGCCAAAAGGAGAAAAAAAAAATAGGGGAAAAACGCACGATTTCCTCTGTCCTCAGACACCGGTCTCAGGCACCCGCCCACCGGTCCCGTAGGGAAAGACACGCGGTAATCTTTGTCCTTAGGCGCTGGTCCCAGGCACCCCCTCACTGGTCCTGCTGCTCTGCCTCCCTAGCAATGTGGTCCCTGTCCCTTTAAGGCTTCCAAAAAGCACTCGCCAAAAAGAGAGAGAGAAAAAAAAGGGGGAAAAACGCGCGATTTCCTCCGTCCTCAGGTGCCGGTCTCAGGCACCCGCCCACCGGTCCTGCAGGGAAAAACGCGCGATCTTTGTCCTCAGGCGCTGGTCCCAGGCACCGCTCACCGGTCCCTCCGCCCTGCCTCCCTAGCAACGGGGTCCCTGTCCCTTTAAGGCTTCCAAAAAGCACTCGCCAAAAAAAAAAAAAAACTGCTCGGGTTTCTTTCCACCCTCCAGGAGCTGGGGGAGGGGCACTTGGGTCCCGCCGGGCCGGGGCTTGTATCTTACCCCCTTTGCAAGGTGCTGGGTTCTTGCAGGTGTGGATGTGGTCTGGATGTTGTCCTGTGTCCTCTGGTCTCTATTTTAGGAAGAGTTTTGTTTGTTATATTTTCATAGCTCTATGTGTTTTTGGGAGGAGATTTCCACTGCTCTACTCACACCGCCTTCTTGGCTCCACCTCCACATTGAGAATTTTAAAAAAATTTTTATTTATTTACTTTTATAAAACTTTATTTTGGTATTTTTAATGTACAATTATTTGAACAACATTATGGTCACTGGAATCCCCCTAATATCAAGTCCCCCTCACATATCCCCTTATTGGTCACTGTCCATCAGCACAGCAAGACACTGTCTTCACTGCATATGCTGCCTTTCCCATATCACACCCCCCAGCTACATTATGTGTGCTAATCGTAATGCTCCTTTTTCCCCCTTGTCCCTCCCTTCCAAGCCATCCTCCCCAGTCCCTTTCTCCTTGGTAACTGTTAGTCCATTCCTGGGTTCTGTGAATCTGCTGCTGTTTTGTTTCTTCAGTTTTTGCTTTGTTCTTATACTTAACAGATGAGTGGAATCATTTGGTACTTGTCTTTCTCTGCCCGGCTTATTTCACTGAGCATAATACCTTCTAGCTCCATCCCTGTTGCTGCAAATGGTAGGATTTGTTTTCTTCTTATGGCTGAGTAGTATTCCATTGTGTATATGTACCACATCTTCTTTATCCATTCATCTACTGATGGACACTTAGGTTGCTTCCATTTCTTGGCTATTGTAAATAGTGCTGCAATAAACATAGGGGTGCATCTGTCTTTTTCAAACTGGGCTGCTGCATTCTTAGGGTAAATTCCTAGGAGTGGATTCCTGGGTCAAATGGTATGTCTATTTTTAGTTTTTTGAGGAACCTCCATATTGCTTTCCACAATTGTTGAATTAATTTACATTCCCACCAGTAGTGTAAGAGGGTTCCCCTTTCTCCACATCCTCGCCAACATTTGTTGTTGTTTGTCTTTTGAATGCTGGCTAGCCTAACTGGTGTGAGGTGATATCTCATTGTGGTTTTAATCTGCATTTCTCTGATGATTAGTGATGTGGAGCATCTTTTCATGTGCCTGTTGGCCATCTGAATTTCTTCTTTGGAGAAGTGTTTGTTCAGCTCCTCTGCCCATTTTTTAATTGGCTTATTTGCTTTTTGGGTGTTGAGGCATGTGAGCTCTTTATATAATTTGGATGTCAACCCCTTATTGGATATGTCATTTATGAATATATTCTACCATACTGTAGTATGCCTTTTATTCTATTGATGGTGTCCTTTGCTGTACAGAAGCTTTTTAGTTTCATATAGTTTCACTTGTTCATTTTTTGCTTTTGTTTCCATTGTCCGAGGACTTGTCTGAGGAGATATGTTCATGAAGAAGTTGCTTGTGTTTATGTCCAAGAGATTTTTGCTCATATTTTTTTCTAAGAGTTTTATGGTTTCATGACTTACATTCAGGTCTTTGATCCATTTTGAGTTTACTTTTGTGTATGGGGTTAGACAGTAATCTAGTTTCATTCTCTTGCATGTAGTTGTCTAGTTTTGCCAACACCAGCTGTTGAAGAGGCTGTCATTTCCCCATTGTATATCCATGGCTCCTTTATCATATATTAATTGACCATATATGCTTGGGTTTATATCTGGGCTTTCTATGCTGTTCCACTGGTCTATGGGTCTGTTCTTGTGCCAGTACCAAATAGTCTTGATTACTGTGGCTTTGTAGTAGAGATTGAAATCAGGGAGCATAATTCCCCCTGCTTTATTCTTCCTTCTCAGGATTGCTTTGGCTATTTGGCGTCTTTTGTCATTCCATATGAATTTTAGAACACATCAAAAATTTTTAAATCCTCAAGCTGGAAGATGGCTTTGAGGTCCTCCAGCTCCAGTTCATTTATGATTAGGAGCCTGAGGCCTAGAAAGGGAAGTAGTGTCACTTGGTATGTTTTTTGAAATGGCAACTAGAACCCAGTTTAAGATTAACTCCCTCCTGCAAGTCATGTGCACCTTCTAGTCCTTCCTTATTCAGTCTCATAGCAGTTTCCTGCTCTCACCCCTCCCACAAATTGCCCTCCTTGGCCATTCCCTAATCCTGCTCTAAATAATGGCAGAGCCAAGCTCCAGGACAGATAGGAATAGGAAATGGCAAAAAGGTTTATCTGTTGACTCGGCTGGGCTCTGTGCTACCCAAGAATGCTTTTGGGCAGACTCTTCCAGGATAAGGGCAGGGAAGGTCGGCTGAGTGAGGGACTGCAGGTGTCTTAGGGGCGTGACTTACTATTTGACTTTATGTCAACTACAACATCCAGAAACAAAATCCACACACTTTTTCAAATGCATAATTCCTACCACATTCCTCCTCTTGTCTCAAGTGTTTGTTTCTGAAACCTTGAGGGGAGCAATGTGGGAAGCTAGCAGGCAGGCTTTCAAAGATGTGTCTCTGGGAGCCTGTGCATGGGGTCCGCAGGGGATCCTGCGGGGGTTGGGGCTTTCCCGCCATGCTCCCACCCACTCGGCTCCATCTGGCAGGGGGGCTGCCAGCCGGCTGGGAGCCCTCCGGGCATATCTTTGCAGCAGAGTCTATCTCTGAGACCTCACCTGGGGCCTCCAGGGACTGTGTGCTTCCTTCCACCTGACAGATGGGGGATCCTGAGGCTCCTGGGGAGAGGGAGGGGTTCCCAAGGGTCATGAAGGGAGGGAGACCCTGGTGAGCAGCAGACAAGGGCTCCACGCTGCCCTCTGTCTGGTGCCCTGGCTCCTGCCTCCTCCTCCAGTTGGGATGACGTCTCTGAGGGCTATCTGCCTGCATGTGGGGTCACGGAGCTTGGAGGACATGGGGCTGGGAGGGAGGGACAACAGGGTAAGAAGTGAGTCCCTGGGCAAGTGTTTGAAGAGAGATAGAAGAGGGGAATGAGTCGGGGATGGTGGAAGCATGCCTGTAACCATGGTAGCCCTCGGCCACCGGCAAGCTTCATCAGAGAAGCCTCTTTGTCCCACACGATCTAAGAGAGGTCTTACTCTCCCCCTGTTATTTTCTCTGTTCTTTTCCATTATAGCCCTTATTGCGAATTGTAACTGCCTATTTTCTTTGTGTGGTTTTTCTTGTACAGTATCTGTCCAGGCCATTAGATGGTAAGGTCCAAAGGCAGGGAACATATTGGATTTTTTTGCTGCAGTACCCAGCAGGGCCTGGCATATAGTAGGCAGGCAACAAATATTTGGTGAGAGAATGAATGGAGATTTATTTTTGTTTTAAACATTCATGGTTCACTTTGGACAATGATATGAGCAGAAATCTCACTGACCATTGAATAGCTGCCTCTGATCTTTGTGAGTACTCATCATTAGGTGTGCGTTGGAGCCAATAGAAATGGTTTTTTGGATCATCCATGAGTCATTTTCTAAGTGATGAGGCAGATAACCAAGGGATTAATGTATTTTCTGATGGACATGAGCTAATTCAAGGTACAAGATTGTTTTTGACTTTATTATTCCTCATATTTACTCCACTGAATAATGGTCCTACACACAGTGATTTGTAGTTGTTTGTCTTACTTTTGTCTTGAAAAATGGCATTAAAGGGTTTGGTTTTTCTCCCTTGACGTGATTATGTAAGGCTTGCAAGTGGCCTTAAGAACCCTAGGGGTCTAAAAGCACCAGGCCCACTGTGCATAGTGTCAAGGGTGCTGCTCATATTGCAGCAGAGGTGAGAGGCACTGCCGAGTGGCCATTCCCAGACCTGCTGCTCGCAGAAGCAGCCTTGGGAAAACACCGGTTTTATGGTTTAACGGGTACACGACCCAGAGGGCTGCAGGCATTGCTGGACGACTCATCTCCCTCTTTTGATTCTTGCCTTTTCCTGTCCTTTCCTCTGCATCCAGAGTCATCTTTTCAAAGCTTAAGTGACAGCATGGCGCACATGGGCTTAAAAGCTTCCAGTGACCTCTTATTATGCTGCAAACTGAACCAAAGTCCCTCTCCCTGGACTATGGGGCCCTATGGGACTTGCCCTCAGTCTGCCTCTCCCATCTTGTTGCTTTTTTCTCTCTTTTGCTCACTGAATGCAAGCCCAGCAACCTCCTTTCTCATCCTCATTTAGCAAAGCTCCTTCCTCACTCAGGTGTGCCCTCTGCCCGACCATTCTTCCCCCAGATCTTTACCCTCCTGCTTCCTTCTCATCACTCAAGTTTCAGCATAAATGTCATCCCCGGAGAGCTCTTCCCTGACGCCAGTTCTCAAGCACACCTCAGCTCCCTCTGTGCTGTCTCTATGCATAATCTTTTGCAGAACTCAGCACTATCTGGCATTTGCTATTTCTTGTTTCTCTCCATTTATATACTGATTCTCTGTCTGCCCCACTAGAATATAGCCTGTGAGAACTGGGTCATGACCTTTGTTGCTCTTTGTTGCTTCTCCAATGTTTAGAGGAGTGTCTGGCCCATGGTAAGTGCTTTGGAAACAGTCTTTAAGTGAATGAATGAAAATCCATGGGAGGGTCCATCTGAGAGCTTGCAAACTGTTAAGGGGCCTGAGTTCTAGTCCTTTCCTTATTGCTGCCATTAGCTTCTCTGACAGGGTCTTTGTTTCTCATCTGTCCTGTGAGAGAGTTGGTCTGAGCATCTCTGAGGTCGCATTCTGGTAGTCTTTGTGACTGCAGTGCACCCCCCTTGAGTAACACAGTCAGAGGCTGGCTTCCCTGAGGGGCAGAGGTCTTGGGGCAGCTGCAGCCACAACACCTCCACTTTCCATTGTCACTAGGGCTCTGATGTTGGGGCCGGACTGTTTTTGGTCTAAAACTGAGAGTTAAACAGAGAGCAATACTTCTGAAAGCAGTCAGCCATAGTGGGAAAGGTGCTGGCACCAGGTAGACCTGGGTGTGCGTCTCAGTTCCTTGTTCCCCAGCTGGATGATCTTAAACATTTCTGTAGCTTCTCTGAGATGTAGTTTGGCAGCTAGGAATGCTCACAGCCTGCTTTCAGATCTACACTGAGGATTACATGAGCTACTGTATGTGAAATGGTATAGGGGTCAGCTCCCTTCACATTGCCTTAGAAAACTGAGGATGTTCCTGGGAGTGACCTGGATTCTAGGTGCTAGCCTGTCACTTATTGTCACTGAAGCCAGCAGGGCCTGAAGGGTTGTGACTGCTCCAGAGCAAAAGTGGAAGATGGCTTAGCCTGGTCAAGGAAAACCAAAACAACTCATTTGTGAGTAAAGTAAAACAGCTCATTTATTTATTTTGCACCAGAAAGTTCTGGTGTGTGAACCTATGGAAATGGCTCTGCAGAACCGGAAAGGAGAGAAGTGTGTTTGTGGATCAGTCCTTCCCGGGCAAACCTCGTTTGCATTGTAGAGGGTGTTGATTGCAGTGATTGAAAAAATGAAGTTGTTTGGTGGGCTAGCTTACCTCCCACCCAGCTCAAACCACTCGCATTTTTGTTTGTGTGTGGAGGTACGTGCCAGAGGCCAGGTTAGGTGGTAGACAGGCTAGGTTGGCTCACGCAGTGCCCAACCACCTTCTTTCTCTGCTGCTCTTCTCTTCTATGGAGTCTGGGAAACTCAGCCTCAGCTTCCCAGAACTCTACAGGTGGCCACGTGACAGAGCTCTGGCCAAAAATATATCTGTGGAAATTTCTTGGAGAGGGCATGTCTTCCTAACTAAAAAGGCAAAGTTCCAAGAAGAGGGAAATCCTGCATTTCCTTCCCTTTTCTCTTTCCCTCTTGCCTATAATGTGGATGTGATGTGTGATCACATCATGATCACATCAGGTGCAGCAGCCATCTTGCAACCATGAGGCAGAGCATATAGGAGAAAGACACAGGCTGAGGGCCCAGCTCCTGATGACACCACTGTCTTTCTCAGGAAACACAATCAGTATTGTAAGACCTCCCACTATTTAGGTACCCTTAGGAAAGGTAGAATGATGCTAATCAAATTACAGCTTGTTTGATAAAGCACATCCAGATTCCCAAGACGTTAAAATGTGAGGGAAAAAAAGTGGGTCTTAGAATTCCTGAAATTGAATGGATGTCTGAGCTGCGGAACATCTACCACTAGATCTCTGTGAGAACACTGCGCTCCTGGTTCTTCCAGGCACTGTTGTTGAATTTCTGTTACATGTATGGCCCAGCCCACAAGCAGGGTCCTAACAGTCCTCCAATCACCTCTGAGATGTATATTAATAGCTCTGTTTTGAGGCGTAGAGGGGCAGTGAGCCGCAGAGCATGTGATCGCACCCATCAGAAGTGAGAGCTGAGCCCACCCAGGAATGGTCTATTGTGCTTGACCCGTACCCGCCCTGCTCTGTTGCTTCTCGCTTGTGCGGGGCCCTCACCGTGAGGGGTGACTGGCAGCTCTGCAGCTACACCCTCGCCCCTGTTCCCCTGCTCTGAGGACACTGCTGTGTAACTCACCAGGACATGAACTTCCATCCTGTGGGCGGGGAGCCAGGACCTCAGGTGCAGCCCCCTTCCGATGCTAGGTCCTCAGGTGACTGGGTAATTTGTTTAATTGTCTGGATTCACCATTTTTCTCTCTGTGCCCTTCTTCATCCCCTACTGGATGGATGAATGGGGCATGAGAATACTCAATATTTGTGGAAGAATTGGATATTCATCCTCTTCCTGGCTCACTGCCGATTTCCCAGAAGCCCATGGGATTCCCATTATGTGATGCCTGTGACGCCCTACATATGATGGAAGTTTGCAGAGGAATCCCTGGCCAAGAGCTCTGGCAGCTTAACTCGTCAACTCCCATCTGCCTCGTGAACCTGGCCTTTGAGGACATCCTCAGGGGACAAGGGATGGGGACTGGGGAGGGCTCAGGACTCTTGCCCAAAGCTCACAGAAGCAGTGTTTGGGCTTTTAGCTTAAGGAAGTGTCCTCTCCAAACACTGATTTTTGTTTCCTGAAGCCAAAGGAGGAGAAATTGTTGGAAGGAAGTCAGAGTCAAGTAAGAAACAATGGCTTTTCCAGATGTCTGTTATCCTATCAATAAAATAAGTTGAGAACAGTAGGGACTGATTAAATGGGGAATCGGTCAAACTAATACATTAGAACATTATTTTTTAGTGTGTGGTTTATGAAATCACTTGAAATGCTTAGTAAGCACATTAGGAAGAGAACTGTTCCTTTGGGAGTGTCTCATGTGAAACGGGCCCCTTGCAAAAGCCAGGGTGAGCGGGTGCAGCAGCCTCCGAGGGGTCGGGCGGCAGCCCTTTGCCCAGTGAGTGGCCGTCGTGCTCGCTTTCCTCTCAGGAGAACTGGGGCGAGGGTGGGCGGGGGCAGTGTGCGCTCTGCTCTGGCTCGCAGCAGAGGCAGGAGTGGACAGTTCTATGGGTCTTTTCTTCTCTGATGTGAGGCAAACCCCCACACATGATCTTTTCCTGAGAAGACTCACCAAGAGCAGCACCCCCACCTCACCCCAAGGTCCACATAGTCCGGCTTGCTGGCTGCAGAACTGACTTTTAAAACCTTTGTTTACGCACAATCACAGCCTCAGTCCAGCTCCAGCCTGACCTGGCATCCCAGACCACAGGGTTCCCGTAAGAAATGTTATTAAGGGCCTTGTGTACCTCACAGGAAGCCTTAGATTGCAAACATATGTCCAAACTGCTGACTTGGTGTAAATGGGTCAAATCAGTCTGCGTTGGAGAGGCCCATTTTTGCATGTGGGGGTGAGTGGTGGGGACTTGCCATCTGAATGGATGCCAGGCTGAAGGGAGACTGGCTTCAGATCGTTTAAGGCTGAAAGAAGTCCCTCTTGGAAATCAGCCTGTACGATATTCTTTTCCTTTCTTCTTTCCACCAGTAAAAGACAGCGCACATTCATCTTGACCCCATGTGGGGCTCTTGGCTTTTTTCCACTTTTTTGTCTCCGGGGCCCGTTCTTGTCTCCGTTTCCAACATCCACCACACTGCTATGGGCTTTCTGGTTCAACAGATTTGTTGACTGCAAGCTGGTACAGTTTTTAAAAATTACTTTTAATTTTTTTTTTTGAGAGGGCATCTCTCATATTTATTGATCAAATGGTTGTTAACAACAATAAAATTCTGTATAGGGGGGTCAATGCTCAATGTACAATCATTAATCCATCTCAAGCCTAATGCTCATCAGTCTCCAATCTTCTGAAGCATAACGAACAAGTTCTTACATGGTGAACGAATTCTTACATAGTGAATAAATTCTTACATGGTGAACAGTACAAGGGCATTCATCACAGAAACTTTCGGTTTTGATCACGCATTATGAACTATAAACAATCAGGTCAAATATGAATATTCGTTTGATTTTTATACTTGATTTATATGTGGATCCCACATTTCTCCCTTTATTATTATTATTATTTTTAAAAAATTACTTTTAATTTTGAATAAACAATACAGAGAGATTGCATGTACCCTTTACCCCCATGGTAACGTCTTGCAAAACCATGGTACAATATCACAAGCATTGTATTACCTGTGTATTGACACTGACACAGTTAATATATAGAATATTTCCATCACCAGAAGCTCTAATGTTGCTTTTTTAGAGCCAGACTCACAGGCTTCCCTCCTATTCCCTACCTCCTTTACTGTGGCAACCACTTATCTATTCTTCATTTCTATAACCTTGTCATTTCAAAAGCTCTGTAAATGGAATTCAACAGGAGGAACCTATTGGGGGCTGGATTTTTTGGTTTTATTCAGCATAATTCTCTGGAGATTCATCCAAGCTGTTGCATGTCTCAACAGTGCTTTTTCATTGCTTAGTAATATTCCATGGTTTGAATGGACCACAGTTTGTTTAACCATTCACTCCTTGAAGGACACTGGGTTGCTTCCTGTTTTTGGCTATTGTGAATAAAAGTTGCTTTGAAGAGTTGTGTACACATTTTTTTTGTGAACACAAGTTTTCATTTCTCTGGGATAAAGGCCAAGGGGTGCAACTGTCTATCATGTGGTAGTTGCATATTTCATTTTTTAAAAACTGCTGTATTCTTTTCCAGAGTGGTTGTACCATTTTATCTGCCCACATTCCTGTACATGCTCACCTGCATTTGATATTGCTGCTACTTTTTTACTGTAGTCATTTTGATAAGTGTGAACGATATCTTAATGTGATTTAACTTTGTATTTCCCTAATGCCTAGCATGGTGAATGTCTTCTCATGTGCTTATTTGTGATTTTATGTCCTCTTTGTTGAAATGTTTGCTCCTATCTTTGGCCTATTTTCTCATAGGGCTGCTTTTGACTGTTGAGTTTTAATGTATACATTCTATACCTTAGTAATTCATCAGAGATGTGGTTTGCAAATATTTTCTACCTGTTTGTGGGTGGTTTATTCATTCTTAACAAGGTTTTTCACAGAGTAAAAGTTAAAATTTTTGATGAAATCCAATTTACCAAGTTTTCCTTTCATGGATAACATTTTTGAGATAAAGTCTAAGAATTCTAAATTCCAAAGACTTTCTCCTGTGTTTTCTGAAAGGTTATAGCTTTCCATGTAAGTCTGTAATGTACTTCAAATTAATTTTTGTTTACTGTGTAGGACTTAGGCAAGGTACATCTTTCTTTTTTTTTTGGCTAGTAAATTTGTCCAATTGCTCCAGCACCATTTGTTTAAAAGCCTATCGTTCTTCCATTGAATTACCTTTGTGCATCTGTTAAAAATCATTGGGCACATTGGTGCAGATCTATTTCTCAGTTCTGTATTCTGTTCTGTTGATCTGTGTGTCTGTCCCTCTACCAATACCATCCAGTCTTGATTACTTTAGTGATATATTTGATAGAATGTCTTGAAATTGAGTAGACTGATTCCTCCCACTTTGTTTTTCCATTTCAAATATTGGTTTAACTATTCTAGATCCTTTGCCCTTCCATAAAAGTTTTAAAATAATCTTGTGTAGATGTTTAAAAATATTTCTGGAATATTCATTGGAATTGGGTTAAGTCTGTGTGTAATAAATCTGAGGGATAATCGACATCTTTGCTGTATTGAGTTTTCCAAACCATGAACACAGTAGGTCTCTCCCTTTATTTAGATCCGTGATTTTGTTCAACAGTGTTTTAAGCTTTCAGCATACAGGTCCTTTTGTAGTTTGTTAGATTTAAACCCAAATATTTTCGTTTTTTTGAGTGATTATTTTAAATTTTGGTGTCTATGTGTTCATTGCTAGCATACAGAAATGTAGTTGAATTTGATGTGTTTTGTAACATTGCCCTACGCGTGTACAAGTTCTAGGAATTTAAATTTTTTTTGGAATTTTCTACATAGATAATCATGTCATATGCAATAGGGAGAGGGTTTTTTTTCCTTCTTTCCAATCTTTCATCTTTCCAATTTTTCCTTTAAAAAGTTGTGTTAAAATACACACAACACAAAATTTACCACTTCAACCATTTTTAAGTATATAATCAGTGGGATTAAATACATTCACTCTGCTGTGCAACCATCACCACCATCCATCCCCATAACTCTTTCCATCTTGTGAAACTGAAACTCTACATCTATTAAACACTAAGTTCCCATTCTCCCCTCCCTCTAGCCCCTGGCAACCACATTATAGTTTCTGTCTCTATGATTTGGATTTACTCAAAGACCTTATGTAAGTGGAATCATATAGTATTTGTTTTTGTGTGTGTGTGATTGGCTTATTTCACTTAGCATAATATCCTCAAGGTTTATCATGTTGTAGCAAACTGCAGAGTTTCCTTCCTTTTTAAGGCCAAATTATATTCTATTGTATGTATATACACAACATTATAAGTCAAATTTATTCAGAAAAAAAGAAAAGGAAACAAAAAGACTGTTAAAATTTGTGGGCAAAAGAGGCCTTTGTTTAACCCTGAACCAATTGGGTAAAAGGAATGGAAAAGGGAATGGCCTTCCCATGAATAGTTTAATCCAGGATTTCTCAATGGGGGTGATTTTGACATTTTGAATGACAATTTGCTGTGCAGGATTGTCCTGCTGTCTGCAGGATACTTAGCACACCTGGTGCTCAGTTTCTGAATGCCAGTGGAGCCCTCCAATCTCTGTGACGACTTCTTTCAAACCTTCCCTGGGGGGGCTGAACCAACTCTGCTGAGAGCCATTGGTTTAGACCAATCATGACTCACTCCCAGGGGCTAGGTCCATTCTTGTCTTGTCTCAAGGAAGAAGGAGAAAATGGCTGTTGCATAGTCAACAGTGTCAGCCACTGGTGGAGAAGAAGCATCTTCAAGTGGAACCAGAAACATAACTGGATCCTGATGGGTCCCAACATCTCTCCCAGAGCCTGTACACCTAGTGGGACTTACTTTTTCTGCCATCAAGTACCTCCTAGGTGGCAACATGGGCCCAGCCTGCCTGCCAACTCTGGCCATATGGAGAGACTGCTGTGAGAGAAGGAGCTTGTTCCTAACCGTACTTCTTCTCTCCAGACTCTTGTTTTAAGAGTAAAAAATCTTAGACTGGAAGGGACTTTAGAGATCATGATAATTATTTTATAGATGAAGACACTGAAGTCCAGAATGGTGAAGTGATTTGCTCAAGGTCAGGCAGTGGGTGACTAAGCTAGGACCAGCTTAGCTGTGCAGTATAAGGAGTTCCTGATTTTTGGCTTTTCTTTTATTCATTACCTCTCAGTAATATCTAATTACTTACTTGGATGCTTACTATGAGATGTAGTGTGCTGACATATCATTTTTCATTTTAATCTCGTTATCAACTTTATGAGATAGATACTCTTATTGTCCCCATTACAGATTAGGAAACTGAGCTTCCTAAAGATTAAGGAAGTTGCCCACGTCTGATTCCAGAATCAGTACTATTAGCTGCTATGCCCTGCCGCTTCCTCAGTAAGATAAGTCTTTGTTGTCTTTTGCTGTCATTTATTCTGGCTGAATTAGCAAGACATTCTCCAAAGGCCAGACAATTCCTCGTAGGGTATGTCCACACTTTCATTGTCTCCTTACCAGCTGGAAGAAATGTAGAGGGAAGATTAAAAAATTTACTCTGGTTCTGTATGAGTGAGAAGGAGTAAGAGATGAGCATGATTCAGCCATATTATTTTGCTTTTTCCAAAAAGAAAACTCCTTATTAAAACAACAGTTTAACTATTAGGCTATGTCTTAATTATAACCTAGGTTTTATAGTTCTTAAGAAAAGATATGATTAGGACAAAATTAAAATATGGCAGTGAGTATAAGTTGTCTCCCTCAAGTACTGTTTCCAATTACTCCTTATCTAAGCTTTGGCTTTCTTTACCCTTCTGTATTTTCTCAGTTATTCCCATTACTGTAAAGCTATTTTTCCCATACAAGGCTTCCAGAGACCCAAACTAGCCCTGGCAGCTTTGGAGTAGACATTCTTAAGAAGGCGATTCCCTGGGCATTTCTACTTTGCCTGTGTTGAGAGAAATTCATGACTAACCTCTCCATTCTTTTATTTGTCCATCCATCCATTCATCTATCCATCCATCCATCCATCCATCCATCCACCCATCCATCCATTTAGCTATTCTTTCATTCAACAATGATTTATTAACTGCCTACTTAATAATGACCCTACTTTCTATGTTTTCCATGTCACGTAATGTTCAACAAAGAGTTCATATGGACTGTCTAGTTTCATGATTATGTGCTTTTTCCTCTGATAGGTTATGAGCCCTTCAAGCAGGAACAAGAAAGGGTCTTATTGCTCTTTTTGTGCCAAGTGCCAAAGTCAATCGATGTTGTAGATTTGTATTATCCATCCAACAGTGCCTGCCTTCTCTTCTAGTCTTCTTGAACAGGCATGGTTTTCCTCTCTTAAGTTCCATAGGCCATTTAAAAAGTGAAGACAGGTAATAATTTTATCAGAATCTGGAAGAAGATGCAAAAAGAGAAAAATCAGCCTGGGCAGACTTCACACAAATAATCAGAGAGTGTCACCATTAGGATTGCAGTAACGTGGACTGACTGATCCCAACCTCTGGGAGGAATTTGATTGCTGCATGATATATATCATCTTTGTCACCCTTTCAGCATCCCCTTTCTCTCTGGTATTCCCCATATGGATCTGATGTCATTCCTGCTTTACAGACGGGGAAACTGAACCCCAGAGTGGCCTGGTAGCTTGAGCTATCTCACATGGCAAATCAGGACCTGAGATGTGAGGACAAAACAAGCATTTTTAGATTTTAATAGTTTCCTTAAACTCAACTTATTATCATCACCAGCAGATCACAGTTACCGCTTATTGAGCTCTTATTAAGTGCCAAGGACTTTATATACTTTATCCTTTTCCCCAAAATCTTTATTTTTGAAAAAACTCAAACCTACAAAATGTACTAAGAATATACAATGAAACATCAGGGTTCACTAATTGCTTTATTTCTTACACCTAGTTTCTCATACCAGAAATGAATGAATATTCATCCAGCTTCAAAGTGTCAGCCTATATTTTTGTTTCACATTTTTGTTTTCTATTTTTGAACCAGTTGAGAGTTACATGCACACATTGTGACACTCCACTCCTAAATATTCCAGCATGTATTGCCTCAGAACAAGAACATCCTACATAACTAAAGTGCAATTACCACACTGAGGAAATTGAATTTTAAAACAATCCCATTAACTATTATATAGTCATGATTCCAATTTCCCCACTTATCCTAATGATATCCCTTCTGTTCTTTTTTCTTTCATTTCAGGATCTGATCGAAGATTGTATGTTGCATTAACTGTTCCGACTTCTTTAGTCTCCTTTGATTTAGAACAGTTTCTCGGCCTTTGTCCTCCCTTCATTCCATTGACAGTTCTGAAAGGTCCAAGCTAGTTATTTTGCAAAATGTCCCTCAGTCTGGATTTGCTTGATGTTTCCTCATGGAAAGGTCTGGGGTGAATAGTGCTGGCAAGAAGAATTATATATGGGATGTTGTGTGCTTCTCAGTTCAGCACATCAGGGGGCGTAAAATGTCAGTCTGTCCTGTTGTTGGTGATAGATGAGCACTTGGCTGAAGGGGTGTTTGCCTGGTGTCCACATGCCGAGAAGCCATTTTCCTTTGTACTTAGCAAGTACTCTGTGGGCTGACACTTTGGCCTGTGTGAATATTCCCGGTGGTTTCAGCATCCACTGATGATAACTATATGTTATCTTTTAAAACTCACATAATAACTCTTGGGGTAGAAACTATTACACACATTTTTACAATGAGGAAACTGATTCTTAGAGAGAGAAAGAAACTTGGTCAGGCCCCCGCAGCTCGGAAGGGATGGGGCCGGGCTTTCAACCAGGTCTGGCTGTCCCTAATACCTCTGCTCTTACTACTGGCACTCCAGGCAAGATAAGGAAATGTGGTATTTAAGGTCACATAAGACACAACTTATTTAAACTCTTGAGTCTCTTCCTTCTTATTCTCTGAGCCCTCCCCTCACCCCCATTTTTTTTGCTGAAACTCGATACATCTCAGTTCAGCTTTCTCTGTTACCTGAAATGTGGTGAATCAATTTGGCTTTTGTCTGATGGTCCCCAGACTATAGAGTTCTGCTTTGGTTTGATCCCAGGGTGCCTAAGACCCTGGCCGCTCCCTAGCACCATGCTGTGGCTGACGGAACTGCATGTCCTAAAGATCCTCTTGAGTGTGGGAAAGACCACTCAGACATCCATACGGATATGGTGGTGGACTTCTTTCTGGATTCGTCCATAAAGGAGGACTTGAGAAGAGGGGTTCAAGGGATAGTAATGGAGAATATATTTTTCTATTAGCATCAAGTTTGCCAGTCAAAAATTGGATTACAAAATCATAACATATTAAAGCCAGGAAAGATCACCTAGCCCAGTTCCCTTCCTCTGCAGATGAAGGAATCTAGCATGGCAAGTGACTGCCCAGAGTCACAGCTGGTGGCCACAGATGTAGGGCTGTGACTGGGGATACCCTGCCTGTTAAGCTGCATAATCACTAAGGCTTATGCCTGGAGCCAACCAGGCCACCCAGCCTGCCCAGCCCTTGGTCTTTCTGCTGCAGTTTTCCATCCTCCCCTTTCCTAGATTTGTCCTTTGAAGGTATTTTTTTCTTTCCTTTCTTCCGTCTTTGGTTTGTGTCCCAGCTCCGTGCACACAGGGGGTACAAAGCAAAAAGAAACAGTGTCAGCCTTGGGGGAGATCACAGTTCCACAATTCAGGCTGGGGGAAACACAGTGCAACAGCTGGGACACTCTGTGCTAAGTGCTAGAGCACACTGCCCATCCAGTGCTCTCAGGGCGCAGAAGAGGGAAGCCTGTCTTGAACCCCCCCTTGGGAGTTTGCTGGGGAAGGTGGATCCTCCAAAGGGAAGGGGACAAGCATTCGAAAAAGGGCAGGGCAGAGCTCCACAGACGCTCGTGAGAGGACCCTGGAAGGGACCCAGGAGCACCCCCTCTCACAGGGCAGGGGTAATCGGTGTGGCTGGGGTGGCTGCACCTGCCTCAGCCCTTGGCAGCCTGGGACTGCTTACTGACTCGGCTCAGTTCAGAGGTGTAGACAGAGGTGCAGTGTTCTCCATGGCTGCCCAGAGTCCAGAGCCATGTGTGCTGTAGGCATGGGGGAGGAAGTGGGGAGGACGCGAGAAGCAGGGACACAATTGCCCTGAGGTCACTAATTGCAGCTCCAGCTGCGGGAGGCCCTGTCATCTTCCTGCTGGCTGCTCAGTACACTGCATAATGGACACTTAGTTATGGGATCTAAACTAAGCCTGAATCTTATTGTGCACATGGGAATAATCACATCACAAGCTGGAAGGAAGGAGTTTGCTGTGCTGATTAGACCAAGGAACACATAGGCTGTGAACAGTACTGGCTGCTTTTTTCTGCTCCTGCCGCTGACCAATTGCATAACTCAGGCCAATTAGGACACAACTGCTTTCCTATCAGTGAGCTGGTGTAGAGACTTCACACAGCATGGCCTTGGGCTATGCTGGACCTCTAATCAGCCCTTCTTCCCTTCACAACAGTCAGCAACAACAGTGACAATTAAAAACATTTTACCATGCCAGACTGTTTTAAGTCACTTACATGGATTACCTGTTCAATCCTCAGTCACCTGAATAATTAGGTATCACTAAGATGCCTGTTTTGCACAGGAACAAACTGAAGCTCAGAGAGGGTAAGTAGCTTGCCAAGGTCACACAGCTAATCAAGAGTGCAACCGGGACTGAATCAGGCAGTGGGATTTATTTCTGAGCCCACACTTGTATCCCCTGGGCCACATTGCCTTGCACTCATTCTTTAATTTAGTTATTCAACAGTTATTTAATGAACCCCTATTATGTTCCAGAGACTGTTCCGGTTAGAGTGGTGAACAAGACAGATGAAAATTCCTTTCCACGCAGAGCTTGTGATTCACTGGAGTAAACAATAAACAACAAGTAAGTGAAAGACCAAGTTATTCCGTATGTGCCTATGGGCATATCTTTGCTCCCCTCCAGGAGCTTCTCAAGCCAGGACCGTATATATATTCCCACTGCTGAGCACAGTGTCTGGCACATAGCAGATATTTCTGTACATTTCTAATACATTCTTAATTTAGAAGAGAGCTGCTCTTTAATGTAGGCCTAGAAGAAGGAGAGGCTTTCCATAGAGAGAGAGGAAAAGGTGTATTAAGCTAAACAAGGAACAGGAGCAAAGACTTGGAGGCCTGGAGATGCAGGGCAAACTGAGAAAACTCCGGCTGGACCCGTGTTGCGGGAGCACGGGCTGGGAGGAGGCTCCCAGGACGACGGAGGCCAGAGGATGTAGTTGCTCACCATGCCAGCTGGGTTTTGTACTGCAGGCAATGGGGAGCCACTGCAGGATCTTACAGGTATGGATCTTACAGGTATTTGAGAAGGCTGGATTCAGCCCATTAGGTTTTGGCTGTTAACCCAGTCATGGCTTGTAGCCAAAGAGGGCAGCCGACAGTGCCAAGAATGGCATATGGGCAAGTGGCGCCCCGTGCTGCAGCCACAGTGTGGCACTGTAGATGGTGCAAACTCTATGTGTAGAAATACTGTCATGCACTGAAGGATGGAGTCTGTCTATGGAGCCCTCTGACATTGCACAATGAGAAATTCAGCAGTTTACTTGGGGGTGTGCCAGCTGGGGACCAGCCATGATTTCCTTAAGCTGCTCACCCAACCCACCCACCCCTGCGTAAAGTCAACATCCCTGAGGGCTCCCAGCGTTGTTTAGCTACTTCTCCCTGGCTAGAGCAGGGTGGCAGAGAGCCAATGGGACCCGCTCTGCCCTGCGTGGTGTCGCCCCACCGCTCTCTAGGGATCTATCACAAAGATGGAGATGTTCCTTCTCGGAGCTGCTGATGCTTCTACTTCTCATGCAAAGGTGGGAAAGGTGGGGCCATCTGGTTGGCCAGGCGTGAGCCATTTTGGTTTCTGGCTGTGTGGCAGAGGTTCTCTGGTGGTAGGGAGATGGCCTTCTGGGAGGCCCTCTTAACATGGAGATGTAAGTTCATCACCAGTTGAGGGCTGTCTGCCATTCCTCCGAGGGACCCAAGGCTCAGAACTTTCTGCACTGACACTGCACTACATTCTGGCTGCCCCACCTGGCCCCCTGTTCACCCCAGCTTCATTTCTCCCCATTAACTGGCCAGGACCTTGCCCTCCCCCACCCTAACTCTGCTGCTTCATTATGGAGCAGCCTGAGCACAGCTCCCCAGTGTTTTCAACCTAGGGTTTCAGTCTGCAACTGTCTCTAGATAGTATCCTTAGACTTCTCAGACCCACAGAACACGTGCGCAGGTGAGTACAAGCTTTCAAGTTTGGGGGATGTTGGAGAGCAGGGACAGGAATGGAGTGGCTGAGAGATACCCCAGTATCAAGCTTCCAGGGAGTTTAAATAAGAAGCTAGTAATTTGGGGGAGTGGACGAAGAAACTGCTAGCACTAATTCCCAATTTCCTTCCAACTGAATTTGGGGAAGGTGTGGGATTAATGGCATTAATACATAAATCAGGTAATATAGAAGTCAAATGTACAAATACACATGACTTGATTGTTTTTCCCACAATTCTTGATGTGTGATCAAAAACAGAATGATGAGAACCAAAGCAGTTCTCACGGCTCAGGGCCGCCCTCACATGGTTTCGGTGTCCTTGAGAAGCGTTGCGTCCTTGGGCTAGACTCAAGGCCAGATAATGATGTTTAAGTTCATTTTAAGGTCATTTTCACAATAAATATGAGAAGTACCTTTTCAGCGTTACTCTTGCGCAGTGCAGCCTCAAGTTCCCTGGCTGGTCCTTTCAGATCTTAGATATTTCATAGTGTCTCCCCCCTTGTCTGTGGGTCAGAAGCAGGGAGGGACCAACAGGAAGGGAAACCAGTCATGTTTTGCTAATGTACAGCAGGTTTGCCTGTAATTTCTAAAACGCAGTGGTGGAAGGGAGCTAGGGCCCATGGACTTCATGGAGCTCCTGTGTGCAGAAGACCACAGGCGGAGCAGAACTCTACCTGGAATGACACAGTGGATGGGTCCGGTCAAAGTCCCAGTGCAACTTGGGGTGACCACTAGGCCAGCTCCTCCTTCACCCACTGGGACGTACTCCAATGACCTGGGCTCATGGTCTCTGTACAATGTGTCCAATTTGGGGATTAGCTAAGCTGGCCCTTCCTTATTTGTCCCTTCCAGGTCCACCAGAGAATCCTCATCATGGATTCAGACTATGAAAATCCAAGAAAAGTGTTTGGGATGGGCGAAGTCCAAGGTGGGCATGTGAGTTGGATTGAGAATGTGTCCCTGACTGCACTCCAGACCCAGAGAGAAAGGAGATTTTGGTTTCCACTCTTCTGTAAGGGCTAATGTAAGACTGTTTCATGAGAACTGTCAATATCTACTAAAGGCTTTAAAATTGCTCATAACCTTTGACCCAAGAATCTAAGATCTAGCAATGTCTCCAAAGAAATTAGAGATGCCACAAGTATTTAAGATAAGGATGTTTATCATAACATTGTTTATAATAGTAAAAACATACAGACATTAAAATTTGCTTTCAGAATATTTGGTGACATAAGAACATTTTTACAATTTTAAAGTCTTTAAAGAATTATGAAATGTTTCATATAGAAAATTACAACAAATATAACAAATATCCATATGCCCTCCAGCCACATTTAAGAAATGTTAACATTTTGCCATATTTACTTAAGGGCTTTTTAAGAAATAAAATGTTACAGATACAGTTGAGGCCTCTCATACTCCTTGTTCAAACTCCCGAGAAAGTGGTATATACTTTTCCCATCCAGAAATTATACATTTACTATATATATGTTTGTATCCATAAACATACAGAGCATTTTTTTAAAAATCACAAAAATTGTAATATCCTTAATATGCTTTCACTCAACACAATTTTCAAGATATATCCATTTTTGTTCAATGTAGATGAGATTGCTTATTATTGCTCTATATGGTATTCCAACTACACAAATGTATTTCATGTTTTTCATTGACTTATAACAATTTGATGAGTAATTGTTAAGTGAACACACCCATCTAACTACTACAGAGGTCAAGAAATAGCATTCCAGTACTCCCCAGGAACTCCCCTCATGCTCATTTCCAGCAACCATGTGCTTTTTTCCTTCTCGAAAGTAGCCACTGCTATGATTTATAATATCATTATGTAAAAGGAAACATGGTGTTCTACACTTGCCAACTGGTTTGTTAATTGTGTAGTTCAGATCTTTTATTGTTTTGTTTGTCTGTTATTAGATATTGAAAGAGATGTATTAAATTCACTCTAATATGGATTTTTTGTTTTTCCTTTTAATTCTGTCAGGTTTTGCTTTAAGTATTTTAAAGCTATGTTATTGCATGCTTTTGGATTTTGTGGTAGCTTCCCAGTGAATTGATCTTACAATTAAATAAATCTTTATGAAGTAATGTGTTTGCTTTAAAGCCTACTTTCTCTACTATTAGGATGGCTACACTGGCTTTCATATGGTTACTGTTTGTGTAAAAAAATTTCCTATTCTTATTTTCACCCCCTCTGTGTACTTATATTTAATGTGTACCTTTTGTGAGCAGCATATAGTTGGATTTTAAAAATCCATTTTTATATCCTTAGTATACTTATATTTACATTTTATTTATTTACATTTTGTATTCTTCCCATTTACATGTAATGCCATTATTGAGATATTTGGGTTCCTAGCTGCCATTTACTATACTTGTTTTCTATTTGACCTACCTGTTTTATATTAATTTTTCTCTTCTTTCATGCCATCTTTTGGAGTAAGTAAATATTCTGGCTATTTCATTTTTTCCTCTTATATTAGTTTGATGGTTATATGTTCTTTTAGTGATTACTCTAAAAATGTGCATCCTTGACTTAGTTAACAGTCTAACAAACTCTTAGTTTCACCACCTACCTAATAGCACTGGATCTGAGAATGCTTTGCTTGACTTACTCTTTCTTATCTTTTGTGTTGTCTTCATGCATTTTGGTTACAGGTATACTTTAAACCCCATATTAATATTATTTTGTTTTGTACAGTCAGTATTCTTTTATATTTTCCCACATTTCTATTTGTTATTCTTCTTACATTTCTATGTTTCTATCTGGAATCCTCTTTCTTTTGCTTGAATTTCTTCATATTTCTTTGAAGGCAGGTCTGATGGTAACAAAGCCTCTGTTTCTGTTTGTGTTTATATTGCCTTCATTTTTGAGGACGAGTTTTGGTGTGTACAGATTATTAGGTTGACAGTTAATTTCATTCAGTATTTCAAAGCTAGTGTTCCATTGTCTTGTGGCTTCCATCATCTCTGTGGAAAGTCAGATGAGTCTTATTTTGCTCCTGTGAAGGTAATGTGTCTGCTCTTATCTGAATACTTTCAAGATTTTTTTCTCTTTTGTTTTCAGTGATTGTCCTGCAGTGCACCTAGGTATGAGGTTATTAGTACTTATACTGCTTGGGATTCATATATCTTCTTGAAACTGGGAGTTGATGATGTCCTTTTTCAGTTCTTGGCTATTATCTTTTCAAAAATTATTTTTCTTTTATTCTTCATGGGAGTCCATTTTCGTGTATGTTAAATTTCCAGATTATAACTCTCAGTGATTTATGTTCTTTTGCATATTTTCCATTTAAAGAATTATCTCGTTTGGATATTTTCTATTGATGTGTGTTTAAGTCCATTACTTCAATCTTCTAAAAATGTTTGTTGAGTCCCTCATGTCAAATTCATAGTTTCAGATATTATATTTTTCAGTTCTAGAATTTCTATTTGATTCTTTTAAAAAATAGGTTCTAGTTCTCAGTTGAAATCCTTTATCCTTTCATCTGTTTTCATCATCTACCCCTCTGTTTTTATAAAGATACTACTAATCATACTTATTTGATCGTCCTTGTCTGTTAACTTCAGTATCTGGATACCTGTAGGTCTGTTCCTTTCATTTGTTTTTTTTTATTCATGGTTTTTGGACTTACGGTCTTTAAGACTGTGACTTACAGTTTTTGCATACATTCTGGACTATTCTGTAGAGACCCAAAAAGTTATCAATCTTGGAGAAGATTCACCTTTTCCTCTCTTAGGTGGATTGAGTGGGAGCTGATCACCTTGGTCCACTCAGGGACAAGGCTGAGTCAGGCTGTGTTGCTGTCAAGTTGGGCTCTACCTCTGGCTTGTTCCTGAACTTGGGGCATAGACCGCCGAGGTTTTGGATCAAGTCCTTGGAATGTTCATTGGGCCCTTTTCCCTGTTTGGCAAGTTCCAAACTCTAATCTTCATTATCTTAGCACTGTAAAACTGCCAGAAATTTGCTTGTAGTTTCAGTCTTCTGCCCTGTGCAATTAAAGAATTTGGCAAATGCACTGAGACAAAGACTAAGCATATTTTTGAAGCTGCTCATGTCTCTAATCTTTATCACTTAGACCCCATTGAGGCTTCTGAAGCTCTGATGGTTTCTCAGTGACCCACTGTCTTGGCAAAGCATTCTTAGCTTTTTCTCCTGTCCACAGCATTGACAAAGGCCCCCAGAGAAGTATCAGCTGCAGGTTACTAGCTTCCTCTCTGCCATTCCCCCCTCCCTGAAATCATACCCTGTACAGCCCTGACTGGCCTTCAGGCTCTCTGATGCCTTTAAACAAGATATTTTCATTTTATTTGCTTTCCTAATTATACTCTGTGGGCTATTGACCATTCCACCCTACCTGGTAGAGAAAGTCCTCTAGGCCTTGTTATCACACATATATTTTTGAATGCCTAGCATTTTGTTTTGAAAAATCATAAAGACAATTTGAGGTTCTGGGTGATGTTATCTTCCTCCAGGGAGCATATAGGCTTGTGTTGGCTGTTAGCTAGGCTGGGGATAGGCCATCTAGGTTCTATCAGGAGTTGATATGATTTGAAGCTGGGTTTTTTGAGGGCTGGTTTACTCTTGTGACCAGAGCATAGCCCTTGGGGTCTGCTGTGAATTCCTGGCGTGTTTACCAGGCCCTCTCCTCCCTAGTGGACACCGACTGCGTTCTGGTTATACTGGCCCCATGAGGCTGCCAAAAACTCACTGATTTCCAAGCCTCTCCATCACTGCTTTTGCTTATGGAATCTAGCTATTGCTTTGAGGGGTATAGGGGCCCCAAATTCTGGGTTCATTTCTCTTGCTTTCCTTTCTCTTTCAGATCATAGCACTATATGACTTCACTGCCTTAATAATCTTTCACATGCCTTCAAATAGAGTTTGTCATATGTTGTCCAGCTTTTCTAGTTCCCAGTGGGACAGCTGGTCTAAACCCAACCTAGTCGATCCATGAAAGAAGTGGAATTCTCAACAATACGTATTTTTTAAGTGGAAAAGAAAAGCAAGTTTCAAAACAGTATATGCTGTGTGGTGCTAACTTGACTAAAAAAAAAAAAAGCATGTGAATATGTGTGGATATGCATAGAAAGACCAGAGAGATACAGGTCAAACTGTTAATTATTCTCTCTGGATGACTGGATTATAGATGATTTTCATACTGTCTATGCATGTCTGTGTTTCCCAAATTTTCTATAACAAATGAGTTCTTTCATATTAAAAGAAATGCTATTTTTTGGAAAGACAACTGCCAGAAAAGAGTAGGCAGAAGGAGGAGGAAAGCTAAAGGGAAAGATGACACCCCAGAAACTGGAATACGAGACCCATAGAAGGTGGAGGAAGCCAGGGAGGGCTCTGGAGAGACTGCAGAACCGCACTTCAAAGCCAGGAAGGACCTGGTCCGTCTTCCTCAAAGCCCTCCTTGTACGGATGGGGAAGCCAAGGCCCGTGCAGCCACGTGGCTCGCCGTCTAGGTGGTGCCGTCTAGGTGGTCAGGAGCTTGGTCTCCTGGAAAGGCGTGTGCTGTTTCCAGAGGAGTGTGCCACGGGCGGTTCTCCCTGCAGACGAGGCCCACAGCCTGGGGCTAGGGCAGGCAGTGCGGAAGTTCCCCTGGCTCCCCCGACCCTTCTTAGGAGGAGGAATCACTAAGGCCACGGCTTGTGGCGGGGAGACCCTGTCACCTTTCCTCTGGTTTTATTTTTATTTTGTTGGCGAGTGGTCAGCTTCAACATGGGATGGCACTGTCTGCAAGACACATTTCTTAGCTTTGTATTCAAAAACCTCTTCGGTCCGCCCAGGTCTCCCCACCCCACATCCTTCTTGGCTCTAGTGCAGCCCCTCTGAACACCCTCGATCCTGTTCTGGCCGCTCCTTGCTGAGAAGTGGACTTCTGGTTCCAATGTGTGTTTTTACTCACATGATCATCTATAAAGAGCCTCTTTCCCATCCTTCTCCTTCCCGAATCCTACCTGCTCCTCCAGATTTAGCTCCGGCCCTCCGCTTCTCCAGCTGGTACAGTCTGTGCCTCTTCTTCGGGAAGGCTTCTCCAGGCTTCATGTTTTCTTTTGCTAATTGTCAAGTCTCCTTATGGAGATGACAAGGTGTGGAAGGCGGGGATCAATCCTCCCATGTCCTGGCACCCACCCCAGCGCGAAAGACAGTGCCTTGCCGGAGGTGGGCACTCAGCACCTACTCGTGGGGCAAGCAGCGAGCTGCTTGGGTGAAACGTGCTTGCAAGAGGCTGGGGCAAGTCTGGAGGGACTGGCAAGGAATCTCCATGAGCAGCGGGAGAGGCGCGGGCAGCGCACGGCTCATTACCGGAGCCCTTTCAAGGGCTCTCCTTGGCCGGCTCTTCTTTTCTCCCTTGATTCTGGTGTCAGTTTCAGAAAGACATAAGGGGGCCCTGAGTCGGGAGGGAACAGACACTGAAAGGAAAAAAACAAGTTGTGCTGTTTGAGGCAAAGATACTTTAAAGAGGAAGCAATGCAATGGGACTTCAGGTCTGGAGAGACGGGAAACCGCCTGGAGAAAGCCCAGGCCCCTGAAGTTTGGACGTGTTTTCTTAGGTATGGGGTGGGCTGGCCTCAGGAACAAAAAACTGGAATGTGACTTTGGGCAGGGAACAAACAGCATGTGAGAGTTTTGGTGGCAAATAGTAATGGTAAGCCAGGGTGTTTGGGTTTTGGGCAGAAGGGGTACTTCCAGTCTTCTCCACTGGGAGACTTACTCGTCAAGAGAACTAGCCTACTGATCTGAAGCCAGGGAGTTCCAGGTTTGTGATGGCTTCCATTACGTACCTGAGCAGAGCTGTGTAATTGCCTGGGGGGGAGTCTAGGAGATTGATCAACCGAGGACATTTGAACAAGAGATTTGGAGTTCCTAAACTGTGGGCTCTCTTCTTTGCAGCACCGAAGTTTATATGGGGGAAAGGATGCCTAGTCTATGGTGCAGGAGTCAGTGAATGCCACAGCCAAAAGTCAGACAGTAGTTAGGGATGGGGTGAGGGAGGGACTCTTGCCTCCACCTTGACTGGGGGAATTTTGACAGATTCTCAGCGGCTAGGCTCAAAGGAATTAACTTTCAGAAAAGTAGTCATGTAACATAAACTAATTCAAGGCATTATTGGAAATGCAGAAGCACATCGTTTCCATGTTATTTACAGACTAGTGAGGTCCCTGTGTGTTTTGTAAGTAGTATTTGAAGGGCACCCAAAGCATCTCATTTTGGTGATATGTCTGGGGAGGGGACGGGGAGAGGCAGTGGGGCCTGATGCACTTTATGTATCATTGAAGTAGCATGATACAATTGGAAGATGGGCTGATGATTTGACCCCAGCTTAGAATAATGATATGCTCAGAAGCCGCAGTGCTTGAAAGGGGCATTCATTCCATTTTGGTCACCCCTACTTTACACCAATGAGGCTTTCAGAATTCCCCTTCCCGTCATTGAAGGGGCTTTGAACAGCATCTGGAAAAAGGAGAGGTAGAAATAGGGGAAGAAGATTCTACCTATTCGATTTTTTTGCCGTGAAAGCAACCTTGGTTGCCGTGCGTTTTTGGAGACTCTTTGTAGCCACATGCCTGGTGCAAATCCCAGCTCTGGTGCTTCCTAGCTGGGGGACTTGGGGCCAGTAATTTAACCTCCCTGTGCTTTGATTTCCATTTCTGTAAAATGAAGATAATCATAGTGTCTACTCCATAGGGTTGTTGTGGGGGCTAAATGAGTTAATGCATGTAAAGTACTTGGGACAGTGTTGGTACCCAGTATGCTCAGAAAGCATCTCTGTTATTATTTTTATTAGCCTTAGGCCTGGTGGCACCTGCTGTTCCAAGGCAATGTCCCATCAGACCCCAGCCCACAGCTGGGGGCCCATAGCATAGCTGAGAGGGGAGACAGATGCTTTGGAGTCCTCCATTTCTCAACCACAAACCCTGAAATGCTCATTGGCCCTTGTGATAGAAGAACTGACATGGGGACATGGGTAAGAAGTCAGAAGAAGGAAGGGAAACCAAATAAACTAGCAGGTCACAGGATATGGGACACTGGACCTAGCATTTTTGAGAGGCATTTCCTTGGAACACAGGTTTGCACATCAGATTTGGCCCTCAGCTTATGAGGGGCTGTTGAACCACGTTGAGCTCTCCTAGTTCCCTTCAAGGCTCAGTCTACAACCCTGTGCTTAAGATCTGGGCATTGTGTGTTGTTTTAGGGGTAATATTTGCTTAAAAATAAAAAAAGAAGATGGCACGAAGTGAACACGGTGAAGGCGAATGCTGCTGACAGAGGAATGCAAACCTTGGTTCTGGTTGTTCTCTGATGAACTTCTGGTCAAATGAGCAAGAGGATGGGCTGGAGCTCCAGGCCTGTCCAGCCCCACTGCCGATGATGCAGGCCTTCCAGCCAGTGACCGTGATGGCTCAAAAGGTACGCTGGAATTGGCATCCTGCAGAGACCTTCCCCTGCTCCGGCAGCTTTAAGCCCACAGCATGTGCGTGTGTGTGCGTGTGTACTGGCCAGATGCCTCTAACTGTCCAGTCTGAATCCACTTCCTTGTCTCTCCCTGAAGGGGGTGCTAACTCCCCCTCCCCTCCTCTGCCTGTGTTCTCTGGTACGTTCATTGCCCTGCTGACCTCTCTTTTGGGAGGCGGCTGGAGCAGACCTGGTGAGACCGTGTCTCTGGTGGCTTCTGTCTTCTCTGAGGGATGGTGGGTGGGGCTGGGCTCCTTGCTTGAAGGGGAGAAGGATGAGGGTGTGTAGGGAAGCAGGTGATGCAGAAATGGTGGAGTGGCATGGAAGACGGAGGATTTAAATGTTAACCGGTGGGTAGAAAATGTACCAGGATATTTTGAGGGCTAAATTTGTTCTGGAAGTTAAATGCATAGAATGTGATGAATCAGAACAAGAGCCACTTTAAGATTTTTAAAGCCGTTGGGTTGCCCAGGCGATATGCAGATGTTTTGTGGATGGTTTGTTATTAGCTGTAAACATTTACATAGCACTTCACCTCCTCAAATACTCACCCATAAACCCTGGAGTGTTAGTGATGGCCAGAAAACCAAGACCCAGGAGGACAAGTGATTTGCTCAAGGTCACAAAACTAGCTTGCTGCAGAGCTGACAGGAGACCCGAAGTCTCTTTGTGTGGCAGATGGCAAGGGACTTGCACTTTGCTTGGTCGGCTTGCCTCTTGATGCCCAGCGAGGAGCGGCCACAGCCTGCAGGTGCAGGCCCAGGGAGGTGGGGAGGGGTGCAATCCTGTTGACCAGCCAAGAGGGAGTATTTCACCTTCCAGCTGCAAAATTTCTGCCTGGGTTCTCAGGCCTTGAGCCTCGTGGCTTGTGTTTACCTGCCCATCCACCAGGGCTCTCTCTCTCTCTCTCTCTCTCTCTCTCTCCACCAGGGCTGTCTCTCTCTCTCTCTCTCTCAGAGAACACTGCCACCCACCGCCCCGCTGCCCGACCAAGCTGGCTTTTTCCTTTCGCCCATTATCACCAAGACCCTTTAATCCCATTTCTAGAATATTTCTTGACTCCCTCTGCTTCTCTCCATCCTTACTCCAACCACTACCATATTAGCCTACTAATTAGCCTCTTCACACGCACTCTTTAGTCTTTCCCATCCATTCCCCAGCTTCCTGACACTTCATCAGTCCCCTCTCCCACTGAAAACGCTTCCGCAGCTCCCAGCAGCCTCAGGATGAAGCCTGAACCTTCTCACAAGACCCCTGCCTGCCTCTCCAGTCTCACCCACGCTCTGCCTCATGTTTACTGTCCAGCTGAGATGACCTGGCTTCTCTGGCTTTGTTATGCTGTCGGTGCTTCAGTGATGGGGTGAGAAGGAGACAGAAAGAGGATAGGAGTGGATAGGGAGAGGGAGGGGAAGGCTTAGTGCCCGGTGGGGCTGTCCTGAGCCATTTACCAGCATGGAAATACTTACCGCCTTCATACGGGATGTTCTCAACCTACGGAGCACTGTCAGCAGGTTCAGAGGTGGGTAGGATCTACCAAGGTGTGACTGCAAACCCAAAGTCCTCTCTCTGCAGACAGCATGTCCTGATTGGCCGAGCAAGGCACAGCGGCCCTAAAGAGCTCAACAGTGCTTACTGGCTGTGTGACACTAAGCTAGTCACTTAGTGTAGTGAGGTTGTGAGCCTCAGTTTCCTCATCTGTGAAGTGGGGATGACAGCGGGCCTACTGGGCCTACTATGAGCAACTTTCCTATTCGGGGGACCCCTCTGCTCTGTGAGCCCCCAAGGGAGGGAAGGGCTGCCTCCCACCAGGAAGCAGAAAAAGTCATATATGTGCCCAACTGCCCGTGGCCAGGGAGTGAAAGTCAAAGAGTTGAGAATGAAGCAAAGATTGCTCCGGGAGAGGCAGAGGAGGGGCAGTGGCGCCAACAGCGGGGGTGGTCCCGGGGGCCCAGGCCAGACTCTCTGCAGTGAGAGCGTGGCTCCCTCCTTCTGGGCCTGCTGGTCAGTCCTGGGAGCTGCTCTGATTTCCTCCCGCTGAGTTTCACCCCTGCTCTTCGGTCGGCCAGTCAGTCTCTGTGGAGGGAACCAGGTCTCGGCTCAAACCCCACCTACTTCCCAGAGCAGCTGGCACGAAGCAGGACATTCCGACAGGGCTGCTTCGGTGACTCTGAAGTCCGTCTCATCTGGTGGGGAGGTGGGGAGGGCCTGGGACTGGGATAATAATGCCCACCACATGCATGTTTCAAAGAAAAGCTGAACTTCTAAAATCCTATCAAAGATCAGGCCTTCTGTGGGGCTGAGGCCCTAGGAATACACTTTGTGAAGGACAAGGAAATGTAGCACCTTCTCCTCTCTTGCCAGTAGAGAGCCCTCCCACTCCCCCTCCTCCTCTCTGTCTTAAATTTAACTTGAAAACATAATTGTTCAAAAGAAAGTGGAGGACGGCACAGGCCATTCCAGTAGACTCTGGGAGCGGACGCTCATTTTCTGCACTGTGTCTCCCAGGATCGAGAGTCCAGTTTGGCAGCCTCTTGTGCCACTTTCATCTGGAGGTGCAGAAGGCTCAAGGACACCCCTGCAGGTATGGTTCCAGGCCTCTTCTTGGGCGGGAACCTCACGTCCCTTAGCCCCTACTGCTCGGGCTTCCCTTGAGGTCCCCCCACCCCCGCCACCCCCACTGACTCAGTCTCCAGCCCAGCTGCCCTGCCCAGCGAGGATCCCCGAGCTCACATCAGCCTCAGGAAGCAGGCGGCAGGGCAGCGTGGGGCTAGGCCGAGGCAGTTTGCCCCAGTAGCCAGTCTGGGCTGGCTAGGAAACGTGGGGGTTTCACCGCGTGCTGCCCAAGAGCCGTTGTTGGAAAACATTTAGGCACAAGAGCTGAAAGTGTGTCCCTGGTGTTAGAAGGACACAACATGCTACTGAGCCCCCACCCCATCTCTGGGAAGGGGACACATTGAAGGCATAGTACTAAATTACTGTGTTTACACTTTTTTTTTTTTTTACATTTTGAAAGAGAAAGCTGTCAGGCAGACTTATGGGAAAGTGGAGCCGTCAACCTCACAAAGAACCAAGGGCCTGAGGCCAAGCCACTGCAGAGGAAGTTGCACCACCTCTCTCTGCCTCTTTGGGGAAATACCACAAGCTGCTGCCTGCTGTGGGGCAGGCACTTGCTCAGGGCGGCCTGGCTCCCCACTCCCCTCCTCAGTGCTTTCCCAAAGCCTCAGGGAGCCTCCCGGTTCTGTGGGGGCAGGAGGTCAGGGTGCAGTGGGGAGACAGGGTCTGAGCTGGGGCGCTGGAGTTAGGGAGCAGCCCAACACCAGTGCCCCCGTTAACTCTTTGGGCCCCAGTGTCCTCACCTGTACAGTGAGGGAGGAAGACTCTGACTGCCAAGCTTATGTCTAACTCCAGCTTCTCTTGGCAGGTCTGTATTTCTCACAGGTCTCTGGGCTGTCAGGCTGCTGGGCTGTGGTTCTGGGGCTTGAGCCACAGCCGTTTTTTATCAGCCACTACAATGGGCACAAGCTGCTGTCTCCCATAGGTCAGTGGACAAATGTCTGGGCTCAGGGGGACTGCCTCCCTGGAATTGCATGGGTTTATTTTGGTAATAAACAAGAAAAGCTGGAGAAGCAGGTCTTTGGTTGTCTTACTTGGGAATTAACTGGCCACCTGCTATTTGAGAGCAGACTGATGAGAGGGGCTGGGCAGGGTTATACTGTCCGAGGTTCCTGGACATGGGTCCGTCAGAGCGCAAGATAATGAAGGAGGACAATCCGATTGCTCATAAAAACAAGTAAGAACAGAAATCAAAACCCCAGAGCTGTTCCCAAAGTATTCCATGTGAGCCCAGTAAGTTTATTTGATTACATACAGAGGACCATTGCATTTAAAGGAAGTTAATATGTAAGTTCATGTTTCCTTGCAAACAAAAAGCCACACAATATAAAATATGTTGTTAGTGCCAGGCAGACAGTGGCTGTGATGGGGAAGGAAGTCATGGCTTTATTTCCCTGAGATCTGGTTGCTCAACTTTTAAATCCACCCTCTCAAACTGCATTAGAAACCTCCTATCCTCATTACACTTGTGTTGGTTGAGGACAAGCTAAAGAAAAAGCATTATTTTTGTTACCCACTCAACACCCATTCTGGAGGAGTCAGAACCACAGACTTGTGGGGAGGGTGTGCCTGTTGAGGTCTCTTTAAGTTTGGTGGCCCACCTTATTCATGCCTGTACCCCACTGTCTGCCATCCTTGCTAAGGGGCTCAGAGCTGGTGTCTGTTGCCCTCCACATCTGCAAGCATTCCCTTTCATCCTGGCCAGAAAGTCCTTCCAAAGAGCAGCAATCTGACTCCCTGTCACATCCCTCTGAAAGTCACAGAAAATAAATCTCTCTTTGCAATGGCACCTTCGTCCATCCAGTTGCCCTAGAAATCACGCTTATTCTTCCCTCTCTCATCTGGACACCAAATTATGTAATGCTTTCCCTACGAGCTGACCAAATCAGTGTCTGTCAGATTTGGGCATCTCTCACCGGGACCATCACAGAAATCTTGTCACTAGTGTCTTTGCCTCTTCCCCCTGTGTTCTGACCTTCGCCATGGCCTGGGCAGCCCTTGGCACAATGCAACAGAGAGACTGTTTTGGAATCACAGACCTGTGTTTAAATTTGGGCTTTGCCCACTTAGTTGAGTAGCCTCAGCTGAGTTAACTTTGCTGCCTTCATTCCGGATCTATAAAATGAAGATAATATTGATTTCAGAGTATTTTTATGGCGATTAAATGAGATAACATTTTTGAAAATGCCCACTAAAAACTGTAGGTAGCTACCCACTGAACACGAGGTCCCCTTCCTTCCCCTGCTTCTCACTCCTTCTGTCGAGTGGCATTGTTTCAAGTCACTTTACTGCACTGTTCGACATTATCTAAATCTTCCTGGTTTAGCAACAGGAGCTAACCATAACATAATCTATTTGAGGTAAGGTTTGACCCATCTGAGAGTAGAACATCCATCCAACATTTCTGGAGCAACCTCCAGGGCCCAGGCACAATGACAGGCACTGGAAAACACAGAAGCGAAAGAGCTTATAGCCTCGTCGGGGAAACACTCCATCACAGAATCACAAGTGCTGGAAAGCAGTGAGCCCAGGCAGCCTCCTGGAGCAGGAGGACAGGGCTCCCAGCCAGCTCAGAGGCTGCGCAGGGAAGGCGTCCTGGGGTTGGGCCTGCCTCACTCTTGAGGGATGAAATGAGCTAGAGAGACTCGGGGCCTTGGAGACAAGAAGTGCCCAGATCCTGCAGGGCCCCCTGCGTCATGACAAGGAATTTACATTTGATCTTAAAGTCAATAGGTAGCCTTACCCAAAGGACTGACATAGATTTTTGTTCTAGAAATATCCCTTTGCCTGAATTTCAGAGAACATGTTGGGAGAAGGTTAAGACTGGAGGCAACAAGACCAGCTGGGAAGCACAGCAGTGGTTCAGCTTGTCAAGGATGGAACCTGATCAAAGCAGTGACACTGGGCATGGAGAGAGGGGCCAGCCTCAGAAAGGGCATGAAGGTGGGCTCACTGGCTTTTGGGGACCATTTGAATCTGGGGCTTAAAGCAAAGTAGAGACTCAGAAAGACCACCAGAAGGCAGAGGCGTCTGAGTCTGGGTGGCCGGTGATGTCATTCATCATGGTGGAGAGTGGGAGGTCAGGGTCAGGAAATCAGGGTGTGTGTGGCTGGGTCTGGACTTGGGGGACACTCATCTTTAAAGGTTGGCAGAGGGGAGTGGACCAGAGAGGTTATAAGCCATTAGGGAATAGTGTCTCAGAGGTCAAGGAAAGATCAATCTTCAAGGAGAGGTACATAATATCAAAAGCTGCTGTCAAGCAAGATTAGGACTGAAAAATGTTAATTAAATGATCAAAGTCAAGGTTCCTAGTGCTACTGTCAAGAGCCATTTCCCTGGAGAGTCTGAGCCGAGGGTCGTGGCATAAATGGCGAGGGTCGTGGCATAAATGGGAGGTGAGGAAGTGGGGACTTTTTCAGTCCGCTCCTTCGGTAAGCATGTCTCCCAAGGGAAAGTGAGGTGTGGGGCCACACTCAGAGGAGCTGGCTGGGTGAGGCAGAAGAGGGAGGAGGTGGGACATCTTGATATAGTTGGGGCAGTCAGGAGGGCTGAGAGCGAGCAGGGAGCTGCTGGCCGGCAGCAGGGAGGAGGGCAGAGAAGGCTCTCGGCAGGTGCAATGGGCCTGGGCTTGCAATGGTCTGCGTCCTTCACAACCTGTGGGATGAGTGCCCCTATCACGGGTCACCAGGGTTTCAGAGAGGGCCACCAGGGAAAGTGTATGGCCTGGGTTGAAGGGGACTTTGGGCAGAAGCCTGACATGACTGAGATGATGGTGGTGGCCGCCTGTTGAGATTTTGTCAGACTGTTATTCAGTCTTCTGACCACAGAGTAAGATCTGTTCTCAAGGACCTTGCCGTCTTGTTGATTCAGAATGGAAGGATTTTGAAATAATCACTTAAACCAATTTATGGTGCAAACCAGGGGAAAGAGAGAAATAAGGTCAAATTCAGAGGAGATGACATGTGCCTGTATCTAATCCCAAGGCAACAGAGAGCACCTGACTTCTGAGAGGGACACTGGCAGCCCTAGGGCTGGTGGGAGGGGAGCTGCTTAAGAGGCTGATGGGGCTGGAGAGAGAGAGCAGAAGGGACAAGAGAGGCTCTTCTGATAAAGAGTCTGCAAAATTGACTGACCTGGCCCTCCGTTCCTGGCTCTCATCTTAATAGCTTGCTTTTATGATCCTAAGTGGTCTTTAACTCCAGGAAAGGATTCCTGTTTGTTTTTGTTTTTGTTTTTTTAAAGCAGTGCAGCCTTAAAGTAAGGCAGTGATGAAAGCATGGAGACAGATAAAAAGTAGAGCAGGAACACTTGAATCAACAGGTAGAAGGAATCATTCCACTCTCAGCAGAAATGGTCAACCTGTAGAAATGCTTTCCCTGGCTGCAAAACCAACCTGGAGATGCTGCAATAGTCAGTGGGGAGGTTGGTGAGCCAAAGAAATATTGGAGACAGAAAGAAATTGGATCTCAGTTGGAAAAGAAGTGGGCAGTGGTGGTTGGGAAGGGGGTAGGCCAGATGCCACTGACAAGGCATTGGTGGAGGGAAGAAGAGCCCTTTCAGATGAGTCATGTGCCCTCCCCATTGTTGCCCACTGCTTTGCCACAAGGTAGGAAGATAGCATACCGTATCTGGTTCCAGCCAGGGCAGGGAGGTTATCATTAGTACAGAGATAAGCCAAACTGGGCTGAGCAAAGGGAAAAAAGGTACGAAAGAGAAATGCCTAGCTCAAAGACTCCTCCAGGGCAGGGTCCCCTAGCTCTGTAGCAGAAGGGTCTTGCCAAAGGTTCTGTGCCCTAAGGTGAGGCTTTCCTCCTTCAAGTTCACCAGCCGAGACAACAAGCTACGTCCCAGAATCCTCTCCTTCCTTGAGATTAGTATAACTTGCCTAAATAGTTAGTTGATAGTCTAAGGGAAACATTAACTCACAGGAAAAATTATCAAGATGTCCAAAGAGAATAATCATTAGAAGAAAAGAATTAATGTATCAAGTGAATGAGAATTTAAAATAAACATTATAGCCTCATAGAAATATGAGAAGTTATATGCTAGAAACAAAAAGAAGCAGTTTTGAAGAAGTGAACAATTTAGAATGCTGGGTAATACAGGTAAAAATATAAAAATTAATAAATCACCACTAGACACATCTATGGTGAAATTTAAGTACATCAAAACTTTCAGAGAGAAAAAAAACCACAAAAGAATAAGAATCAAATTTATACCCATCTTCTCAATAAGGACACTGGTTTCAAGAAGAAAACAGAATATTTTCAAAGGGTTAAAAGAAACTTAGAATATAGAGGTCTAGCCATAGTAATAAATACAACAACTTTAGAAGATGCTAATATGTTAGGTGGATGTTGAAAGACTGTCTCTGACCATAATGCCATGAAATTGAAAATTACTAATAAAGATGTAGCTTAAAAGAATTCCCACTATCTGAAAATAATCCCTATTTAAAGAGAAATGCATATGAAAAAACACAAAACAGTGATGAACAACAATGAAAGCACTCTGAGTTGAAATTTGAAATAGCTAAAGCAGAATTTAGAGGAAAATTTATAGCTTTAAATAATGCATTTATCTCCTAACCAAAAAGATTCAAAACAATGAGTCAATAATTCAAGTCAGGTATTTAGAAAAAAATAATAAAGATGAGGATGTAAATAAATGAAAGTAAAGCTCATTATCTGAAAAGCAAATCCCTAGCAAAAGTGTTAAGAACAGATGATGTGTGAACAAAACGAAGCCTTAGAGAGGCGAAATAACTACCTAAGTTACTGATTAAAATATCAAAATAATATTACGAGCTAGAAAGCCAACATTTAGAAAACTTAAATGAATTGTGTTGAAAATTACATGTATATACACATACATTTATGCAGACATTTGCACAAGAAAATTTGAGCTGTTGCCACTAAAGGAATTGAAAAGTAATCAAAACCAGGCCGTTTCACCCCTTAAAAAAGAATCTATAGTTTTGTAGACTAGTTTTACCAAACTACAAATGAGCCAAGAATCTCTGTTGTATACAGGTTGCTTCAGAAAACTGAACCTAATTCAGATAACTCTGCCTAATTATTTTATGATGCCAGTATGTATCCTCGACTCCAAGATCAGGTAAGGCCAATAAAATAAGAGAAAGTTGTAGACTTATTTCAATTATATTTCCTAATTAAATATTAACTCAATCTAAGAATGCATTTAAAAATGCATAATGGGAAAGTAAATTTACTCCAGAAATGCAAGGATCACTAAAAATCATAGATTCTATCAAAGTAAATGGCCATTAAATTAAGAAGAGAACTTCTTTAATTTGATAAGGGCTATATAGCAAGAATTTACTACAAATATATATATTAATAGAGAAACTAATACTTGAAAATGTGAAACAAGGTGCCTACGAAACATTGTTACCATTCAATTTACTGGCAGCTGCAATAATACATGAAAAATGAATAAAAAGAATAAGGATAGAGAGGGATGGACAAAAAGGCATTTGTAGATGATCTGATCAATCATTTACCTGGGAAACCCAACAGAATCATGAGACAAACTATCAGAACACAGTTATCAGACACAGGCCAACTCATAAAAATCAATAGTGTCCTTCTATAACCAACTAGAATATAGAATAGTAATACTATATACTCAGAGGCCACAAAAATTATGAAGTGTCTAGGCAAGTGTCTAACAAAGAATGCATAAGACCTTTAAGAACAAAAACTTTCAATTCTATTAAAGATCATTATAAGACTTAGACACATGGAGACATAGCCCATGTTCATGACTTAAATATAAAGTCCCAAAATATAAATTCTCAATAAATCCGTAAATTCAGTGAAATTCCAAGAATTAAGATAAAATCTGGGACTACCTTAACAAACTGATTCTAAAATGTGCATGAAATAATAAAGGTCCATTATTCCTAAGACAATTTTGACAAAGAGAAAATGGGGTGCTCCCCCTGTCATGCGCTATAGAATGCTCTAAATTCCACAATTTATAGTACAATGAGTGACTGCTGGTGCAGGATCAGAGAAGTGGGCCCATGTAACAGAACAGAGAGTACAAAAATAAACTCAGGACTACATGCATCTGTGTATTCTGCATGTGAGAGATGTGGCATCTCCTCAGTGGAAAAAGGATGGCTTATGCATAGGTGATAACTGGCTTAGGATATGGTGAAAAATAATTTGGATTTCTGCATCTTCTACCACATATGAAAATAAACTCCAGATGAATTGTAGACTTAATGAATCCAAGGGGAGCAAATGGATTGTAGACCTAAATGTGAAAGGTAAAATTATGATATTGAGAAGATGAGGGAGATGTGTGTGTGTGACTCAGGGGTGGGAAAAGATTTTTTAAGCAATACTCATATAGCATAGATCATAAGGGAAAAAAACAGGTGGGCGAGACCACATTAAGAAATTGTTTCATAAAGGACATCATAGATGAAGGTGACAGATTGGTGATAGACTTGAAGATATTTGCGACTTTTAAAACTGAAAAGGAATTCATTTCTAGAATACATTAGGAACTACCACAGATCAAGAAGGAAAAGACAGGAAACTTTTTAGAAAATGAGACAAAAGATATGAATTTTTGGAGCCTAACACATATACAAAGAGATACCCACCGTCACTGGTGATCAAAGACACACAGAACAAAACAAGAGGCCATTTTCCCTCCATCAGATTAGCAACATTGGAAAGTAAGATACTACTGTTATGGAAAATACTGTTACGGAAAATTCTGGAAAACCTGGACTGGGTCACTAATGGAAGAACCAAGCAGCACTTGGAGGCCTTGGAGTGCTGAGGTTTTATTGTACACCGGCAGGCTTAGAGGGGAGTCATCTCCCAAGGTCTGAGCCCCGAGCACAAGCAAGGGAAGCAATTTGTATTATTTTAATATGTGACATTTCGGCTTGCACAGGGCAAAAGGGGAGCCTGGAGGAGGGGAGGAGGGGGCTGGGAGGGCTTTGCCAACTGGAGGGAAAAAGCAGTTTGCTGACCTTGACGGCTGTGTTGAATATTTTCCTTATCACTACCAAGTATTTGAGAAGATGTGGGGAATCAGAACTTTCAAGACAAATGGTGGGAGAGTAAAACTGGACACCGTGGAGAGCTGTCTGGCTTTTCTTTGTGAAATTATTTATGACTTCCGCAGTTCTGGAATCTCCTCTTGGGTATATGCCCCCGAAAAATTCACGGACAATCCTGGGAGGAAACATGAATGGGGATGCCCACTGAAGCATTATTTATGGTAGCAGAGCTGTCTAATCAAAACACCTTTCACCCTGGGGAATGGGGAAGTAATAAATAATATGGGCTAGTGCTTTTTTTTGAGCACTTACTATGCGCCAAGTATGTTTCTAAGCTCTTCTGATATACTGAAAACTCCTTTAAATCATAGTATCTCATTTTATACATCAAGAACCTGAGGCACAGAGCAGTAATTTGCCCAAGATCGCACAGCTAGTAAGTGGAAGAGCCGGGACATGTCAGAGAAATACAGTGCAATGCTCACGGGCAGTCATGAATCAGATTTGGTGACTAGACTGTAAAAGCGTGGAGGTGCTGAGAGAGGAAGGTGCTGTGCGCAGCACAGTGCCGCTCCCGTAGAATAAGGACACGGCAAGTCACCAAAACCACTGGGTCTCCTTCAGTGAGAGGATACATGTCCGTGGACATTTGAGTGGGTCCGTCTGGGGGCCAATGAATGAACAGGGGATCTTGCGCACAGTGACGATCATGGCTCTTGGCCGTGGGGGGACAGAGTGTGATGAGTTCTGTGCCCAAGGCCCAGACGTCAAGGAGAAGACCCCTTGGGCCAGTTGAGGACAAGGACAATAGTTCAGAAAGGTGAAGGCTGACAGTGAGGTGCCCCAGAGAGGCCCCTACACTACCCCATGTGCTCAGGGCTACTAGGCACTAGCAGGAGGAAGTAACCAGGAAAGGCAGATTCGGCCAGGCGCCATTCACTTTGTAGTTAGTGCATCCATATGCATAAACTAAAAACAGGCCAGCGTTCTCCTTGCTCTATAAAAAGGTTTCTGGGCCACCTTTTCTCAGGGCTATTTCGTGGATATACTAATTTTAACATAACCCTAAGCAACATGAAGTTAGGGAGGAAAAGCTATTTAAAATTTCCCCCTTCCTCCCTCCCCTTTTCTTTCTCTTCCTCCCCTTCCCTCATCGTCCCCCTCCTTCCCTCCCTCCCTCCCTCTCTCTCACACACACACCATCATAAAATGGCACTGCTTTCAGATTCTCCACAGTTTGGAGGTCGGTATATTTTTCCCGTCTCCCAGTGGGACGTGGCCAGTACGTCCAGCTTGGCTGATGGCAGGGGCAGACACTGATGCACAAAGGCGGGTCCGGGTGTGAAGTGGTGTGCGGTGTTCAGTGTGGGTGGGTTGGGGGATGGGCTGGGGAGGGTGGTGAACATGCATGAAGCTCAATCTTTTTCTTTTTCTTTTTAGTGACCTCCCAGTCCAGCTGAGATCTCCACAGGGCTGGAGGGGACACATGGAGCTCTGAAGAGAAGGCAGGCCCGGCTGGCGTCTTGGGGAAGGCGCCCCACCTCATTGCTGGTGGCTGGGAGAAGTGCTCCCTCTTAGGCTGGGTAAAGGTGTCACAGGTAGGGGGCATCTTAGAGGTTTTCTTTGCTCTTTAAACACTGCGGAAGGAACACCAAGTGGGGCAAGAGGAATTGCTAGTCGTGGCTCTGCCAGTTCAGCTTTGCTGGGTGGGGGGTGGGGTGTCTTGACTCAGATTAAACAGGAACACTGAGGCCAGTCCCGCCTACCCCTCAGGGGAGGAGAGGGGCTTCAGAGATTCTCCAGATCCAACCTGTGCAAAGCTTTCAAAACCAGCAGTAATAATGGCTATAGGGGATGATTTTTTTTCTTCCTGTGATAAGTGTTTCCATCTGTACCTCCTTGTGGGGCCTTTCCAAGTCCTAGCAGGAGGGATTAAGCTGGTAACATTTCACCTACAGGAAACCTACGATTGGTGCAGATGCTACCTTGTGTCAGCAAGGCAACTAAGGCCCGGTATCTGATTGATTCCTTCTCAGGAGGAGAGATGTTCCTTGGGGAAGGTATGGGGCCAGGACGGAGGCCACCCCTGCAGTGCGGTTGGCCTGTGGCCTGACCTTGGCTGCCCTGTGATACTGAGGGAAGGTTGCTGCACTCCTGGGTCCCCTTTACCCACCTGTAAAAAAAGTCACGACTTCGTGAGGCTGGGGAGGATCCAGTTATGCTGCGTTCATCTCTAGTTCCTGGAGAAATACCTGGCTTTCCTGTCACACATCTACATCACTTTGTCTTTGACACTCACTTGCTTTTAAAACACCCTGATACAGTTACTGCAGGAACACTGTGTAACTTTCAAGTTCACACCTTTGAAAGGCAAAAAGCTCTCAGCTTCAAAGTGCTGGGGCCCAGGAAGGCTGAGGGCTGAGCTACTGGGACAGAATTACAGTTTTATCCACCAGAACTCAGGTAGCCGCTTTCTCTTTTTATGAGCAGCTATTGTTAGAGTGCAGGAGATCTCTATTAATAGACTACAGAGCTCAGGCTGCAGGGATTTTTCTGAGGAGGCTGCAATGCAGCCAGCCAGGCCCAGCTGCCCCCTTTGTAAATTGGGAAATTTTGGCTGGGTGTGTGGCCGCAGTCAGGTTATGGGGCTGCTAATATAATTGTGTTGCCTGGAAATGCAAAAGCATGAGTCAGTTACACATCAAGGTGAAGTTATTTCCAGCTGGTCAATTTCAGCATCTCCCAATGCCCTTAGGGAGATGTGAGTGTTGGGTGAGGGGGAGAGATGGATTTAGCAGACAGCTGCTCCAGCTCCCTTGCCTTTATCCCTGTTGGCACAGCCTCCACATTCCTGCTCTGGGGAGCACGTGGGACTGGTGGGGTCCAGAAGATAGGGAGGGTTCAATGGGCTCCATTCCATCTAATTCTGCAAACATTTCCTCCACTCTTGCTGTGTGCCAGTCAGGTGGTCTCAGAGTTTTTCACTATGTCAGGAAGCTCCAGGTCCACCACATCGCCAATCTCCTTTGATATCCCAGAACCCCCTGGGTGTTTATGCAGATTAGGCCCCTCTGTCAATTTGCACAGGCTTATCTATGCCATGTCAGAATTTTCCAGGTCAGTTGTTCTCAGAGTGATCCACACACTAGTTTCAGTCATTGGTTCATGAAAAAATGACAAAAATAACAGTGGTGAGTTTTCATAAAGGTAACATACTCAGTTTAAAGACCTGTTCTTTACCCTTTGAGACTGAGAGATTACTTTTTTTTGGCATTAAAATGTCCTTTTGAAAATGGCAGTCATTTCTTTTTTTGACAAATAGAAACAATTTTCAGTGATATTTCAATTTCTGTGATTTTTCTGTTCAAGAACTTTGCCTCTATTTCCACTGTGTGGTGGTGTTTTTTATATTGGTCTGTAAGATATTCTATATTTTAAAAACATTTGTAAGATAGTCTATATTTTTAAAACATTTAAAAAAGATTGACCCCTAAGGAAAATATTTGCAAAAATATTGTTTGTCAAGTTAGTTAATTTTATATATCATGCTTTTCAATGTGTAGTTTCCATTTTTATGTATTCAGATTCAATTCTTTCTGCAATTTAGATAAATAGGAGCAGTGAAGAGCAAACCCAACTTCATTCTACATTTTATCTCAGATTTGTATGATTTTTGTTCACCTAAATGCTAGTAAGTCTTAAACTTCCTGGTTTCTCCCCTATTTGTTTTTGTGTCCTTATTTGGACAGATGAAAAACAGGCAATCCAACACAGGACCCCAAACTTCTGGAATTTTCATTACCTATAGGATCCCACTGTCTTGCGGACAGTGTGCTGGGTCCTCAGCCTTCCTGCCTCTCCTGGGTCTCAGTGGTTTTGCTTACCCGTCGGTTCCTTTGGCTGCATTGTCTTTCATTCTGTGATTGATTAAAAAAAAAAACAAATTACTTTATTTTCTAATAACTTCCTTATTTTTCTAAACCCTTAGATTCATCCTTTCTCAGTTTATAACCCAGTGTCTTTTCTGATGGACTTGTTAGCATAAAACTGAGAGAAGGGGGAAGTTCATGCAAAGGTACTGGCAGTGACCTCCTCACTGGTCTGTGAGCTTTCAGCATACTGTGCCTTTGTGCAATTTACCCGTTACCCGTGCCCCATTACAATGTATAATCTAGTTTGAACCAGACTAACCCTCATAAAAGGGATGACTGATTTAAAGATTCCTGCAAAGAAATGCATCCGGTAAAGAAAACAGTAATTTTGCAAGGACAAGCAAACAGGAGAAAAACAATGCAATCAACGCTTCCGAGTGGAACAATCATTATGAACTAAAAACAGTGACCTAATTGGATCAGATAAGAAGTTGACTTAAAACCCGCAAATACCCTGGGCTTCAAAAATATGGGCTTTCTTCCTCTTATTAACAATGCACTTTCTGTTGTGTGTCCATGGTGCTCCTGTGAGTTACCTTCCCTAGCTGCGACAGTCATTAAAAGCAAGCACGAAATAATGTATCTCAAAGCACAGTGCCAATGTTTTTACAAAATACAAATTCTACCACATTGGTTTCACTAAAAATGTGATTGTGGGTAGCATTTTATGAGAGCACAATTTTTGCCTAATTAATAACAATTTAAATATGTCGGGAACATTTAACAATGTTCATGGCATCCTTTCAAAGAATATTTTGTGTTTGCTTTATATTATTAGTGCACAGTCCATACATACAATTTTTTTATATTAAAAATATATATTTGGGGAGTGCTCCAGTATCTTTGTTGACAGAGATATACAATCAAAGAAAGGTAAAGCTGGGGATATGACAAGTGTGGAGCAATCTTCTGGCTGCAGTATTTTCTGTGGCATCTCCTTCAGAAGCCAGGTCACAATTACAGAAGAAATGCTTAGGGAATGTGTCAGAATCTAATGTCTAAGGTTCATTTTTAAAAGGTCATACTTCATCCAAAACACAACTTCCACCTTTTTAAAACTCTGGAATATGGGAACATTAACAGAGGGATATGGTTTTGCTATTTCAAATGTCCCTCATTGCTGAGCTGCTCTTAGATGCTATATATGTATTTTAGGGAGTAGTAGAATAAATCATTAAATGAAAATTTACTGCTTATATTTTCTAGAAAGTATAATATAGTGGGAACAACTTAATAATCTCCATTTTCTTTTTTTAAATTGAAGTATAGTTGATACCTAATCTTACATTAGTTTCAAGTATACAATACAGTGGTTCAGTGGTTACCCACCATAATCTCTGCTTTCTAAAACTATCCTGAAATTGGAAATGCTATCAAGATGCAAGTTGAGCAAAAGGGCAACTGTTATTTAAGAAATCTTCTTAACTAGAAACAAATGTAGATAATTTTGAGAAACCAAGTGTCCGAAGGGCTTCTCAGTAGGTTGTGATCTTGACTGGGATGGATGGCCCTGTGGAGGCTCAGTGACCCCGAGAGGTAACACGTTTATTTTTAGATGAGTGAGTCCAGGAGACCCGCCCCGAGGCATGGGCCGGGAATGCAAAGCCCGAGGAGGGGACGGTCCACCCAGCCTCCCGTGGGGGCGGGCCGGCCTCCTGCCCTGAGCTTCCTGTTTGTATTCCCTGGATTCACAGGATTTGGGGATGAATGGAGGGCGAGGAAGAGCAGGAGGAGGGCACAAGGGGGAAATCAAGGCAGCGCAGGGGAGATTCTGAAGGGAGGGGAGCGGCAGGAAGCGCCCCCATGGCCCTGGTCAGGGAGCATCTGTTCTCCATCGGGGCTCCACCTGGATAATCAAGTGTGCGAGCACCTGCTTCTAGAAGCTGTGACTTTAATCTTCAGTTACTCCCTTTCTTAGATCTGATCTGCAGGCCTCCTGTGTGGGGATGATGAGGTTTCTGTTTGCCTCCTGAATCCCAACTGATGATCAAGAGCATTCAGCTCCAGGGACAGAATCTGGCTCTGAGAAGAAGAAATACTTCTTTCCTGCTCTTCTTCAAGGTCTTTGACTGGCTGTCTGCAGGCCCCCGGCCCTTCATGCTCACTGGTCAGCTTGTCACTGGCTCCTACCCATGCTTCCGTTAGCTCCAGGTCATGATCAGCCTTAACGGGTAATATTCCAAGAAGCTCCATTTCTTTTTCTTGACAAAGTTTGGTCACTTCATTTACTCTGTCCTGAAATTTCTAACCAGCGCTTTTAATACAGGCTTTCTTCTCAGGTTCTCCTGGCTTTGCCACATCTATTTTGTGCCCGCTCCAAGAGGAGGAGGCTGGTGGTTCCCGTGGTCTCTACTTTCTGATCCCAAGGCAACTCCCGGGTCTCTTCTCTGCCAGGTCTTTTATCTTTAGTGAACGTTCCTGCCGGGACTCTGCCTACATTTCCACGCAGGTCCTAGAGATCAAGATGGAGATTCTGGGTATTTCTTTAGTTGCCGTAATAATTTTAAGTGTGCTTTAGATTCTTTTACTTGTGTTCTAATGGGTTTGGCTCACTTGAGAGCATGTATCTTTTCTTAAGTATCAGACATCAGCTCTTCTTGATCTGAGCATTGCGGTGTTTCTTTTGCCCACTTGTTTAAACACTGCAGAGCACGTGATGGACCAAAGGGTGGGTATGCTCAGGGCTTGGGACACCCCAGGCTTTTGTCTTTTTCCACCACAGCATGAAACATTTTACTAGAACTAGTGCCCAGTTGCTAATGGTGTGTTCATCTCTCTGCACAGAAAATCTTTCTCCCTGAGATAAACACACCAAGGATCATGGCACTCCACCATCTCTCACTGATGCGGAGAGTGAAACCTCATCCCTGTCTGGGGCTTCTTCCACCAGACTCTGCAGATTTGTAACAGGACAACGTTCCTCCACTGGGCCCCAGGCAGCCACTAGGGTGCCCTGCGGCCACTAGGGCCAGCTGCTACCACAGCTGTGGAGCCCACCCAGCAGGATTCTGCCGAGAACCAAACCTGCACCAGGCAAGCAGGTGGAATGTGCCTGGAGAGAGCTGGGGAGGGAGTGCAGAGGACAGACACACTGAAGGACTCACACCATCAACCCTGCCAGGGGCTCAGCTGTCCTCTACTTACACTTCTTTGGTTGCCCTTGAGGATTCAACCTCTACATCCTCTGTGCTCACTATTTGCTCTGCATGGGATGTGCTTGCTCTCACTGTCCATGTGGCAAGGATAAGTCCATCCATAACTTGGGCCTTATAAGAATATAGTTGTAAGATAAATTCTAGCCGAAATAAGCAGGCGAAGAGAGGCAACAAAGGGCCAGGTAGTTTATTTGAGCGCAATTCCCAGGTGATATTCTCCGGTCTGGTTATCACAGGCCAGGGAAGTCATGGCCAGCAGGGCAGGCAGTGTGAGCTTTTAAAGACAGTAGGGGGTGGGAGAGCATAGGTTTACAGCATCGCGTGGATTGGCTAGCCTAAGCCACCTTTTTCAGGTTGGGAGGGGGCAGCAGCCAGGGACTTTGGCACGTCATCAGTGTCCAATGTGCTCCCCCCTCCCCCCAGTGCCTCCAGCCTTACATTCCAGCCTTTTGGTCATAATGGGCAATGACTTGATCTGGCTACTTCTGGCTGACAAGGGGTGTCGTGGGGCGGCGGGGGGGAGGTGGTTTCTTAGCATGTAGTTACAATGCTCTGATGCAAATATCTTGCCTTGCCTTCTCCAAAGGTTCTCACTTTATTCTGTCTAAGCTTATGGTCTCTGTTTCATTTTCTCCTCTACAGATAGAGACTCTAGCTGCTGCTAGAGAAAAGGGGCGATGACCGCTCTGGCTGCTTCATGCTAAGAGGGGGCACATAAAGGGTGCCGTTAGGTCTCCGTCAGTGGTCAGTTGAGAGGGCCTCTGAAGGTTGGCACGTCTATTCTGGAAGGACAAACTTGATGAGATTAAGAATGCATGGCTGAATATGAGAACTAGAAATATGAAGAAACTAGAATTCTGGATCGAGTTTACATCTTAATGACTACTATTAGGATTTAGTATAGATAAGACTGCATTATTGAAACAATACTTTTCTCTAAAATCACCTTTATTTTTATTAGAAGTAGCCAGATTAAGAAAATAATTAACAGTTGGCTTGATTATTTGCATAAGTGCAGTAAGAAGAGCAATTGATTACATAGGCTCTTTTAAATGTGCTTTGTTGGAACTTTTTATAAGGAATTTCAGATTGGACTTTTAAAGGCTTCTTGAGGCCAGAAAGCCCAGCCAGACTTGCCATCAGGTTGTGCCTGCAGTACCTGTACATTTGGGTGAATTCCTCTCTTCTTGAGGTTCTCAAGACATTCTTGGGGTTCCTGCACCTGCCAGGAAGTGACCTTCCTTACTCACCTGGTAAGGCTGCTGGGAACTCTGTAAGCAAGGTACCAGGCCAGTTCTTCTAAGGGGCTTTGTTGACTTTGTAAAGTCAATCTTAGTTCCTTAAAGCTGTCTGTTCATATCTGAGTTTACACACGTGTCTCTCAGGTATGACGTTTTAGTCAAAGCCTTGGTAATATAACCAGTATTTTTAATTGGTCCTCTTACAAGGAAAGCAGATTCTTATTGAACTTGTGCAAATAAACATACTGCCATGAAATATAAAAATAGTCACTGAGAGTTTTTAAATTCTGGAGGGATCAGGTAGAGAGAAAGATAAAGTTTCAATTCTGTTTATAAAGGCAGTCATTTACTAAACCGTTGTCAACTTAAGAGAAAAAGCTTAAAACACTTTATCAACAACATTTGAAACAAAAAGCTACAAAATCATCTTCCTTAGTTTACTTAATCCTATGTAACTAATACCTGTTCTGCTGAAATCTAGTTTCTTACTAGTTTAGGAGTAATAAACAGTGAGTATAGATGACAAAAGACTTACAAATGATAATGGTTAAAGATCTGATGAGAGCTTACTATAAGACAGTTGTCTTAAGGAAATTTGGATGTAGTGATTTATCCTCCATTTACCCCCAAGTTCCAAGCACATAAGCCAGTGAAAATCATGCCTGGACTTGCCTGGGGCTTCCCTGGACTTGCCTCACATTATTTCTAACCATTCCGACCTGCCCCCAAGGCAACAGACCAAGCGGTACTTTTCACTTCCGCCCCTACAAAAGGCACAACGCTCTGCACCACGATGCTGTTCTCTTTCTCTCTTTCTAGGGGCAGCCACTTTCTCTTTCAGATAATAAAATCTCTTGCATGGGCCCGTGTCTCCTGAGTCGTTCTGGGTAAGGAGGGTCGCAGCGAGATACCCTTTCAGGCCGCATAGCTGGTATGTCTCCAGGTGAAGGGCTTGGCCCAGAGGGGGTGTTTTGTGGAATGAATGCACAAAGGAGGGAAGACGCTATCATTGGCGGCCGCTGAGGATTCACTCATAAAGGTCTGCTGGCTCAGCAGATGGCTCCATTCAGAGAGCTTAAAACTCTCGTGGGTGTAGAATATCTGTGTAATGTAATTGAAAATATTTAACCAATACTCAACATTGGGTGACCATGAACCATTCCTCGAAATTTACCCTTTGAACTACAAAGAAATCCTCAAAATTGTTTGGAAAATAAAATTCTCTGATGGGGGCCATGTTCTGTTACCCCATTTCAGATAATTTAGAAACAAGTAAACAAAAATCAAATAACTATGGAAACCTCTCCTAAATAAACTTTCAATTGGAAAAAAATCACAAAAATCCAAATCACAACTATTGAGAAAATATTAACAGTGAAAACACTATATGTCAAAATCTGTGGGGTAGAGCCCCCAATATGCAAAGAGGAAAATTCATAGCATTTGACACTTAACTGAAAACAAGAGTGTAGAAATGAATCAGACAATTGAATGTCTAATCTAAAAAGTTAGAAATGGAAAAAAAACACAAAGAAAACAGAGCAATGGAAATAATACTGAAAAAAATATTTTGGAACTTGGAAAATCTGAAGACATGATAAAATAATTGAAGAGTTAATTATAGGATGGCTGTTTTTTCTTTGAAATAGAGAAAGCAGAAATACAAAATTGAAAATGAGATAGAATAAAAAAACAGACATGAGGAAAGCAATTTTTCAGAGGCTACCTTACAGAACACTGTGCAAGGAGGGGAAGAGACAGATGTTGGTGGCAGCTCTGGCCTAGGCTCCTGACCTGTTGCCTCTCATGCAAACAGCCCAGTCCCTCCAGGCATGGCCGCCTGGTTTCCTGGGGATAGGAAATAGGAAATTTCCATTTGGCTACAAGGTGGCTGGGATCCCAGGGTTGGGCCTAGAGCTGGTATGAGTCCACCTAGCCCAGGCTGGGGCTGCCCCTGGAATGCATCCTCTGCTGGAGGATTGGAGGCCTCATTTGTACTTTCTGTGCCTGTTTCTATTAAGAAAGATCAGTTTTCAAAAGCAAAATGACAGATTTTAGATTGAAAGACCCTTATAGGTTGGATTGTTATGAAGGTTGAGGGAAGTGCAGACCTTCTTTCTGGGATATACATGTTTGTGTTTGTGGAATGAATGAATGAATGAATGAGTGGGCTGAGAACAAAGACAATTGTTTGATGACCTTGAGGATGACATGTAACCCTGAAGACTCTGCGGCTGTTCCTCCTCATAGGACCTAAAACCCCAAGGAAAAAGCCAAGGAAGCATTATGGATCATATGATAGCATTCATCTTTATATTTATAAGCCAAAACCAGAGTTCTTAATGACAACTCCCATACCCGCCTCACCAATTTTCCCCATCCAACTAAACGGCCTCACCATCAACCTAGAGATGTTCAAGCCAAAATCTGTGGGTTCATCCTTGATTCTTCTCTCCCATCCTTACTCCATCCAGTCTACCCTAAAGTCTTGTTCAGGCTACCTGGGAACATTTCCCCAGTCGATGTGAATCTCTCCTCCAATACTTCAACACTGGTCAAAGCCACTAGAATTCCTCCTGGATTGCTGCAGTACATTCACATTTCTGCTCGTTCCCTCTCCATCGGCCATGTGTAGTTATCTTCCTAAGTGTAAACTGACCACATCAGCTGTCCGAGGGCTGTCCACCAGATTTGTAATGAAATCCAGACTCCTTTCCCTGACCGTTAAGACTTCACAGAGCCTGCCAACCTATTTAGTGTCAGCCCCTGACACAGGTCCCCCAGGTGTCCCCCTCCGCCAATAACATATGGCACATGCCGATCACAGTGGCCTTTTTTTTTCTGTTCTCAAGTTTGTTCTTACCTTAGAAAAATGCATTAGGCCCCTTTCCTGAGATGTATGCCCCCCAAATCTTCTTATAGCAGAATTTTAATTGCCTAATTTCAGCTTAAACATCATCTCTTTGATTCTGATTCAAAGTGCCCTCTACCCATTCCCTTGATCACATCTCCCTGTTGTGTTTTCAATATATCATGGACAGGGTGATCTACAAGTCTTTATGCATTTCCATATATCTATGGAAGTGACCAATAGCGAGAGGATTCAGAGTCCTACTCCTTCTTAGAATCCAGACAAGAATTTGGGTTAATTTCCTTTCTTATCTGATTCATTATGAAGCTTTCTTTTCTGCCTTTCAGATCAAGGTAAGTTCTGTTCCCAGATGCAGGTAAGCAATCCTATCCTGCTTGAATACCTCTTGCACCTCATGCCTCTAAGCCAGGTGGTCAGCCTCCCACGGTCTGTTCACCTTGCTTTTCATACTCTTTTGGTCTGAGACCTCTAAGGGGATGGGGACAAGGGTAAGGATACCTGGTCCAGGTAACACTTGTGGGACCACTGTCTCTGGCAGTCCCGGATCTAGCCTAACCAGGGCAAAATCCTAGGAAGCCAAGTAGCCTTACTTCAAGGTCACCGCCCTTTAGTCTTTTTGAAAAATCTGATTTTTGAGTCATAGTCTTAGTTCCCTCTAGACATTTGCTTTTGCGATCAGTAAATGTGGAGGGAAAGTCTTGGTTAGAGGGGAATAAATCTATATGAAAGGGAAGGGGAAAGGCAAGATTATGCCAGCATAATTTCTATGAAAGGAGCGAGGCTGGTATATTTAAGGGAAACTGTGCAGGCTGGTAGAACTCATGAGACAAGAGAGCAAAACAAGGAGAAAATCCAAGAAGTGGTGGGTTTGCTTCTCCCACTGGCAAGAGTGAAGGAGACCAACATGGTGGCCAGAAGGTACATTGCAGCTGCCTACCTGTGGTCCCTCGTGACCATCTGGGCAATGTACCCTTGCCTCCCGCTGTGGCATTGGAAGGCAAAGACCATGGGCAAATCAAACACATGCTCCTCAAAAGCGTAGCCACCTGTGTGGTTCTCCTAGTTCCCTCTGGGCAGGCTGGGGGACATGGTGGCTGGAAGGCTTTGTACCATAGCAATGAGTGCTTGTGCTGAAGGAGTTCTGAGTGAAGGGTAGCCTGGTTGTTTGGTCTGTAGGGTTGAGGGGGCCTTCAGGCTGCTGCCCTCCCACTTACTTTTATCCATTTATGGGGGAGACAGGAGAAATCCAGAGTTACAGCCACATTCTCATGTGCTCTCATTGTCATCACAGCTGAAACAAAACAAGCCCTGAGAAAGAGGGCACCCCAGGCGAGGGGCAGCCTCCGGCCTGGTCCAGGTGGGACCTGCTCAGAGCAGTACTGAATCAATGCCATCATCTTTTTCATTATTAGTCCCCAGACTCGGGTAAATTCACTTTGTTGATTTAAGATGCTAATAAAATGCCCTATCAGCTACTGCCAGCTAAATGAGTTAAGTGTTTGTGAAGAGTTTAGAACAGTACCTGACACTGTAGCTGTGGTGTTTCAGCTACTGAATTCTGCTGCCTGTATAAACAAATGCTTCTCCGGGTTACTCAAGGGTGACGAGGCAAGGTTGATTAGTTAGGTTTGCTTCACTGGTGGGGTTAGCAGGCATGGGGGTTGGGGGTGGGGGGAGTAAAGGCGACAACAGCTGGGCACACACAGACCTGACATCTGACACTGGCACTCTCTCTACAGGAAACACTCTCCCCCTGTTATCAATACCCCTCCAGCGATGGCTCAATGTACACACGTGCTCTGTAGGATGTGTGCAGGCTCTGCGTCTGCTGGGGAACCTACTAGTTGGCAATGGTGGAGTAAATCCAGGACAAGGCTTACAGGGGTCAGGTGTGAGGCCTGTCTGTCCCCATTAAGGAGAGCCATCTCTGAGACATCTACCTCCTGGCCTTACTGATGGGGGTGCACATATGATTCCACTTGGATTCAGAGACTGGATAGACGGCCTTCAATTCAGGCCTGCATCCTGGACTGGGTGGCAGGGGAGGGCCAGGCCCTCCTGCAGACAATGCGCACCTTCTCAGGTACACTGCCCTCCTGGGCCTTGGCCCATAGATGCTCATAAAGCCCCGGAGTGATTTTCCACCACTGCATTACTGGCGAAAGGGGTGTAAGCCAGGCTCTGTAAGGGGAAGATCCTTCTAGGTAGGATGTCTGCCCTGAACTGTGCAGCCTGTAAGGACTGGCCGCTTGCTTCTCACTGCTGGCTTACTCATGCCTTTGCTGTCTGCCCCCAACTCTACTCAGGAGCCCCTTCTCAACGTGCTCCACGCCTCCAGCCTCTTCTTGTAGTTTCCTTCTCCTGTCTGTAGAATTCTCTCTACCCACAGATGAATGCAAGCCTGCTCTCTTCCTGTCACCTTAGCTCCATGCTGACTGCCAAGGTCAGTCTCCCCAGGGCCCATTGCCTCAGCTGCCTGCTGCTCTGGGAAAATGCCCATCCTGGTTTGGCCTTCATGGGCCGCCTGGATGCCAGCCTGCACTGGCGCCCTGAGGGCCCTAGGCTGGGGACTTGGAGGGCTCTCTTTAATGAGAGGGGATCAGTCAGACTTCCACAGGAAGCAGAGTCCCAGATGTGTGTCAGACAGGCTTCATCTTCCAGTGTCTGTTGGAAAGGGCATGCTCTCCCCTGGGACCCTGGGCAAATGCCAGACTGTCCTTCAGAGCAGTTTAACCTCTGATGAAGGCTAGCGGTAGGAACAGGTGGGCAGAGATCACCATTAGAGAACGTCCCTCTTCCCTCCCCCTCCTCTTTATTTTATGTAACTAGCAGCCGCTTCCCCATGCACTGTAGTAAGGCTTCTGTCATCCAGAATGCTGTTGATAAACTGCTTTTGAAATTAACATTCAACTACCTTGACCAACTTCTTTGGTAGGAAAAATAATGCCACGTGATGAACTAACCACATGAACCTTTTCTGAACACTGAAGAGTGAGGTCTGGGGGTTCATGCCATGCCAATGAGCCAGGAGGGTATGGGCTTTCCTTGCAGTTTCCCAGCAGAATCCATGGACCCACAGCGAGCATTCTGGGTAGCCCTCAGGAGCCAAAGACAGAAAGAGTGTTAAGAGAGAATAAGTGTGAAAGGCAGAAGTGTGTGGGGAGCGTGTTACTGTGGGTCAGGCTAAAGAGAGTAAGGTCCCATTTGTTTCTCAAAGTAGTTACTTTGTATTTATATGCCTAAAGTAGGAGCCAGCCCATTTTCTTCTAAAAATAGAGCTATTTGATACTCTCTGAGCTGTTATTTCTTGATTTTTAGTATTTTAAATTTGCTGGCGTCATTACATTTATACATTTATACAGTATACAGCTATACTAGCACACTTCTCATTTTCTCTACATCCTTTCATATCTTCTCAAAATCTGTTCTATTTCATACTTCTGTGCCTTTGCTTATGCTGTTCCTACTGCCTGGAACACAGCCTTCTCCTGCAGCGCCCCTCCCTCCCTGCTCAGCAACCAAATTCCACCCATCCTTTGTACATCACTTCCTTCAGGGAGCCTTCCCTGTCTCCATGACCATGCCCCACCCCTAACTGTATGGCTCCTCCCTGCTGATCTCACATACACAGTGCAGATGTTTCCTTCTTCCACCCGTATTTTAATTAGAATGTCACTTAATGTGTCTCTCTTTCCTTCTAGACAGTAAGCTTCCTGGGATCAGAGGATGCATGTCATGGTGGCATTTCACAAACCCTGACACATAACAGATGTTTAAATTGGTGTTGCCTGCCTCGCACTGACCTCTTCCTTTTGCTGCTCTCTGGATACCTTCCTTTTTTGAGAAGGAACACCATTTCCACAGGCACATTGCCATGTAGTGTTCTTATTTTTGGAGTGGCTAATGTGTGGCGCTGCTCAACAGATTTTGTTCTGTAATCTATGTTCTCTAGTGTCTGAATCAGGAGTTCTTACACTTTTTGGTCTTGGAACTCCTTTATAATCTTAAAAAAGCACTGAGGGGGCAAGGGAAACAAAAGCAAAAATGAAAAAATGGGACTATATCAAGCTGAAAAGCTTCTGTACAGCAAAGGACACCCTCAATAGAACAGAAAGGTACCCTACAGTATGGGAGAACATATTCATAAATGACAGATGCAATAAAGGGTTGACATCCAAAATATATAAAGAGCTCACGCACCTCAACAAACAAAAAGCAAATAATCCAATTAAAAAATGGGCAGAGGAGCTGAACAGACCGTTCTCCAAAGAAATTCAGATGGCCAACAGACATATGAGAAGATACTCCACATCGCTAGTCATCAGAGAAATGCAAATTAAAACCACAATGAGATATCACCTCACACCAGTAAGGATCGCCACCATCCAAAAGACAAACAACAACAAATGTTGGCGAGGTTGTGGAGAAAGGGGAACCCTCCTACACTGCTGGTGGGAATGTAAATTAGTTCAACCATTGTGGAAAGCAGTATGGAGGTTCCTCAAAAAGCTCAAAATAGAAATACCATTTGACCCAGAAATTCCACTTCTAGGAATTTGCCCTAAGAATGCAGCAGCCCAGTTTGAAAAAGACAGATGCACCCCTATGTTTATTGCAGCACTATTTACAATAGCCAAGAAATGGAAGCAACCTAAGTGTCCATCAGTAGATGAATGGGTAAAGAAGAGGTGGTACATATACACAATGGAATATTATTCAGCCATAAGAAGGAAACAAATTCTACCATTTGCAACAACATGGATGGAGCTAGAGGGTATTATTCTAAGTGAAATAAGCCAGGCGGAGAAAGACAAGTACCAAATGATTTCACTCATATGTGGAGTATAAGAACAAAGAAAAACTGAAGGAACAAAACAGCAGCAGAATCACAGAACCCAAGAATGGACTAACAGTTACCAAAGGGAAAGGGACTGGGGAGGATGGGTGGGAAGGGAGAGATAAGGGTGGGGAAAAAGAAAGGGGGCCTTACCATTAGCATGTACAATGTGTGGGGGGGCATGGGGAGGGCTGTGCAACACAGTGAAGACAAGTAGTGATTCTACAGCATCTTACTATGCTGATGGACAGTGACTGTAATGGGGTTTGTGGGGGGGACTTAGTGAAGGGGGGAGCCTAGTAAATATAATGTTCTTCATGTAATTGTAGATTAATTATTAAAAAAAACACTGAGGACACCAAAGAGCTTTTGTTTATGTGGGTTATATATATTGATCGGTGCTGTATTATACATTAAAACTGTGAAATTAAAACTAAGTCACTTTAAAATAACAATAAGCCCATTACCTGCTAACATAAATAATCTTGAAACAAACAACCTAAAAAGAACAGTGGTATGTTATGTTAGGGTTTCTCGAGCCTAGCACTATTGAAATCTTGGACCAGATAATTCTTTGTTGGTAGGGGCTGTCCTGTGCATTATAGGTATTTAGTAGTGTCTCTGGCCCCTGCCCACTAGATGTTAGTAGCATCCCCTCTTCCCTGTTATGATAACCCAGAGCTTCCTCATGTCCCCTTGGGGGTGAGGGAGACCAACATCACCCTGACTGAAATCCTTTATTTTCTGCTTCTGCAAATCTTTTCAATATCTTGATTTATAGAAGACAGCTGGATTCTTACATCTCTTTCTGCATTCAGTCCTTTGCACTATGTTATTTTGCTTGAAGTATATGGTGAAATTATAGCCTTACACAGTTACATATTTGGAAAAGTGGAGAAATATTTTAGTAGCTTTTAAAATTGTGCATAGTCTTTTTTGATACTGCTCCAAAACTCAACAACTGGTGGTTTCTTATAGCTGTAATGTAGAAGCTGAAACCATATTAAAGGAAACTCTCTTTCTCTGTTATATGAAACTGTATTAGATTATCTTAAATTTTGAATGGATCTTTTACCCATGTGCGGTTTTTGAAAACATCATGCATCAGTTGTTTGGAAAATATTTATGCAGGTCTTTTAAATATAGACACATCTTATTGTACAATATAAAAGAAATTAATTACATTTGTTCATATTAATTTTATTAGGAAAGTTTTTTAAGTGCTGAGAAGCCATTATGGTCAGAATGACAGATGCCAAGTTTTCCAAAATTCTTATTACCTCTTAAAAGCTCAAATTTTGTCACTGGCAAAAATATTATTATTGTCCTTGAAGCAACTGGCTCACTTATTTCTGAAAAAAAAAAAAGGGTTGCCAAATACCAAAGTGTACATAATTGTTCCTTCAACTGAAAGTCATGCTCTGTATAAAAAGTGGCTCATTCACCCTGCAACTTGAAAAATCACACAATGGCTTTGCCTCACGACAGCCACCTTACTTTGATATGCCACTGAAGTATTTCATGTGTACTTCCCTTACGTCACAGAAAGTATTTTAAAACATGTACTCTGGAGTTGAGATTCAATAAAATTAATGTTGACTGCTTCACCAAGGACCTTCCTAAGGGAAACTGGCTTTTGTTCCCTTTAGCAAGTCCCTGGCTGTAAAGAACACATGAACAGCTCCCCCTTTCATGGGGCTCAGGCACAGGGCTTGCCCACCACTGCTTGGACACTCTCAGTGTGTGAGTGTCAACACAGTGACACAGGCGAATAACATCCTAGTTTTATGATGAAAATAGTTTTGATCTTGCTGATTCTGAAGGTTTTGGGGACCCCAGGGGTGAACAGGCCCCATTGCTGGTCTACATCAGTGTTGTTTTACTTTGATCATGAAGCAAAATTACTGCAAGAGTTAGTCTTGAGAGAGCAAGGCCTCTGCTTATGGGATTAGCTCATACTTTGCCAAGGGTATAGTCGTGGATTCAAAGTTTAGAGCTGGAAGGGCACTTGGAAATTGTCTAATTTAGCCCCTTCTGTTTATAGAGGAGCCTCCTTGGGTACAGAGAGGGGAAGTAACTCACCCAAAGTCTCCCAGTGAGCTGTGGCAGAAGCAGACCTAGATCCCAGGCCTTATCATTCCCAGGGCAGAGCTCTTCCTACCATGCCCTGCTATTCTCAAGCACTCTGTATGCCATCTAACACACGTCACCTGCAAGAATGTCCTGGTTATACTCAGAGTGGGCAATGCTTTATATGTTTTATTACTGTTGGCTTATAAGCTTGTTTTTGCCCAGCCAGCATTCAGCAGTCTATTTTCTCTAGCTGCTTGGCCTGAAGTTGCTGTAGTTGGCCAACAGGTATACGGGGTCCTTTGTTATGCCTCTGTGCTCTAACAGTTAGACCTCCTATAGGGTTAGTTAATCGAGTGAACCCTGTGGATTTTCTCACATTCAATTAGGTCACATCACAATATGATTACTTAAAGACTCCATGTTTCTATCTGCACCGTAGCTCATTAAAAGAAGCCTCTGGAACATTTTCCATGGGAACTGCCTTAACTGGGTTGCCTTGACCTTGCTAATTGCCTTGATCCAGGCATTACTTCAATGTATTGTGCCTTGTGGTGAGGCAGGTAGTAAAGGCAGGCAGGCAGAGTTCAGAGCCCTTGTAAGTTTCAAAACCTCCAATCCAACTCGGCCGTTCAAAAGAACACTTATTTAGATAGACCTCAGCTCTGATTGGTTATGCCCTGTGCAAATGAAGCATTGTACTTTCAGCCAATCAAGAGTGGGTTGGGATGTCATCAGTTCTCTGGTCTGGGGAGGGTGGGACTTCTTCCTCTCAGGAGGCAATATAAACCCCAGACACCACAGCCCTGATGGGCGTCCTGCCTTGGAGCCCCACCTGAGGAGTAGGAGTCTCCTCTTTGCACTCTTTTAAAAGAGTCTTGCTGGCTGCTCTGTACTTTTTAAAAAATTTCTTTTATTAAGGTTTGATTGATATACACTCTTATGAAGGCTTCACATGAAAAAAACAATGTGGTTACCACATTTACCCATATTGTCAAGTCCCCACCCATACCCCAATGCAGTCACTGTCCACAGTGCAGCAAGTTGTCAGAAATCCACTATGTGCCTTCTTTGGGCTACACTGTTCTCCCCGTGATCCCCCACACCATGTGTACTAAACATAGTACCCCTCAATCCCCTCTCCCTCCCTCCCTACCGGCCCTCCCTAATCCCTCCCCTTTGGTAACCATTTAGTCCCTTCTTGGAGTCTGTGAGTCTGCTGCCATTTTGTTCCTTCAGTTTTGCTTCATTGTTATACTCCACAAATGAGGGAAATCATTTGGCATTTGTCTTTCTCTGCCTGGCTTATTTCACTGAGCATAATGTCCTCCAGCTCCATCCACGTTGTTGCAGATAGTAGGATTTGTTTCTTTCTTATGGCCGAATAGTATTCCATTGTGTATATGTACTGAATCTTCTTTAGCCATTCATCTACTGATGGACACTTAGGTTGCTTCCATATCTTGGCTGTTGTAAAAAGGCTGCGATAAGTGCATCTGTCTTTTTGAATCTGAGAAGTTGTATTCTTTGGGTAAATTCCAAGGTGTGGGGTTCCAGGGTCAAATGGTATTTCTACTTTTAGATTTTTGAGGAACCTCCATATTGCTTTCCACAATGGTTGACCTAGCTTACATTCCCACCAGCAGTGTAGGAGGGTTCCCCTCTCTCTGCATCCTCGCCAGCATTTGTTGTTCTTAGTCTTTTTGATGCTGGCCATCCTTACTGGTGTGAGGTGAGATCTCACTGTGGTTTTAATTTGCATCTCCCTGATGTCTAGTGATGTGGAGCATCTTGGCTGCTCTGTACTCTTATCTGCTGGCTTCATTCTTTATTGCCTCTGAGAAACGATCCTGGGAAAAACAGAGTCTCAGCTAGTAACAATGGCATTCAAAAGAAGACTGTGGCCATTTTTCTCTGACAGCATGTGGGGAATAAAGAAGATAGATGTGGCTTTGCCACATCAATCAGCAGCAGAACCAAGTCAACGTTATTAATGACAGTTAAGATGAAAACCTCTTCCCAGGGACCTGCCAATTTTCTTTTGGAAGAAAGTACTAGGCCTGCCTGGCTTTCAGACAGTTGAGCTGAGAAAACCTCTTGGTTTCATTCAAACACCACAAAGTGAGACATTACTGGCAAAATGTTAAGAGCACAGGAAATTTTAGAAGTATCTGAAATGGAACTTGAAAATCATTCCTAGCCATGTTTTTCTTGCACTTTCCCAACCAGATTTATTCAAAAGCTCATTTCCTGAGTGGCCTCCTTGGAAGCTGTCCTGGGTTGGGGTGTCCCTGTCCAGAGCCAGAGGCTGGACAAGGTGGCCTCTTGTGGTGACTTCAGTACTTAGATCCTTCTAGTAGCTAAGGACCCACATCCAAGGATTGTAACATGAAGGACAGCTGAGTGGCCTGGAATCACCTTGTTTCACAAATAATCTTGCTGCTGTCTCCCCTCTTGTGGTCCCCACATCCCCAGGTTTAGGAACAACATTTGCTGTCTTTTGGGCTCTTCCCAGGATTCTGTCTCACACGGTGGGCTTCCTGGGTCAGGCTTCTCAAGAAGGGGAAGCCCTGGTTGCAAAACTGGTTATCTTGGGGCTCATGAAGACAGAGGAGAGTTAGAGTCATAACCCTGGGCACTTAGGCTGAGTGGACGAGGCTGCTGTGGAAATACCTAAAGACTGGAGAAGAGGGGGGAAGGTGGACGAAAGGTCAGCCGAGGACTGCTGGGTAAGCCCTGTGCACCAACAGGCAGAGTGGCAGTTTAGTTGGCATTTCAAGAAATAAAACAGCAAAGCCAAAACATCAACAACAAAAACCACACCTGCCTGTTGCAAGCTTATACCCTGACAGGGAAGAGAAGTAAAAATTGGATGGGATCCTATTTTAATAAGATGAAAGATCATTTTTAGGGCTCCTGAGGCCTCACACTCAGGGGTCATTTATTGAGCTCCCTCTGTGTGGAAGGCCTGATGCCAGGTCCCAAAGGTGATAGTTTTCTTGTTTGCTATATATTAGAATCAGTAGAGGAGCTTGGTGGAAATGCAGCCTCCTATGCCAGCCTGGGCAAAGTCTGAGCTGTTCGGAGGCCACTGTTGCAGGGGCGATGAGGAGCTGTAGGGCATAGCTTCTTAACTAGGAGATCTTACTTTTCATCAGTAGACTGCAGAGGCTGCACTCCACATGCCACGTGACCTTGAAGTAGAGTCAGGACGACATGCCTGGGACAAGCCCTGGGGAGCACAGATTGCAGGGACACGTTTAGAAGGCCAGCCCCCTTTCTCTGAGATCTCCATCCCATGGTGAGGGAGGGTGGGCCTGGCCCAGCTCACCCGTAGGGTGCCGTGTGTGCTCTGACTGGTCCAGGAGTTGAGCCCTGAGCTTTGGCTGGGCTCTGGGGCTTGCTTAGGTTCCCTGGCTCCATTTCTCTCTCTGTTCCACCCATGCTTCTCCCATCAGGCCCCTGTGATTTGGATCCAGATATGGCCCAGCCACTGGTACCACTATACTCTGGCTCATGTATTCTGTTGCTCAGGCCCAACACCCATACCTGGGCTTCCAGCACCTGTCCCGGTCCACCTGGGGAGGGCAATTCTAGCCTCTCAGGGGCCTTGTAAGGGCTTGACATTTGGCATCTCATGGTTCTCACAGAAAACTTATAATAGGCTCTTTCAGGGATCAAGAAGCAGGGATATACTCAGGTCACCTCAGTTGTCAGAGACTCTCTGCAGGGGTCCGTAAGGGAGTAAGCCGAGCTGGCAGCCGTCTGGCTCTTAGCCTCACCAGGAAGTGGGGCCATCAGGGGGCCCCACAACTCTCTCTGCTTCAGTGATTGCTTCTCTTCAATCCCCTCTGGTCTGGCACCTGCCCCTGGGTGCCTTTGGCTTCTGCTTTGCTCTCCTGACGGAGTTTCTGAATTTCTTCTAAGTCCTCAGGAAGCAGGACACATGAGCTCCCAGGGCTGGGTCCCCAGCCTGGCCTTCTCACCTCTGCTGCTCCGCCTCCCGGTCACCGCTCTTGGCTCTGGCACAAACCCATGTCTAAACAGGTATAGCCAGGGCAGCAGTGTCCCAGGGTACAAAGCAGGGTGACTGTGTGGAAGGAGTGGCCTTAGGCCGCCCTTTTCAGATCTGGGTATGTACTTGAAAAGCCTGCCTGGGGGACACCATGAGCGAGCCTAGACCTGAGGCCGAGCTACTCCAGAGCTGGGCCATGCCGGGTCTGAAGCTCCTTCTGGGGCAGTGTTCACCAAGCCCTGAGACATGCCCACACAGAGCTCTCTGCTTTCCCCACATGCTATCAGAGGTCCTCATGTGTGCCTGCCAGAAGCTTCTAATAGATTCCTGAGAGCTGGAGTTGGAAAGGATTGTCTGGGTCACCAAGTCCAGCGCCCACCCATGCCTGCCTCCAGCCTGGGATACTCAGTTTGCTGGACCCAAGCGCCTGGGGCCTCTCCCCCAGCTCTGGCTCTTGAGTAAGCTGTGGTTTCACTTCCGCACCTGTAATGCTGTTCACGGGGAAAGGCAGGAGGCGGCAAGAACCAGATTGAGGTGGGGCTGCCACCCCAGGGCTCCCTTCTGAGGCAGAATTACACCTTTTGGGGGTGGGAGCGGATATATGAAGTTTGATGGGAAATGAAAATGAACCGCCAATCTTAATCAAAGACCACATTATATGAAGTGCTGTAGAGGATGGAGTGCAAGGGGCTGAGAAGGAAGGGAAACCTAACGTAAATTGACAGACAGGTGGGAGCCATGGAACCTGTCCTCTGGGCTTGCTAGGCCATGGCCTGAACTCTAACTCTTCTCCTGGTCATGGAGAGCTGTGGGCAGGGATGGTGGAGTTAAGCCTGATAAACCGAGTATGTCCAGGGCCTCCTGTCTCCCTCAAGTGCTCTTTGACAAACAGCCAGCTAGGTGGAGGGAAGAAAGGAAGACTGAATTTCCATTTTGCAGGTATGAGAACCTGACCGCAAGTTAGGTGATAGGTGCCCTACCCCTCACCCTGTCAGGGGCGCGAGAGATGGGATAGGGCTGTGGCATGAAATGAAAGAGCACGGGCCTTTGAACACGCAGTCTTAGCTTGAATTCAGTTCTCTCTCATTAGCTTTGTGACACAGGGGAAGTTTAACTTCCCTAAGCCTGTTTCCTCATCTGTTAAATGAGGGTAATACATGCCACCTCACAGAGAAGTGTGAGGACGGAGCAAGAAAATGTACATCAAATGTTTATTCCAGTTCCCTGCCATGAACAAGGTGCTCAATAAATTGCATTTGGACCACGTTTCCCAGTGAGCATGTCCCAGCATGCTAGGGCTGCCACACTGCATGCCAGCCCCTTGGAGGAGAGGGCAACCTCTCTTTCCTCTGGCCTCACCGTCATTTGTGGCCCAAGCTACAGTTTCTGCTGGCATAATGCAGTTCTAACCTAGAGGATGGAGCCATGTGTTCTTCACATTTTTCTGGATCATGGACATCTTTGAGAATCCAGTAAGAGCTATGTATGGGTCCACTTCCCAAGAGAAAAATACCCACATATCCATCCACACCATTTTCTATAGAATTTCAGGGGACTCCACGAATCTCTGAAGCCACACATAAAACTCCTTGAATTCAGTATCATGTGTGATTTTTTTACAGCTCAGTCATTTGCCAATTCACAGTCTCTCCCTTGTGAAACGGCCAGGATGATCCTTCCAAATCTACCCAACGGTCAGGGAGGCGACCCTGGAGGGAGGGTTGCAGGGCTGAGGTGGCTGGACTTGGAGGAGAGACGGCAGGGAGCTCAGCTGACAAGGGGTCCAGGCACTGGCGATGGCCGCCATCTCTTCCCCTTTGACTGAAGATTGAATGAGAGAGAGAGAGAGAGAAAAAGGAATGTTATTAGACAGAAAGAACTGAAACTCTAGCAGGGAAAGTAGGTAAACAGAACAGAAGGTATGGGCTTTCTTAACTCAAAAGCCTTAAAAAAAAACAAAAAACAAGACAGACGTATTTGCTGGGTGTGGCTCGTGTCTTAGCAGCATGGGTGGGGGAGCGGCCTTGCTGACCATGCCTGACATGAAAACACCAAGGCCAGAGAAATACAGTCTCTGTGAAATTGTGGCATCACCAATTTTAGAGAACAAGGGAGTTCTCTCCCTATTTTTGCACAGGAGGGGTCTCAAAGATGAGGTGCTATGTGGCATCTTTGCTCCACCAGCATCTGTGTGTGCTCTACAAGGGCAGGCTGGGACCCCAGCGCCCAGGCCAGCACTGCCAGCCTCTTGGAGCTTCGGGAGAGCAGAGACAGGCCTGTTTCACTCTAATGGGGCCCTGGGGCTCTGGCCAGACTCAGCGGCAGCTCTGAATTCTCTACCCCTGGGTTTGGTGAGAACACCCTGACTTTTTACTAAGCACACACTCCTTTGACTCTGCAGCCACCTTGACCTTGAGCTCATCCTTGCTGCATCAAAATTTTTTTTCAGAAATAGGATTTCAAAACCACACATACTAATAGAACATTTGGAGACCACAAAACACCAAATACAGGATAGAATAATCTAGAAAACCAATACAGGAAAGAAGAAAATAAAAATCACCTGCAATCCCACCACTCAGATTTTAAGCAACATTAACATTTAGTTAAATCTTTCCACCTCACCTCCCATCCCCTCTTTGGCAGCATTTTAATCATATATTCATCAGCTTCCTGGGGCTTGGGGCTCTGTGCCACAGTTTTCCTATTTAGGAAATATAGCTGCCTGCTAACAAAATTATCCAGCTGCTTCAAGGGGCATATTATCTCTTTAGCCAGGAGACAGGCATGCCCATCCATGCTAGGGAGTGAGGAATAATGGCCACAAAGCCACAGGGCAGCCAATGGAACCTCAGGGCTCCTGACTCTAATAACTAAAGTAGGCGTTGAAGAAAAATTTCACTGAGATGAGAGCGGGCACACCTGCTCGCCTGCTAGGGCCGCGTGCAACAGGTCCACCCAGGACCTGTCACGACCTGTGCCCGTGCCTCTGTGACACAAAATCAGAACAGCAACCCATCCTGAGAGGGAATTTACAGTCTACTTTTGGAGCCAATCAGAAATCTAGGTAAAACTTCTCTCCTATTCACCTTTTTTTGGCAGCCTTCCTGGCCTTTCTTCATGAAATGGGACAGTCCCCTTGTTCGGCAAATAGTAAACCCAAATGTCTGCTTTAGACTGCTTCAGTGGTCCTTGCGGACTTTTTGCATGCTGTGGGGCTCACTCCACACATCCCTGAGGTGAGTGGGTAGTCACTCCCGTTCGGGGTTGTAATCTGCACCGCTCCTCATGGGTGGTCATTGAGGAGGTTCTCCTAAGCCTCCTGGGAGAAGGTCACAGCCTGGTGCTCAGAGGGCTTCCACTTGGAAATGAGTGGCCCCTTGGTTGGGGCTCATCCACGTGCTTTTCTACTTGGGTATTTTTCTTAAACTATGTGTGTGCACAGTATGAATGGGCATAGTAATTTATTTTTTATTAAGGGGGCCTGAAAGCTGATGGCAGGGGCAACCAACCAGTTGCCCTTGCATCTTTCAGATACCTTCACTCTCTGAACTGTCTGGAAACAGTCATTTTTGAAGACTGGTTTGACTCTCTAGAAATACCAGAAAAATCATAGCCTGGTTAGACTGACTAGAAAGAAGAACTTACGGGCAGAGTTACGAAACACTCGCTATTTGGGCTGAACAGCTCTAGACTCGGGCTCCCAGCCGTCTCCCACTGCTCCCTTTTTGATGGAACAGATGGGCTCCTGCTGCTCTCCCACTTCCCCATTCTTCCCCCATGGTTGGGCAAAACTTTCTTCTATTAGGTATGGCTTCAAGCCAGTTTTGGAAAAGCTCCGATTCCTGGACCTCAGGGCTGTGGGGAGGGTGGGCGTGTGGGCTACTCTACGGGCAGCCCAGCCGAACAGTTAGCCTGCCATTCCCAGCACAGCAGCATGAGTCAGGGGTGCTCTCCTGAGAGCCTTCTCTGACTACAAGCACACCACAGTATTCTTCTCTTGTGTAACTGGAATCAGAGTCTCTTGAGCCTTACCTGCAAAGTTATGCAGACAGCACAAAATAACTTTAGACAAAAATTGGCAAAGGAAGAAAAAAATTTGGCAAAGGAAGACCTTTGGTAGGTAAGGTGGAGGTGACACCTAAAACCTAGGGGGAGACTATTTGAACAGAAGGGCTTGGCTGGTGTCTGCAGTAGTGATGAGCTTCTGGGTCACCCTTCTCCCCTTGCCTTCCAACCTGGGCATGGTCAGTGAAGGGCAGAGAGCTGGAGGCTCCATTTTGCTTTCTCACATCTCCAGAGCTAGGGTGGGGATGCAACCTAGTTGCCTCCCCTGGGACTGGTTCTGATGCTGCTTGTGGTGCTAAGAAAGAGTTTGAGAGCACCCAGGCCTTCTGGCCTCCCCATGCTATTACATTTACATTAAACTGCATCACTTAGTAGGTGGCTTCAAATTAAAACATTTGGATTGTCCCTCTGGGAGGTTAAGTTGTGTGCATTTTTCTCTTCGATGATCCCTCTATTATAGAGCCACTGAAACCTTAAGTCTTAAAACTTGAAGGCACTGTAGTAAGTATCTGGTCCAATCCATTTTATACATGAGGGACCTAGATGAACAAGTGGCTTCCCCCAGTTCACACCCAGGCTCTTCATCCGCCTTGTACCCCTCTGGGTGCCATTACTGACTGAAGAGCAGGCTTGTGGCAATCCAAGAGAGACTAAGATACCCTGGAGGCAAGAACTACTTTTCTCTTAAAGGGTTAGGAATTACTTTGGGAATGAGTCATTCTTAGGAAGCCATGTGACCTTACAGACATCAGCTTTTAACTATGCTTTTCAAAAGACCAGGCAGTTGGTCAGGCTGCAGTGGCTGCTCTTTGACTTGTAAATAACTTCAGGGCTGTCCAAAACTACCTAATTTTTCTGATCACTCTGCTCTCTGGCAGCAATGTAATGAGAAGTTATAAAGAGGAAGAGAAAAAAGGGAGTGGCAGAATGGGTGCAGGAGAAATAAAAATCAACATTTATTGGGCACTAACTGTATTCCTGTCAATAGGCTCAGTGCTTTATCCAATATTATCCCCATTTTATAGGTTGAGGAACCTGAGGTTCAGAAAGGTTAAGTAATTTGCCCCAAAGTTTGCATCTAGTAAGGAAGAGGACCCAGGACTCAGACGTGCAGCTCCCTGATTCCTCATGGGTGGTCATCAGGGAGGTTGTCACCTCCATGACCACAGGGCAGTGGTGTCATAGGGAGAAAGCCAGGTTTCCAGAAGGCCTCTAAAAAGCCTCAGCAAAAAATGATTCTTTTACATCTTGCTGTTGTTGTTTCTATGACTGGCCAGGATGGGCTGTTTTAGCACCACAGTGGACATGAGGGCTGGAAATGGAGGAGGGAAATTCCCTGGATTAGCTTTGTTTAGGAATTGCTCATTTTTGATCACTTTTCCTTGGGGCTGGCCAATTGGAATTTTTTCAGCAGGTGTGACCTGAGGCTGCTGGGGCTTCTGTGCTGGGGAAGGCAGTTTTCAGAACTCAAATAAAAATTCACTTAGCTGTTTATCCAGCAAACATATTAAACACCTGCTTTGTCAGTTCTCGAGCCAATAAATTATCAAGGTCACTGACCCAACAAACCTAGCTTAGCTCAGATTCAGAGATCCATAACCCAATTCCAGCAAAGCTTTTTGTAGATTATCTAGGGCAATTTCTATAATCCTTTATCTTTCCCACAGCTCAGCTATTGCTCCACCATGAAGGAATGGGGAAGAGGTGGAAAAGTTGGGCTGTTTATCAGCACTTGGGCTAAAGTTTCTGGGAAGAACATGGAAGCCAAAGACTAGCAGGAGGTTTTGGCTTTATTTGTGAATATCCCTTCTCCCTGCTGCTCCATTTCCTTGGGCACTTAAGCTAGGCTCATGGTGTAAGGGCCAACTGTTCACTTAGAAATCCATCCCAGCATCCTCAGCTCGACCTCAGAACTACCTGCCAACTGCCGCTTGCCTACCCCAACAGAATTAACGGAAGCTGCCAACAGCCCAACAGCCCTGCCCTGACCTCATTGGACAGAACCACGTCCCTATGGACATGAGTTCCTCTTTCTTCCGAGATAGCCTCCCTCTTAGCTTGGAGCAGCAAGTCCCCTCATGTGCAGTCTGTTTTAGGCAGAGAAGGGAACAGAGCCATTACTTTATTTTCACCAGGAACTCATGGGTTGCATAGGAGCATCAGGATTGGTCCTGTGACATGCTGCTGGCAGGGGCAGGGGGAAGCCAGGGAGAGGCATGTGCCCAGGAATCAAAGTGCGTGGGAGGCTCAGCAGTCTCCTGACTGCAACCAGTGTCAAAAAGCACTGCGACTCAGGGCTGAACTGGCAGAAGCCAGTTAAGTTACGGAACTGTGTTTGTTAGACAGACCTGGCTAGTCCTTTCCCCTGAGATCTTGTAACATAGCTGCAGGCAGATGGAAAAGACATGGAAAGGCTTCATCCCAGCACAGTTTAGGGATCAGTGCCAAACGAAGTGTGGTGAGAGGTAGAAATCCCTGGAGAGAATGTAGAAAAATGTGAAATCAGCAAAAGGCTTTAGGATTCCAGGCTTGATCAGAGCTATCTGGGGAGGATGGAGACGTAAACCCAAATCATAACTGGACTTGAAAGTGGAACTGCATGACTGAAACAATGTTACCTGGAGACTTTCTATATCTGGCTTCAGATTTAAGGTTATGGCTGATGTATATACATACAGGTGTGCCCATGCATTAATCGACTTTGGACTTTGAGAAGATTTTCTCTGGGCTGTGCCCATGCATCAGTCGGTCTTTGACTTTCAGAAGATTTCTCTGGGCTGAAAGCTGTTAGCCAGGTTAGAATATCAAGGAAGGTTGTAGTTGCTTTTTCTCCACATTAGACTTTCATAAAACTCTAGGGGAGGTATGCTGCAGCAGAGGAAAAAGCACTGGATTTAAATTTTAATCTAACAAGCCGTGTGCTCTAGGACAAGCCATCGAACATGTTCAGCTGTGCTCGGGAAAGCAACAGCTATCTCTCAGAATGCTTTTAATGATTAAGAGGGAAAATAACCAGGAGAAAGATTCATAAACTGTGAAGGGCTGTCATCACCCTACAGCAGTGGGGGTGATGATCTTTGTTTTCCGGGGATGTGGGTGCGCGCTCTTGCCTAGAGCAATTGCGTATACAAGATAATCCTGCTGGCTTTAGATTCTCATAGTGAGGTTAAAGGATACTGGTATTACCTGGTGTTGAATGCACCTAGACCCACCACCTGCTGCTTTATCACAGAAGATACAGAGCTGGGGGAGCCTGTAACAACCTTTGAGAGCAATATGATGGCCAAATTATTTTTGTTCAGGAACACAAAGCAGCAACATTAGGGAGGAAAGGAATGCAAACCGCATCTTGCCTATTTAAAGCAATTAAGGAAGGGAACAAAATTACACAGGCGAAGACGTTCTTTTGTTTTCCCGGCCATGAATCCTGGTTAAAAAGTGCATATAAACCACAAAGATAGTCGACATTATCTTCTCCACTCCTGAACTGTTGCATTTCTTTTTCTGTAGTGGCATGTCTTTAAGAAAAAAAAAATCCTAAAAATAAAGCAGTGTTGTGCTTTATCTTCAATTTGCATCTCATTTGAGCTTTATGTTTATAGTTTGTTGAGAAAATCTCAAGACATTATCTGTTTTCTCCTCAGTAGTAGTTGATTTCTTCCCAGGCATGGAGGGGGAGGATGAATGTGAATTTTTTCCAAGCAATACATTCTTTTACTCCATTAAGACTTTTCATATGCAGGCGCTCTGCCAGTTGGGGATAACAAAAATAAAACTAAAGAGACCCCGCCCTCTGGGGAGAGACGATGTGTACCTAGTATCTAAGGTTATGGCTGATGTATATACATACAGGTGTGCACATGCATCTATCTGTCTTTAACTTTCAGAAGATTTTCTCTGGGTTGAAGGCTGTTAGCCACGTTAGAATATCAAGGAAGGTTGTAGTTGCTTTTTCTCCATGTTAGACCTTCATAAACTCTAGGGGAGGTATGCTGCAGCAGAGGAAAAAGCATTGGATTTAAATTTTAATCTAACAAGCCATGCACTCTAGGACAAGTCATCAAATATGTTCAGCTGTGCTCTGCAAAGCAACACCTATCTCTCAGAACGCTTTTAATGATTAAGAGGGAAAATAACCAGGGGAAAGATTTGTAAACTGTGAAGGGCTGTCATCACCCTACAGCAGTCATCACCTTTTGCTGATTTCACATTTTTCTACACACTCTCCAGGGATTCCTACCTCTCACCACTTGGTTTGTTGAGAGAGCAGATCTGGGGTTCAGAAAGAGGGGCAGTTATATCTCATTTATCTGTTGGAGGCAGGCTGCATTCCTGGGGAGGAAATAGTGGGTATTGTCACTAGAGGTGGATTTCAACCAGACCACAGGCAGTCTTGGATAAATGATTAAGGATTTGTGACTTTATTTTGAAGGAAGAGGGAGTAATTGAAGCTCTTTTTGAGCAGGGGAGTGACATGACTGGCTCTAAACAGACCCTGAGATTTGGAATCTCAGTTTTGAGAATGAATTTAGTTTGCATGGGTGGATTTAAGGACGGTTCAAGAATGTTTAATGGGAATAGCAGGTTTGGCTTGCCCTGCTCCTGAGGTCATTCTCACTAGGTCTCACTCTCTAGTTAGCATGGATAACCATGCATGTGTACATGGGAATCGAATTCTTTCTTAATTTATCTCTGTGGTCAAGATAGCCTCAGACACTTAAGAAATCTGGATGGTGCTTCTGACTAAAATACCAAGAGAAATTCCACTTGGCCATCAGGGAGGAAATGGCCACCCCAGTGTGGAGACGCTTTTTCCTAAGGGCCAGGCCACCAAGACTGCAAACAATGAGATGTTCCAGGGCCAGGAGGGGTGAAGGCACCTGCTGTGGATGCGGGGCAGCATGTCATGGTGCCCAGCTCTGGTGATCTTGGGTCAAGCCTGGATATTGCCACTAGTTTACTGTGTGACCTTGAACAAGTCAGTTTTCCTCTCTGAATCCCCTCTTCTATACACTAAGGGGTTAGACCAGATGGTCTCTAAAGTTTCTTTGAGCTCTGACATTCTGAGGGCTTACGGGACTGAGGGAGGCTGCTGGTAGCTCTGGCATGGCTGGTGTGATGATCCCCAAGTTTCTCTTCCCTCTCCTTGGTGCAGAGGAAAGCAACTCAACAGGATGCCCTTTTGCTCAGCTTGCTGACCAGGTCTTACCACCTGAGTTCGAGTTCTGGCTTTGCTATAGGTTAGCAGCTGGACAAGTCACTTAACTTCTGGGAGCCTCTCTTTTCTTTTCTAAAAACAGATAATGTGTCAATATCCTCCAGCTGAAGACTTTTGGCAATGGAGATAGAGTCAGGCTGTAGGACATTAATCTTTGGCATCCAGATGGTGCTCACTGATGAATATTTGCTGATCGAACTCAGGAGGGTATCCAGAGAATACAGTGTGCAGTAGGACTAGGGATCAATATTCTTCTGACTCCTCGGTTGCAGGGTGAATCATTGGTTCCTGTGACTTGATAATGGCTGCCTAGAAGCACCTAAGACCCTGGGCAGAATATTTCAACCAACTGCAACACAGTCAATCATTAGGAGCAAAAGGGTGAGGGGCCTAGATTATAAAACTTGGACAATGCAAACATGTCCCCAAATCCATCTGGGTCTGCTTTGGATGGCCAGGTGGCTTTCTCTTTTGCATACCTGTTCTGTGGCACTGACAGAGAGCTAGCAAGATGTGTTTTCTGTAATGAACATTTCTCTCTGACTACCTAACAAGAAATTTAGGGCTGTGGGTTTATTCATGATGAGCCAGCTCTGGCTAATGAAATTTAAACTGATCTGCTGAATTTCTAGTGCACAAATTGCTGTCATTTATGGTGTCTGTTAGGGTCAGAGACAGATTCGGCCTGCCTTCTCTAGTTGATTGATTGTATTAACCCTTCCTGTGGAAACTGAGTACTCTGTGCTTGGCCTTTCTTGGAGGGTTCAAAGTCTACCTCTCAGAGAAACTTCATCCAGTAGAGGGTGGTGATTGGAAACATCAGAGAGTCTCTAAGAGCTATGCTGAATGAAAGGGCAGATTTGTGTATTGGCAGGTGCATGTGACCCTGATGTCCACCCAAGAAGTAATCCCCTCACGGGGCATTGACTGTATATTGGAACAGTAAGCTTCATTTAGTAAAGCAGGACTGAGTCAATATTTTATTCTTCAAGGTGGGCAAATTCTTTGAGTCAAATAGCTCTTACAAAGCTGATATTTCTACTGAATGTTTGCTACCTCTTCAAAGCAAGAACAGACTGATCTTATAGCTGGAAGACCCCCACTAATAGTTCCCATTCCTGAGGGGCTCAGCTTTGCTGATAGAGGTGTTATAACCTCAGAAGAAGCATCTTGCTGAAGTGGGGTCAAGGTTCAATTTTTAAAGATTCGAGTTTGGAATTAATTATGTGAGGGAAGCTTAGGACCAGAAGGGACCTGCAGAAGGATATCTACCTTCTTAAGTGTGGGTTATTAAATTTTGTCAAAAATCAGTTAAATTCAGAGCAGTAGCCGATGCTGGAGAAAACCATGAGAGTTTTTGTTTTTTCTCAAGTGGCAGAAGATCATAGGGAGTCAAAAATAATAGGAAGAAGATAAGAAGTTCATATTGAGAAAAGAGGGGGGGTCAAAGTGTGGTAATACTCAGTGGGTGACCTACATGAACTGGAATCTCAAGGCCCTTTGCACACTCCCCAAACAAGCCATTATTGTGATTCTGTTTAGTTGAATATAACTTTATGTGTATGCACATGTAATTTTTATTTTTGAGCAAGTTATGGAAGTAGCCTAACTTAAGTCATAAAACCAGTGTAGAAAACTTGGGAACTTCAAATAATGGGAACTTGAACCATGGCTCTATTCAAAGCAAAATTATTGTGCTGACAGTATGGTGAATTAATTTTTTTAAAGACTCTGAACCAAGTCCAAGACTCTTTATCTTGGAGCTAAAACCTTTTCTTTCCTATTATCCCACTAATAAAAATAGACTATCTCAGAAGAAAAAATAAAGACTATTACGTAAATCTACTTTCCACAAAAAGAAACAACTGAATAACTTTCTTTTTAGACATTTGTGACAGTTTATCTGGACGCTATAGATATTTCTAGAATGCACACAACAACAGCTGAGTGATGTTTTTGACCAATTATCTTTAGTTTCCCAAATAGGGATAATGGAGATATAGAAACAAAAAGTTAGGCAGACCTGGCTTCCAATAATTGTGAGATTATTGCTGTAAGGCTAAGGAGATTCCTTTTGTAAAGAGAAGTCAAAAAACAAGACTGGATATAGAAAACAGCATTTGACAAATACGCTTGAAAGAGAGTGCCACTGTTCTGTTTTAGACAATAGCTTGGGCCCTTGACAATTTTATCAAGCTGTGTGATCAAAAAGCTAGCACTTAATAACCCCCGAAGTATGGAAACCAAGGAGAGGTTGTCTCTCTTACAGTAAACAAAATGATTTCTCTTTGAGACCAGACGAGCCTTCATGGGTTGCTTCGCTTTCTGTATGGAACCTCTCAAATGAATAATGTTGCTCATGTCAGAAGTCCCCCATGTGGCCATGGCAATTCCATATCGTCTCTTAAATTGTGTTAGTGAAATAAGGAGATGAGTTAGCATGCTAGGGGAAATGAAAGCAGCAGATGTTTGGCCCAGGGAGTTTCACTTTAGATTAAGCAGACCCGGACCAAGCCAGAACTGTGTGTAAGGAGACTACGGGCGCCCCTGGAGCTTGGTCAAAGGCCGAAGGTGGATGGCCACCGATTAGGGGCCAGCCCCAAATCCTCCAGATTCAAGACAGACAAATCTTTAAAGAAAGCAGCAGTTACCCAGAACAACACGAAGGCAAGATTGGGGAAGAGGCCTTAATAAGGTTTTGAAATGGTGACCTGGGGTGAAGTTTGTCCCAAATGAAGCCACTCTGAGGAGATTTCTTGAATTCCTTGCCCACCAACTCCAGCCCCAGGATATGGACTTCTTGGGCCTGTGTCTATGCTTTTCCTATCAAACTTTCCTCCATCCTACAGACAAATAACACTTAAGACATTAGACAGACAGACACAGGACCAGTCGTTAGAAGGCTAGACAAGTTTCACTTGGGAGCATCCAAGTCTGACCAGATAAATGGAATGTCTCATGGCACCTCATTTCTAGAGGCATAACTTCAAAGCTGAAGGGTCTTAAGGAAATACTGAACTCAGTTCGTCCTGAGCTTAACTCCTAGCTATGGGCCACACAGAGCCCCAGATGGGTAGAGATGCAAAGAGGTTTCAGATGTGTACGCTGTGGAAGGGTTTCTTGGTCCAAGGACTTGAGGGTTTATGCTGAACTCTCAGTAGAAGTTTTCACTTCTGACCACATTCTCCAGTTAAAAGCCTCCAGGAACATATCTGTAGTTGAACAAAGTTGGGTTTATTGTCTGTTGCAAGAAGGAAATGCCCACCAGTAAAGAGGGTGTTAGAAAGAATTTATAGAATTTGGGGAGGGTTCAGGAAGGCAGGGCCTTTCTCTGGGTTGAATATTTGCAGTAAGCAGGTATCACACCAGGACTGTATCTTACCTAGAAGGTGAGAAGAATAGAGAGAGGCTCAAGGTGTGATAGGTACAGAAGCAGCAGTCACACCATCTATACTAAAAACCATGCTGAAAGGGTAAATCTTAGGATATATGGACTATATTTCAATAAAAGGTGTTTAAAAAAAGCGTGTCAAACTGATGATAAATGGCAAAACAGGACTCAGGCACAAAGGGAAGCTTTTCTCCCAGAGCACAGACCTGGAGCCACCCCGCCTGCCGCAGCTGCACAGCCTCTGCAGCTCTCATCAGTGCCTTTCCACTGAGGCAGACGGCTGCAGGCTGACCTCGGTGCCAAGGGATGCCAAGATGACTTAAGACATGATCCCTGCATGCTGGAGGAACTCCACCTCCACGTGTGACAGTGGGTATTTTTACTAATGACCCAAAGCAGGTTGTCATGAAAAGGTGACGTTATTTTCAGGATGTCCAGTTTAAAAACGAAATAAACTTATTTCAAAATTGCCAAACTTTAAAAGAAACTTTAAAAGCTTTTAAAAGTGTATTTCAGTTAGGTAGAAAGATACTGCGTGTGGATGGGTCAGTAATCAGGGAAGCCAGAGAACCGCAGAAAGGCAAACACCCCCTACACCTCGGCTGCAGAGGCAGCTCAGAGGGTCCCCAGGGCACCTGAGATCGCATGGCAGATGCACCAGTTGCACTATCTTTGGTTATTTTTCCAGAAGTCTCAGTGTGGTTCTTGGAAGGCTGAGAACAGCATTCTCAGCTACTGTGGGGGGAGGGGGCAGACTGGAGAGGGAGGCCCCTTTAAGCCTGCCCTCCTGTCATTTGGTCTTTATTTCCTCAACGAGCGGGAGATCTGCCTGTGCCTTACACTGTGATGAGGTTGGGAAGCTCTGCGGGCCCTGACTATTCACTGGTGTTTTCTGGATGGAGGAAATGGGGCGGGTGTGCTGTGAGCATCCATCTGAGAACAGTATCCCCCAGAATACCTTACGAACCACCAGGTGGCCGCCGTGTCCCAGGGCAGCTTCAGAGGGAGCCTTGGGCATGGAGAGAACTAAAGCCCTCTCTCGGCCAAACACTAACCTGGTGAATTTGGATCCGCTCCTTAGCTCTAAATGGCTAGTCCCACTCTCAGGCTACTTCAAGGGACCCTAGGCTCTGACTTGCCACAGGCTTTGGGACCCAGGGCCTGCTCTTTAAAGTAAACATGTAGGAGTTTTTAAAGTCCTGAGTTCAAACCTGCCACTGGAAAAGATATGCTTAAAGGGAAGACGCCCTGCTTTCCTGCAGTTGCTTTCCATGGCGGCCACACTTGGTGGAGTCCCAGTGCTGAAAATGAGGTGGTGATCCGGGTCCTGAGTTCCGGGAGACTAGAACCAAGTTGAGTGTGGGCTGGGGCACAGAAGGAAGGGGATTTCTTCATGGGAAAACAAATGGTCACAATGGAGGTGCTGGGGAATTTCCACGATTATGGTGATAGATGATGGATAGGGAGCCAAATCTGTGACCCAGGGCCTCTACCCAGACCTGGGCTGCTCACAAGTGAGAAGGGCGGGATGGAGGGAAAGAAGCACAGAGGGCCTTTGTCTGGTGGCTTTCCAAATGCTTTCCCTTGCAGGATTAAAGAGCCATGTGTCCGGCAGACTCTCTTAGGGCCGCAGAGACCCTCTTGGGTTACTTTGGGTAATGGGGACTTATTGTAAGGATACTTCTGGAAGCTGGGAGGCCAGCAAGCCTCAAGGGTCCATAAACACTGAGGGCAGATTGGCTTGTGGGAGCGAGGGACAGGATTCTTCGCCTCAGGCAGCTGTAGGGAGCTGGAGATCCCTCTGCTCTGCCGTAGGACGGGACTCTGAAATCCTACTGCTGGGCTCTCCACTCCTCTGTCTCTGCCTGCACTGGCCTGGCTGCACCCCCAGTGATGGGTTTCTGCCTATCTGTGGCTTCTGCTTGCTTGTGGCGTTTCTGCTTCTCTCTTTGTGTCTTTCAGCTTCTAATCACACTACCAGCTACCTTTCCTCCCAGATTCAAGCTTCTGGAGAGAATGAAGTTGAACTGTTTCCATTATGGCCCACGCCAGCAGCTGTTTTTGTGCCAGGCCACTTCCTGAGACACTGACTGGACAGGGAAGGGGCTGTTCTCGAGGCCGATGCCCACCCTGGTCCATTCAGCTGCAGCTAGGGTAGCAACCTCTTGTCCTATGTGGAAGGAGACTGTTTGTGGAGCATGCGTGTGTGTGGATGTGTGTTGGGTGAAGATGCTGAGCGAGGAAATAGCAGTTCTCTTAAGACTGGGCTTCTCTGAACTTTCGTCCTGGCAGTAAAAATTATGAAGCACTGGGGGCACTTTGTAAAGGTTCCAAAAGCCCCTGTGTGGGCATGGGAGAGACATTGATGTTGCTGGTTCTGTTTCTGGAGTCAGAGCTCCTCATCGGTCTCAGAGAGTGGTAGGCCCCGAAGGTACTACCTCAGTCCTACCCACTCTCTGCCTTTTTTTGGTCTGTAGGTGAGAACAAGAAAAGGTGACTGGAAAGGCTGGCAGCCCTCATTCTGGCTACAGGAGATGATCTGTGGATGGTCCTAAGAAATGGGGCCCACAGCGTCCTACTCTCTGACACCCCAGCTCATCTGAACCTTTCCCTTTTTACACTAAACTTAATACATTATAAAGATTTATTTCTAAATCCTGAAGTAGCATTTGAGCCTACTAAGTGCTTAATGCTTAAACTTTTGATGAATGAATGGAGATGTAAATGAAAACATGAATTTTGGCTTTTGGCTTTTGCCCCAGTGCAACCCATAGACTTGGTCTTTGAGTCTGAGCCTTGCTTAGAGAGAAGGTTGAGGCACCTAGCTTTGTAGAAGAAAGGCCTAGCTTTGAATCCGTGCTCTGCCATTTGCAAGGTAGTGACATCGGGACAAGTTACTTTACTTCTCTGAGCCTTCATTTCCTCAACTGTAAGGTTAGCAAGATGCCCGCTTCAAGTTCTCTGCGAAGTCCAAGTGACACTGTATTTCCAGCATGGGATCTGACACAGAGTGCTTGAGATTTGAGAGCTGTAATTATCAGGCTAGCTCCTGGGGGCTGGAGGTGGGGAGCAGCTCATGACAGGTGGCCGCGGGTGCAGGCCCCCTGGGAAATCAACTGCTTGACTGTGATGATGGGGAGGGGACTGGAGTGGCATGCCCACCCTGAGGTGCCTGTCTCATCCTCACCTCGGGGGGGTGGTCAGCGAGGCTGGTGTGCCGGGGAAGACCCTGTTCCATCCAGGGCTAGGCCTGAAGTCTGGCAGGTGGGGCTGTGTCCTAGAAACTGGTCCTTGAGAAAGGGCTGGGGAAGAATGCACCCCATTCAAGGCACCAGCAGTGGTGCCAGAATCGACATGGGGTAAATGAAGGCTTGGAGTCAGAAACCAAGTCTGTGGGTTGTTTTGGGGGCAAAAGCCAAAAGCCAAGTGCTGGCAGGATATGAAAAGAGGAAACTGTGGGGCAGGAGGGGGAGGATCCCAGGCCAGGGAGGGTGGCCTCTGACTGGAGGCCTCCCCTTCCTGTCTGCCCCTCACCCACCTTAGAGACATGGCCCTGGAGGCCGACGTGTGCCATTTGTTGCCAGGCAGGCTTACGGAGTCCGAGTCTGGGATGCTGTCTCACGGCCAAGCTGGGGTGGTACCCCGCTGGATGAGCCTGTTGGGGGCCTAGGCGCTGCTGGGTCACGAATCTCCGTCAAGTCGCTCTGGTCAAACTCACCCTCACCCTCCTCACTACACAGAGCTGTTCTGTCCTAAAGCCCATCCACTCTCTTCCACCCTGATGCCTTGCCTTGCAGTCCTCTGCCTTGTACCCTCAAGGCCTCATCCAGCATCAAGGACTTAGCCTTTCCATTTCCTTCTGGGACTCCCAGTAAGTCCCCTGAGTTGTCACCTGCTTCCCCAGGGCCCATCCTGTCAGCCACTCCTGCAGTACTTCGCCTCCTTTGCCTCCTTGTCGGCCCATCTCAGCCCTCATTGAGAAGCCGACCTTGACACATGCTATCAGGACAGCTTCTTGGCCCCGACTTGGGTGACCAAGGGCTGCTGGCAGTCACCCAGGCTCCTGGATTTAGAGTAGCACAGGGTTTCCAACCTCTGCTTAGCCCCTGCAGCTGTGGTTCAGGACTTCCCTGGCCCCTGGCCAGCTTTATGTCCTGCCCCCCGCAGTAGCTGTTCAAACCCTCACCGGTCTCCTTAAGCTTCCTTCCCTGCTAGGGTCCTCCCCACCCCAACCCCTAGCTACCGCCCCTTCTACTTCAAGATAAAAGTAAAGTTCTCGTGGGAGGCTCTGTCTCACTCTCTGACCCCTCCTGCCCACTCCTCCGGTGACAGCTGCAGAGGGCTCTTACTTAGGAATCAAGCTGACTCGGGGAAGTCTGCTCGGAGTTGGAGTTGTGCCCCTCCCTGTTCCTTAGGGAGCTTATTCCATTTACGGCCCTCCACTCATAGCCCGAGTCCTTTCCTTGCAGCCAGCTCTTTTCCATTAGCATTTAAACATGCTCCTGGCTCTTTCAATAAAAATTAAAACAAAATTGCCTTTCAACCCTGGGTCTTATTTTGGATCCCAGTGGCCCCTGCCTCTCTTGACAGTCCATGCTCCTGACAGTACTGTCTGCATTTCTTGCCTCTATAGCACAGCCTGAACTCATGGCTTTCACAGACCCCCTTCCTGAAACATTTGGTGCAACTCTTTTGGTGGAAATCACTGCTGACCTCTGTATCATGAAGCCCAAAGGACAATGCTCCTCAGGCCTCCCACCCTGGGAAGGCTCCAGAAGCCCCTGTCTCTTCTTCTCTGTAAGCATGTCTGGACTCCAGAACCCCCTGTCTCTTGCTCAGACTCAGACACAGTCTTCTCACTTGCTCTCCTGGCCGTGGTCTGGGGGCCTCCCCCATCCATGCTCCACATGGCTGCCAGAAGGAACTCCTAAAGGCGCACATCTGCTCCTGCTGACAAATGTTCGGGGCTTCCCCAGTGCCTTCAAGATAAAGTCCAAAGTCCTTAACAGGGTGTCCAAGGCCCTTCACACCAGAGGCCGTTATGAGCATGATGAATGGGACTCAGACTTGTGTTCAAATCCTGCCAGTATTTTTGCTGTGTGACTTGGAGTAAGTTACTTAACCTCTATGAGCCTCTGTATTCTTAGGTCTATAATGAGAGAAATACGCCTACTTCATGGGTACTGTGAGGATAAAATGAAGTAATGTGTATGTGTCTTTGTTTTTGTATTTTATCTTTTTCCCTCTACCAAAGTGTCCTGGTCCCTATAGTCACATAGAAAATGAGACCAGCTGTTTCCTCTCCAGCTCCCACAACTCTGTCTCTTGCCAGTTGGTCAGCTTTTCACCAGTGCCCTCTGCTTCAACACTCTTGGGCTGCTGTTCTTCCCAGAAGACGCCATGCTTCCCTTCCTCATCTCCACCCAGTTTACACTGTCTGCAGCCCCCATGCCGACCCCAGCACCTTCCTCCTCCTTGTGTGACTGACCCCTCATAATCGTTTAGGGTCCTTCTCAGGCGTCACCCGCTGGAAGTTTCTCCTGAACACACAAGGCTACTTATTGCACCTATGTGTTTCCCTAGCAGGCCTTTCACGCTGCTGTCAAGGCCCTCACTTCATTGTCCTGCAGTTACCTCCTCTCTCAAGTTCCCATGCCAGGTGTCCCCTCCAGTGTTGGGATCATGTCTTACTTATCTTTGTATCCTACTACCTTCCATAACACCACAGGCATCCCAGGCTGTCAATAAACCTTTGCAAAATGAACAAATTTACACATGGAATCCTATCCAGGTAGTATTTGAGTTCTTACTCTCACTACTTATTTGGCTATAATACTTGCATTCTTGTTTATTTTTCTGTTTCTCCTGGAAGGAGGGGCTGTCAGCCCATCAGACTGTAAGCCCCTTGAGGGCAGGGTCCTGGCAGAGTTGCAACCTCCCCATCACAAAGGTTTCTCGATGTCTGAGAAGGCCAGTCTCATGTGAGGAGATGGTCCTCATCTGACTTTGTGCAAATCAAACCTAGTGACTGTGGAGGGTCTTGGGCTGTCTTTTAGGTACCAGGGTGGTGGTGGCCATGAGGGGTGGCATTGTGGGGGGAGCAGAAGAAATTTGAGAGGGGAGGTGCAGAGCAAAGTCCTGGAGGAAATGCATGGTTTCTTGTTTTGGTTGGCTGGGAGCATTGTAGACATTTACCCCAGGGACTGTCAGGCAAGGACTGACCTGTGCCAGTGAACTGGTTTTAGCTTTTGTTTAAAAATGAGTTTTCAGAAATGTCAGAGAGTCTGTGAATATCACTTTCCGTTAGTGCATGAGTGAACCTGCTTTAGTTCAAGGGATCCTTGGGAGTTTCCTCTGCCTGAAGACCTGGGTTGAATTTGCTTGCCAGCCCTGGGCCCTGTAGAGTCCTTATGTCTATAGAAAGCGCCCGTCTCCTGGGTTGTTCAACATTACTGGCGTATTCATTGCTTTTAATCTCTAACAGAAGTGGACACAGATTGCAAGCATTCTGAAGACTTGCCCCTTGCCCCCACCCCCATTTGTTGTTCTGCAAGACCCCCAGAATAAACTATTTCTTCCAGCCACATTGATAAGACAAATTTTCCTCACTCCCAGGTCCCAGCAGCTGGTGGGCTCACTCTGGCTGCTGATTCTTGAGGAGAGGAAGGGACAGGCAGCTCCTGGACGGCCCCCACAGGAGAGCCCCCAGAACTGTCTTGTTCCTTATGCTCACTCTCTTCCATATCCTGTGGGTGTAGGATGTACAGGGAGGGCCAGACGCTGGAGGGGGATGAATTTTGTGCCTCAAGTTCTCTTTTGGACACCATTTTTCATGTCAGAGGTTTTGAGGTTGGCTTTCTGACAACTTGCTAAGAAATGGGGTTGGGCCAGGGGCTCGGCAGAGCCTTAGGAGACATGCTTTATCTACAGAGAACCTAAGCATCATGATGGAGGGAAGACCTCATGTGGGGAACTGGTTCTAAGACTGACCTTAATGAAAATGCCCTTTTCCTCCCTCCTAACACTGTGTATTTCCAGAGCAGAGGCCAAACATTTTCTGGCCTTACTGGGAGCCAAGGAACTTGAAGGGACCTTCTGCCATAAGTGTGAGAGGTTTAGGTTAGACCCATGTCAGCACTTCTTGCTAGGAGATGGGGTTTGGAAATGAGGAAGATTGTAGCTGTTTCTCTAGAAGTCTTCAAGAAAGGGTGAGGTCTCCTGGAGTGACAAGAAATGTGGATCTGTTGGGTGATGGGGCTAAGCCAGCTGGGCTTGAATAGACCATTTCTTTCAAGTCTGATTCTCTGCTTGAATCAGGTTTTGCTGTTGGTGGGGATATAAACAGTGAGCCAAGGAAGCGCCTGTGAGCTGGTCTGTCTGCATTTATATGGAAGGTCCACAGGAGCTTGGGGCTTCCAAGGAGCATCACTCCTGTCCAGGTGGTTCACATACATTCTCTGTCCCTCCCCATCTCCCTTGTATGACGACTTTTGCTCAATGTTGTGTAAGGAGGGCATGAGATGAGGCAGATGGGCTGAGTCTCTGCAAAAAAAAGCCTCCTGTGGCAGAGTCCTCCATGGCTGGCTTAATCAGAACAGCTGAGGGTGCCTCTCCCTGCAGCACTGATGGTGACCTCTTACACTCTTTCTCCTTTCTACCTGACAAAGGGCCTGTGGCTGCCTGTGGCTCTGGAAGTGAGCATCCTAGCATGTGGCAGGACTACGAGCTACAGAGAGGCTGGACTCTGAGTATGTCCACTCGGTGGGTGGTGGAGGAATGAGGGCCCCTCAGGAGCTGGGCCCGCAAGGCCTGGGTCCTGGAGAAATCAGGGAGCATTTTGAAGAGAATCAGCATTCTGTGTTGTTTTTTCTTTTCCCCCAGCAACTTCTATTTGTAGGGTTATGCTGGGATGTGACTGACTATATGTGAAAACTGATTTTCCTTCTCATAGTGCTGGATCTGGAGAGGAAGCTAAAGGGTGGGTGGTCAGGAGGACTGTGGGGCCATGGTAGTTTATTTACAAGGCTTCCTAGTTCAAAAATTATCTTTAAAAATCTGCTTTCGAATCTTTCTCCAGAATAATGAAAGGCAGTGAGTCTAAAAATGAAAGTTAGAGGAAGGGATCAGAACTAAGATTCATTCATTCATTCATTCATTTAATATGTATAAGCACCTATGTGCTCAGCACTGGGCTAAGCATCGAGAAGGAAACAAAATAGAAAGCATGGCCCTGCCCTCCTGGAACTTACAGCCGAGAAACTAGAGGCACAGTCAGGAAATGGCTAAGCACCTGCGCAGCCCGGAATGGGGAGGTGGCTTGGGGTTTCTTCATCCTGGCTGGGATGTGGGGTGCCCCAAGTATCTGGATTTTACTGCAGTGGATATTCTTAAATGGTTTCTAAGTTCTGAAACATTTGAACCCTTTTGATGGAGATCTTTAAAAGAATACCCTCTTATGCCTTAGAAAACAAAAGTCACAGAACACAATTTCATCTCTTTTTCATGGTTTGGTCCTAACTTGACCTCTTCTTGAATATCCACCAACATTTTCTAGTTGCTGGTGTTTCTTGAAAACCACTGGCAATCATTTCTCGCACTGTCAAGTTCTGGCTGTTTCCACCGCTATGACCACTGAGTAGTGGTGATTGACTGGCGGAGTGAAAGCTGTCCTGTCCAATGAGCAAACAACTTTATGTTCATCTTCAGGGTAACAGGCTAGGGCTTGGTGGCTGGGTACTGCATGGACATAGTGAGTAAACCAGTCTCCTTTTCTGAGAGTTTTCCTTCCCTTACACTGTGTTCTGCATAATCATAGTTGCTAGATGTAACTTTTGGCAAAAGTAGGACAAAACTCTATAAGCTGAGTTGTCAAAGTGAGCGACACCATCTATAATGCTGTGAGAGTTTAAAGAAAAAAAATATTCCCCATGGGCTAGGAAGCCTCACGAAAGGTTTAATGGAAATGAAACATAGCTAGACCTTGAGGACAGGATGGGGACTGAGGGGAAGTGGCGGCATTATTGAGAAGGGGTGGACTGGACTCTCCAGTGGAATCAATCTCCAGTGAGGTTCTCTGTGATTCCACATCAGCCACCTCCCCAGCCCAGGCAGGGATTAATTCTATTGAACCTTGGCGTGGGCACCTGCACGTTTTGTAGGAGACATTGTATGTTTGCAGGCTCTGAGTGCATCCTGGATTGTGAGCATGAAGTGCAGGAAAGAAGTTTGTACCTCAGCTTTCACTCAGATGCCATAAAATGAGACAGTATCACTGAGCCTCTATGTGTACTTCAAAGGCAGAGGAGGAAGAAGACTGGTTTCATCTTCTTTTTATGTTGTCAAAGGCTCATCTTCTCTAGAATCCAAATCTTCCCAATACTTTGCAAGGATTACAATGTTGCACTTGAAATTAAGAGCCACCAATGGGTATTGGCTCATATGGGCATCTATTATTAATGAAAAATACTAGGGTCTATTTTCAATTTACCAATCCTTAGAAAATCTAGAAGAATAGGGAAAAGCAGGGAGAGCCATGCAGCTGAGGCCTGAGATCCTACCATCTGATGCCAAGTTCTGCATTCTCTTAAAACAGGGGGAGAGGTATGTTGAAATCAGTCACAAAGTTATCGAATCAACAATTGTTTTTCAAATGTAGATACTTAAAATAAAACACTATGACTAGATGTCATAAAAGACATTGGAATCTAATCCATCCAACAACTCTTCATTGAGAATGTAATATGCCTTTTGGTTCAAGATGAGGGATTAAGTAGAACTAACCATTTCATCCTTTCACCCAAACTTCCCAGGAATGCCAGCGTATATACTTTAAAAAATAAAAGCAGAGCCAGAAAACAGGAAAAGATGTCCTTGGCACATGAGAAACTGTGGAATCCCTGAAGGATGGACAGTACTCAAGATCAGATTGATGAAGGAAGCCCACATCCTAATGTCCCTATACAAAGATTGCTTAAAAAAAATGGGTTCCAGGTCTGGAAGTGGCAGAGATGGGGCAGAAGGAAGCCCAGAGTACTTGACAGGGCAAGTAGGTGGGGTCACCAGGATATCACGCAGGGAGGGGAATCAATCCCTCCACACTTCTACACCTGACCCCCTTCAGGGTAGGCAGTGGGCAGTAGAGATTCCTCGGCTGCCTCTGTCAGAGAGGCGGAGCAGTGCTCCAGGTGGCCAGCACAACCTGGGAGGGAGATTTTCACTTCTGTATTCCCTGCTGGCTCACTCTACCCACACAGAAAGCAGGCACTCTCCCTCACTTATGTTGGACAGGCTGAAGTAAAACTTGCCCCATAGTATATTCCACTCTTTCCCTCCACTGAGCATCTCAACATGGACTTTCTAAAGCAAAAAGGAGCATGTATACAGGATTCACCAAAAATGTACAGAAAACAAAAAACTATGAAAAAGAGGTACTGACTGCAATAAACAGAAGTTCATACCTAAGGAAATGTTAATAGAGTTAACAGACTAGGACTTTTCTAGAGCCTTTGGAATAAGTACAGCTATGGCATTTGTAAAAAAAAATCAGCCAGAGACCTTGGAAACTGCTTACAAAAAAAAGTAAAAAAACCAACAAATGTGTTAGACCACCAAAGTAGGCATAGCTAAAGAGTAGATTAGTGAACTGGAAGATTAAACTGAGGAATTCTTATGTGTTCTAAAAGGATCATGAGATGGAAAAACAGAAAGAGAAGTGGAGATATAGAGAACATATTCAGGTATTTCACATCTGTCTACAAGAACTTTCAGAAAGATAGAATGGATGAAAATGAAGAGAAGAAAATAGAAAAGAAACAGCATAAGACAGAGGGGATGAGGCTCTCTCCACAGGCAGATGTTTAATTCTAAGATTAAACAGGATGACCAAATAAGATGAATGAAAAAAGACCTATAACTAGATATGCCACAATAATAAAGTTAAAGGAAAACTACTAAGAAGAGTTAAAAAAGGAACTCAAGAATGGACGAACAGTTACCAAAGGGAAAGGGACTGGGGAGGATGGATGGGAAGGGAGGGATAAGGGGCAGGGGAAAAAAAGAAAGGGGGCATTACGATTAGCAAATATAGTGGGGGGGGGGCACGGAGAGGGCTGTGCAACACAGAGAAGACAAGTAGTGAATCTACAGCATCTCACTGCGCTGATGGGCAGTGACTGTAATGGGGTATGTTGGGGGGACTTGGTGAAAGGGGAAGTCTAGTAAACATAATGTTCCTCATGTAATGGTAGATTAATGATACCAAAATTTAAAAAAAAAGAAAAGGAAAGAAAGGAAAAAAGAAAAGAAAAAAACTTCCAGAGGGAAAGTTCAGACAGAAAGGTCTACAAAGGAATAAGAATAAGAATGGCAACAGACCTCTCACTGGCAATACTAGATGCAAAAGGGCAGTTGAACTGTATGCGCAAAACAGGGGTGGAGAAGATACTGAACCTGGAATTGTATACTCAATAAAACTCTCATTCAAGAGTGTAGGTGGGAAAGAGTCATTTTTGGACATTATGGATTAAAGAGTTTACCACCCACTGGCTTGCTCTAAAAAAATGACTAGATGTCATAAAAAGCAAAATAGAAGAAATGGGAGTTAAGAGACAATTGATTAAATAGAAGTAACTGCCCATACAGAAGTTCTCTTACTTGAACTGCCCTGTGGGTTCACTGTATTAAAATGTATGGAATGGGCATGGCAAGTAGGCAATCTCCATTCAACCCTGATCTAACTCCTTGCTTTTGTCTCTGGAGCCTAAAAAAGGTATGGCTAGGGTTACCACTATCTCATTAAATGTTTGTTGTCTCGTAATTCTCAAAGCCACCCCACGAGAGTTCAGAGGGAATAAGGCTCTCTCCGCAGGCAGATGCTGGATTGCAGTAAACACACCTCTGTGTCTTTTTCTGATTGGAAGTGATACAATGACAGACTTAGATTGCGCAGAACATCAGGTGTATGCCCAGCTAAGTGGAGGGAAGCATGGCCTGGGCCTCTGGGAACTCTGCCCAGTGGCCTGGCAATTTGGGACACTTGCCAGCTCTGCTGGATGGAGGGGGGAAGACTGGACAGGAAGAGGCCTTGATAGCCCCGGAAAGGAAGGAAATAAAATGTGTAGGAGGCTATAGGTACCATAAGGCCAGGTGAACCCACAAATGCCACTTTAGGAAACCTCCTGGCAGGTGTGAAAGGAGGTATAAGGGGATGCCCCATAGGTCACCAGAATCCAAGTCAGGGCACAAGAGGTTCTGGCTGGGAAGTGGTCTGGATGTTCTCCACATCGGAGGATTTGGAAGCTCTTAAAAAATTCACATGTTATTAAGTACCTTTTCCTCCTTGAATTTCTATCCTCCGCATAATTGTGCTTGAGAAAAACCAAGTGGGGCTAATATTCCCAGCATGAGTTTATGTTCCCTGGTGTCTGCTGTTTAAGGTCGGGCCCAGCCCAGAGCTCTCCTTGATTCCCGCTTCACGTGGGCCTTTGTCTGGTGGTCCCCCCTGGCTGTCCAGGTTGGAAGAAAGAAGAGTTCATTGGGGATCAACCATGTTCAACTGGCCACCTTCAGAAGAGTTCCAGGAACTTGGCTAATATTTTTTAGTCTTTTATTATTGTTATGGATTGTGCATCTAGTATGGAAGCCTTGAAGCCATATGTTCTGCGCTCTGGCTCTAAGTGGGACTGAATTTAAACCATTTTCCTCAGCTAACTGTCTGGCTTTTTTATTTAATGCCACTGTAAAAGCAGCTACTATAGCATCTATTGAGAAGGCTTTCCTGCATTTCACTTGCTATTGGCCAGGAAAGGTTGTCACTGGACTTAGGGAACATACCAGCCTGAGAACTCTCCCCACCCAGCAGAGGGCACAGAGGGCATTGAATATACACAGCCTCATGCCATCTTTGCCCAGGGATATGAAGGCCTCTTGGTTCTTGAACCTGCTGTAGAGGTTTTTTATATGTTACATTTTAGTGTCAGTCTCCACCCTCAGATATTTTTATTCATGCTTCAGGCACTAAATAGCCATTTAAAAGCATCTGAGCAGAACTAGAGGAAACTATGATAGTGGAGGCAGAGGGTAAAAGTGTGAAGGGGAGGTGGTAGACAGGCATTTGTTTATGGCTTCCTTGAAAATAGATACCCAGAGACACCAGTCCATGGTGCATTTCACCAGCACGCCCCTTCCATGTGCATGGGGAACCATAGCCAACATATTTCTCCTTAAGTTTCCAGCTACAGAGACCTTCTCTGCAATCCTAAACTTAATGCAATGCTTTAAAACAGATGATTCCTACCAGGAGACTATGAGCATTTGAGCTTCTCAAAGGGAAGAGGTGGTATTTAAATTTTAGCTTTTTTTTTAAAGAGAAATGACTTCAAAGATAGGTGGGGTTATTCCATTCACAACTGCATTAAAAAGAATAAAATACCTAGGAATAAACCTAACCAAGGAAGTGAAAGACCTATACCCTGAAAACTACAAGACACTCCTAAGAGAAACTAAAGAGGACTCTAACAAATAGAAATTCATCCCATGCTCTTGGCTAGGAAGAATTAATATCATCAAAATGGCCATCCTGCCTAAAGCAAACTGCAGATTCAATGCAATTCCTATCAAAATACCAATGGCATTCTTCAACAAACTGGAACAAACAGATCTAAAATTCATATGGAACCACCAAAGACCCTGAATAGCCAAAGCAATCCTGAGAAGGAAGAATAAAGCAGGGGGGATCTCACTTCCCAACTTCAAGCTCTACTACAAAGCCACAGTAATCAAGACAATTTGGTACTGGCACAAGAACAGACCCACAGGCCAGTGAAACAGAATAGAGTCCAGATATTAACCCAAACATATATGGTCAATTAATATACAACAAAGGAGCCGTGGATATGCAATGGAGAAATGACAGCCTCTTCAACAGATGGTGCTGGCAAAACTGGACAGCTACATGTAAGAGAATGAAACTGGATCACTGTTCAACCCCATACACAAAAGTAAATTCGAAATGGATCAAAGACCTGAATGTAAGTCATGAAAACATAAAACTTTTAGAAGAAAATATAAGCAAAACTGTCTTGAATATAAGCATGAGCAAGTTCTTTATGAACAAATCTCCATGGGCAAGGGGAACAAAAGCAAAAATGAACAAGTGGGACTATAAAACTAAAAAGCTCCTGTACAGCAAATAACACCATCAATGGAACAAAAAGGTATCCTACAGTATGGGAGAATATATTCATAAATGACAGATCCAATAAAGGGTTGACATCCAAAATATATGAAGAGCTCACACACCTCAACAAACAAAAAACAAATAATTCAATTAAAAAATGGGCAGAGGATCTGAACAGACAGTTCTCCAAAGAAATTCAGATGGCCAACAGGTACATGAAAAGATGTTCCACATCGCTAATCATAAGAGAAACACAGATTAAAACCACAATGAGATATCACCCCACACCGGTTAGGATGGCCATCATCCAAAAGACAACAACAAATGTTGGCGAGTACATGGAGAAAGGGGAACCCTTCTTCACTGCTGGTAGTAATGTAAATTAGTTCAACCATTGTGGAAAGCAGTATGGAGGTTCTATAAGAAAAGTAAAAATAGAAATACCATTTGACCCAGGAATTCCACTCCTAGGAATCTACTCTAAGAATGCAGCAGCCCAGTTTGAAAAAGACATATGCACCCCTATGTTTATCACTGCACAATTTACAATAGCCAAGAAATGGAAGCAACCTAAGTGTCCATCAGCAGATGAATGGATAAAGAAGATGTGGTACATATGCACAATAGAATATTATTCAGCCATAAGAAGAAAACAAATCCTGCCATTTGCAACAACATGTATGGAGCTAGAGGGTATTATGCTCAGTGAAATAAGCCAGCTGGAGAAAGACAAGTACCAAATGATTTCACTCATCTGTGGAGTATAAGAACAAAGGAAAAACCAAAGGAACAAAACAGTAGCAGATTCACAGAACCCAAGAATGGACTAACAGTTGCCAAAGGGAAAGGGACTGGGGGTGGGTGTGGGAAGGAAGGGAGAAGGGGAATAAGGGGCATTATGATTAGCACACATAATGTAGCGGGGGGCACAGAGAAGGCAGTATAGCACAGAGAAGACAAGTAGTGACTCTGTAGCATCTTACTATGCTGATGGACAGTGATGGACAGGGACTGTAATGAGGTTTGTGGTGGGGACTTGATAATGGGGGGAGTCTAGTAACCATAATGTTGCTCATGTAATTGTAGATGAATGAAACCAAAAAAAAAAAAATGATAGGCAGTGTTGGGTCTTCTTGGAGCCTGAATGCTTGGTTCCCTGGGGCACCAGTGTTCTGGCTGCCTCTTCTTTTTCCCTGTTTTTTCAGAGAGCCCTGGGCAGTATCTGTGGTCTGAATACCAGCCATAGTGTTAAGGAAAATATTCAACACAGCCGTCTAGGTCAGTAAACCGCTTTTTTCCTCCAGGTGGCAAGGTCAGCAGAGCACCACCAGCACCCTCCTCCCCTTCTTCTCTGGGCTCCTATTCTGCCCTGAACATGCTAAAATGCCACATATCAAAATAATATAAATTACTCCCCTTGCTTGTGCTCGGGGCTCAGACCTTGGGAGATTACTCCCCTCTGAGCCCGCTGGTGTACAATAAAACCTCAACACTCCAAGACCTCCGAGTGCCGCTTGGTTCTTCCGTCAGTGACCCAGTCCAGGTTTTCTAGTATTTTTCCATAACAGTATTTTCTGTAACAGTAGGAGCCACAGGAGTACAAGGGAAGAGTTGGAAGTGAGCCATGAGTTCAGCTTGTGCAGGCCCCTCACATGCAGAGGAAAAGGTGAACCCCAGAGCTGTGGTGGCTTCTATGGCAGGGACAGACCTCAGTCACCCCTCTGCACTCCTTGGGGACTCTGTCTTGGCACCTTCTTCCTTACCTCACGGTCTCTTGGAACACATGACAGAACTGGGATGACAATTTGAGTCTCCTGATTCCAATTTGGTGCTTTTTTTTTTTTTTTTTAACTCTCCAAGAGCTCCTGTTTTGTCTATAGCCTGCAGGCCAGGGCACAAGTTGCTGGCAGGCAGAAGAATGAAATACCAGTGCAATGATCTTAAAGAGGGGAGGGTGAACTTCCACCCTCACATCATGCTCCCCAGTCTGTCATTGATGCTTGAGCTTCCACCATTAGAGATTCATTCTTTGGCATCTTGGTGAGGAGGCAGTTAGACAAGCTTCTTGAGTCTCCTCTTGAAATGCAAATACCTCTGGGAAGGCCACCAACAGCTGATGCTAATAAACCCATGCAGCTGTTTCTCCAGGACAGTTAATGACCAACAGGGGGTGGAGGTGGTATAGTGGGGAATCCAGGGCAGAGAGATCCTGGAACTCACTAAAACAGGAGGACAAAGTAGGGTCTGGTATGAGAATGGGTCTACACTATTACAGACATTCCATAGATGCCACTACCTACTTGCCCAACTAAATGTACGTACACAAGGCATGAGCAAATGTCTGGAAGCCCAGAGGGAAAGACAGGGTTGCCCACACTCATCTGCCATCAGAAGAGGCCCGGCCTGTGTTTCATGTTATGGGCCAGGAGGCTTGGTTGGAGCCAGGCCTCCTCCCCTCATCAAGGCTTTGTCCACAGGAATGGACCTGAATGGGCCCTTTTGCTTATGGCTAAAGAGGGGAGGAGTTTGTTCTACTGTCCCATAGGTGAAAGATGGGAAGAAGAGACTCCAGCAATAAACAGGATGATGTGCCCTCTGCTTCTATTCCAACCCTGGGCTTTGTGCCCTCACAGAAGAATGGAAGGCATAGGGCAGAAATGGATGGGGCTGTTTCTCCAAGAGGCCTGAAGAGACCGCAAGCACAGGGAGTGGGCCTGGAGGCTCAGCAAACCTGTCCTTGCTTGCAGATGATGCCGGGAAGTTGCTGGGTGTGCTGGGGCACAGGAGCCCTGCCACAGCCATCAGCATCCTCAGGAAGGACATTGTCCGTGTGGGTTACTGCAAGGCTCCTGAAAGCAGCTGCCTTCCGGTTGGGGTTTGGGGGTTGCCTTTGAGGTTTTGGGGCAATGCGAAGAGCAAAGAAGGCAGCAGGAGTCGTCATGGAGGGTGCTCAGAGAGGCCACTTTATTCTGCACACAGTTGTACTTCTTACACTGCTATACTGCTAATTCATGGTTACATTAAGTGTTTTAAGGTGCGCATGTGTGTGTGGCCCTCACGGCCAGGCATCTGGCCTTCAAGGCCCTTATCTAGCTCCTTTCCCACGGGTAAAACAGGTTTCTCAAGGCCAGACATATCAGGGGTGAAGCAGCAGGCAGCTGTCCTCATGGAACAGTAGGGGAAGGCGGGGAGGCCTTCCCTACACCTCACTGGAAGTGGACAAAGGGGAGCCAAAGTGAGGAAGACTCACTGGGGGTGCATCTGATGGGGCCCTTTGGGGCCTGCTGGACACCTCTGGGAGGGCCGTTAGAGCAGGAGGGGCTGACAAAGGATTCTCTGTCCCGAGACAAGTTGAGAGGAGGAACTTGGGGCAATTGTTTAGTGTGACCCAGGCTGGAGTGGCCTGGTTTTACTGGAGGCCCTTGTATGTCATTTGAACCCATCTGATATGTAGCAGACAGCAATGCACCCTGTCCCCAGGGCCAGGAAAAAACATCCCTAGGGAGAAAAATCCAGGATCTTGCTGGTCTTCTAATCTCCCTCGTTCTTACCCACACAAATTTGGGCCATGATTCTACAGGACTAGAAAGCTTGTTCCAAACTTAGTCTGGGAAGGGCAGTTTCAGGGACTCCATCTCCAATCAGGAGAAGGAAGGCAGAAGCCCAGTCTTAACTGACTTAAGGTGAGGCCCAAAGAAGAGGACAAGCTTTGCCCAGAGCCTCCCAGCTGGAAACTATGACTTGAACCTTACAGGGCCTGGTTTATTGGCCAGGAGGAAAAGATACAGATGCAGATTTATTTTAAAAAGAAAAGGCCATCTTTGCAGGTTGAAGAAGAGTTGGGGCATATATGCAAAGTTGTTCTGATATCATTCTCCCCTCCCCCTTCCTCCTCTACTATACTCTTCCCAAAGTGCTGGATCTTTCCTTCTTTTCTGTGATTAGTCCCTCCTTCGCTCAGGGTGCCTAAACAGTCCTGATGTACCTGTATGGGAGACTTAGTCACTGCATAAGCTGAGTTTTCGAGAAGTTAAAAAAAATGTCTTCCATACCAGCAAGGATCCATGTTGATGGGTGCTATGCAAATGGAGTCACCTGTGTGCAGCCATTGCCAGGTTGACAGATACTCCGGCCTCTGGGAATGGGGAATACTTTTTACACTTGTGCCCAAGAGTCTAACAACAGATACAGTTTGCTGAAGTGGGGTCACATCCAGCCATATGCTGAATGCCATCATGCCCATTTATGGGGGTCTTCAATGAGTTTGCTTCTGAGTCAGGCACTTTACAAAAAGCCTGCATAGTAGATTTACCAGGACCATCTCCTTTGTCAGATGGGAAGCTTGGGGCTCAGAGAAATGAAGCAATGGGCCTAAAGTCACAGTTAAAATATCAGAATTTGGATTTAAACCAGGCCTGTGCAGTGATGCAGTCTGTGTCCTTCAGGTGGTGGAGACAGGAAGATACAAGCAAGCTCTAAGCAGCATTTGATCCCTCACTAGATATGCGACTTGAGCAAGCCCTTTAACTTCCCTGAGTCTTCCTTGCCTCATCTATAAAATGGGGATAACAATGCAACTGACCCCTGGAGTTGGGGTGTACTATACTGAGTGTAGTGCCTGGCCTGGAATGGGCATGTGGCCTGCAGCCAACTAATCTGAGGTCACAGGCTCCTTCTCCTTCTGTGGGGCCCCAGGAGAGAAGGACCACATCCCCAGGAGACAGCTCTTAGCCTTGCCAGTGGCATTTCCATCCCAGGAGAGGAAGCCCTTCTCTCTGGAAGCCACAGCTGCATTTGAGCTAAATGAGTACCTGGAAGGCTCAAGACATTGAAGTTGTTCTTCTCTTGCTGTGTGATTTTAAAATGTTATCTAACTTTTATAAAGTTTTTCCCCTGGAATAACTTGAACAATCCATGGCCCAGAGAGGAGTGTGAAGATTATTGGTTTTTGTTTTCCACAGCTGAAGGACCCACAGAGCAGGCTGCTCCTGGCAGGATGAGGACTCTGGCCTGCTTCTCCAGCACCCCAGTGGGCTGCCTTCCAGATCATTGTCCATGGCCATCACTGTGTGCTGTGGGACCACACCTTAATGTGAATATGTTTTGAAGTCAAGAATCATTAGACAGGTAGAAATATTACTTGCATGTGTCTGGGTACATAAAATGAGTCAGAGAGAAGCAATTTTTGGATAACCTGCTGATTAACAATATTCTTGCATTGATGGGGATCACTGAGGCCTGATGGCGTTACATTGACCACAGCCCAGTAGCTTATGCTGTTAAGAAATTTACTGGTTCCACGCCTGAACTCTGCTGCCTGAGGCCTGATGGAGAAATCGAGTGATGACTATAACGGCTACTTGGTTGCTGCCTTTGAGGCTGCTAGAGTCAAACAGGACTGTTTAAAAAAAAAAGGAACTCCTTTGACCTCTAGAGAGCCCTAATTACAGCCCTGGGCTGGAGCAAACACTTTAAGAAACGCAGCCTACAGGCCTCCTTCGTAACTCTCTGACCTGCAGAAATGTATATTTCCACTCAGTCATTCTTACAAGTGGCAGGGAGAGAGCTCCTACTCTCCAGACTTTGTTCGGGCCATCAGAGCTGAATTTTGGGTTGAGGTGCATGAGACTAGCTTTTGTGGTGATTTGGGTGTTAGAATCATTACCAACACCAGGTGTCAAATGACAAAGCCAAAAGGGGGTACATCTGATGGGGCTTGTCTCATGTAAACCACTCATTCTAAGGAAGAGGACATGGGTTCAGAGAGGTAACATGACTTTCTCAAAGCCACCCAGCTATTTAATGGCAGAGCTGGGACTGGGGCACAGGTCAGCTGACCTCAGTGGTGATGCTGTCTCTCCAAGCACTCTGTCTCTCTCTCTCTCACGTGGGCAGGTGTGGCCTCCTATAAGAGAACAGCTGCTGGAAGGGAAGCACACTTCTATTAGAATGTTATTTCCTAGGAACTGTGCTAGATGCTTCATCATCTACACAGGCTCATTTTATTCTCATAAGTCCTCTGCCAGAAAGAGGTGACCATTAAGCCAATTGTACACAGATAAAGAGGTTGAGCTCCTGGCCTGCAAAACCACGAAGCCCAGGCTCTCTCTCCCAGGATCTGCCCACATGTCTCCTTCCCCTTGCCTCTTCCTTCCTTGGCCTCTCACACTTGGAAGCATCTTCTAACAGGCTCAGATGGGAGTTTTAAATGGTTAAGTTTCCTTGTCAGGGGTAATGGGTGGGCCACATCTTGTGGGAAAATCTGAATACGATAAATAATTATTTTAACAGGGAGCCATATAAGACACTTTTGGGAAGTGGAGAGTGTGGTTTTCCAAGTGGTGGGGTTTCTGTTAGGCACTAAGTCCAAGTAGCAGTGGTTATACTGCTACCAATCCAGGCTATCCTTCAGGGACAGCCTTCTGGAAGGAAAGGGAATGGAGGGTGGCCCTGCAAGCCTGTAGGTCTTTGGTGGCCATTCCACCTGAGTGACAGGTGATTGATGTCAAGGCTTTTAGTCTTTATTGTTTTTCAGACCATAGAACCTCTTCTTGGCAGCACCAAATTCATGCCCTGCTGCCTAGCACTTGGAAGCAATCTGGTTTCCCTTCAGGGAAATATGTCCCATCTTTCATGAAGCCTTTCCCCGGGCGCTATATAGCGCTTGGTGTAGCAATGCCTTTAAAGCGAGATTGCGGCTAGTATTTCATGGGCCCTCCCCCTGGGGGGCCAGATGAAGGCTTTGAGTGCAGCAGGGGTTTTGTACTTGGCCTTGGAATAGTGAAAGGGAGAAGGAAGGCTGGGTTTGTGCCTCCCCAGGGTGAAGGCCACAGTCTGATAAATCAATCTTGTTAAGGATCTGGCAACACGTACTAAAATGATACCACTTTTGGGGGACTATCATACGGAAATAAAAACTCCTATTCATAAGGATATACATAAAAGAACATTTATTGCAATATTGGGAATGAGAAACAACTGGAAAGTCCATCAGTGGGGTTTATCCAATTCTTCTCTTCCAAGGGGGTTTTGAAAAGTGTGTTTTATCCATACAGTAAGATGTTACATTGCTCTTAAAAGTCATAACCTGGATTTACATGTAACAACCTGGAAAGTAATGCATGTAATATGATTCTACTTCTATGCAATGCATACCAACTGCACATACTTAGGGGTTATATATGCATTTATATAAACAAATGTTATATAAATGATTATATATGCATTTGCATGAGCAAAAAATGGAGGATACACAGCAAAATATTACTATTACCCTAGAGGGGTGAAGTTTTAAATTTAAAAAATCTAGCAAAGTCTAAATTTACAAAAGAAATAAAACCCTCTTGGAAGAGAAGAATTGAGACCAGGGTGGTTAAATAGTCCAGAAAGGAAACAGATGGCATCTGCTCACGATGCACTTTCAGGAGGGGCTACCTCTGAAACAGCAGAGATCGCAACGGGACATCCATACATAATGAGTTTGAAGGGCCAAGGTTGCAAAACTTCTCACCCAAAAAAGCTTCCAAGGTACAGAAGAACTTTGGTATTTTGATTAAGAATGTGTCCCCAGTCTTACTTGAATGCAGGCTACTATGCTTCTGGTCCAGGCCCTAGAGCCTCCAGGGTCTCCCTGTCTATCTATATTGGTAGATACTTCTTATGTGGCCTACCTGACTCTAAACCATTGATTATAGCTATATTCAATCTCGAAGAAACAATGCATCTGATGCCTGATAGTACCTGAATTTATAGCCATCTCTTCGTGGAAGACGTGTCATTAGGGCAGGGATATATGTCTTCTCATTTTCTGGTCCAGAATGCCTAGTGCAGCATGGGGCTTACAGTAGTTGCTATACAAGAGCTAATGGAAGAAAATGTGTGTTAAGTTCTTGCACCGGATAGACTGAATTGATTTCCAGCTGGCCTTGGGAGATTTAGGAGAGATTTTTCCAGGAAAAGATGAGCCTTTATGAAAGATTTGAAAAGGAGGAAAGGAGTGGAGTGTACAATCTCAACCAAGAAGAAAAAGTTAATTTCTCTTGTGATAGCATTTTAGAAAGAGTATCTTAGTACCTTCATGGTTCTACTACTATATCCGTCTGTCCCCTTCTCCACAGAAGTTTGGTTTTCATTATAGGCCACTGAGAAAAAAAAATGTCTAGATGTCTTTTCAGTGCTTCCCTGACTGAGAGACAAGCAGGTAAAAATAACACTCAGCTTCTTAGGGGCATAAAACACCGAGGGTTTAGCTATTAATACAGAACTATTAAGCAAATGTCTCCTAAATATTGTTAACATAGCCAAAACAAACCGAATCATTTCTAGCACAAAACTAGAATGAATTGATTTAATCAGATATTACCAGAGCAGGGAAGAAATAACATTGTTTTTATGCAAAAAAAAAGAAAAAAAGAGAGAGAGAGAGAAACCCACATTACTACACAGGTGCTAGTAGCCCTCTTACAAGTTGTCCTTTGGACATAGTTTAAGAAGTAATTGGGCTGTGCATTAGGAAGAAATAGGACTGCACAGGTTTTTATGTAGGAGAACAGTCCAGGTGTGGGACTGCTTGGAAGCTCAGTCCGAACATTGCCGGGAGAGCCGCCATGAGGTGGTGATGGATGACGGCTGTGGCCTGACCCTTGAGGAGTCCTGGATTCACTGTAGCGTGACTTGGTCACATGTGAGCTCTGACCACATGTGAGGTACCCCTAGGAGGAGGAGGGGAAAGCCATATGACATGTCTTATACATCTCTTTTTATTGTGGCATCCGCATTTCAACAAGCCATAGCCTGGGTTTTCTCAGACAGTACCATCTGCAGGTTAGAGAAACTGCATCCTGGTTTCAGGGACACTGGAGTTTGGGAAGCAGCAAAGGAAATGTTGGCTGGCTCCTGAAATCGAGCTACTATATGTTGTCTTCTCCTTCTGGAGTGTTTGAGGTGAAGGGAGACAATTATGGAGTTGGGGCATGGGGTGGATGGATCCTTAGAGGCCTTGCTCAAACTTCAAGGGTTTGCAGTTCCGCTGCAGCAGCTGTGTCAAATAATTAGCCTAACTAAACACTTCCATGGGCAGGAAACACACTTTCTCTGTGGCATCTCATAAAGCTGGGTAACATTTCCAATTATAGCCTTCCCCAAGAGTCTCATTCCAACTTTCACATGCTGGCTTAACCATCAGCACAACTTTACTCTCGCAAGAATCTCGTGGCTCCCAAGAACCTCTGTGTTAGAAATGCATGTTTCTATAAAGTGGGGGTTCTTCAAGTGCTGGGGGGTCATTTATGTAACTTAGGGATCGTCTTTGTGGGTCTTTTTATCTCCTCCAAATATTCTCATCCAATTGTCCTCACCCATGGCTGCATTAGAATCACTTAGAGAATTAGAAAAAAAATTTTGATGCTCAGACCTCACTGAATCATACCCTCTGGAAATAGGACAGAAGCACTGGAATTTTTAAAGCTCCTCAGATGATTCCACTATGCAGCTAATATTGAGAACCACTGCCTTGTTCCCAGAACCTGGTTAACCTCTTGAAGGTCATGCTATGGAATGAGGCATCCTAGATTTGAATCTTGACTACCACTTCAGCAAGTCTCTGTGTTTTTGTGGGGCTAATAACAGTGCTTGCCTGAAAGAATTGTTGAAAGAACTGAATGAGAAGACATTAAGTCTAGAAAAGTCTCTGGCACATAATAAGTGCTCTGTAAAATTTATCTCAGAGCTCATGATGGGGCCTAGCAAACATTAACACTTACCAAGAGCCAGACATTGTTCTGAGCACTTTACATGTAATATTTAATACACTGTGTTGTGTGGAAGATCTAGTATAAGAAATGGCATAAGCAAAATGTGTCTTCAGGAACTCTTTACCTGGTGGGACATAATTGTCCCAGACTATCCATTCAACCACATCTGGTGAACTACCTTGTCATCCCATATGTCTTCTTGTCTCCCATCAAAATCCCTTCAAAATTTCTTCTCCAAAAGTTCTGTACATTTCAGAGCATTCAAGGTGTGTAAGAGCCCCTCAATGGTCAGTCCAATATCTTTTGTTGCCTCCTGTCAAATCCAGTGCCTATATTAATGAGGTAGGTATATAAAAGATGTCCATTCTTTGTGGAATGATGAAATTAACTAACCTTGTAGATGATTACGCAATATGCTTATGCCAAAGAGACAGAAAAGACCAAACTCCTGTGAATGGTGGGGATGGTGAGAAAACTATAAAATGCCTACTATGCAGGCACTTTTCCTGCATCATGAGTTTTCACAGCCCTAGCAGATGGCTGTTCAGGTAATCTTTTACTGTGTAACAAATCACCCTAAAACTTGGTCTCTTAAAGTAACAGTTATTTTGCTTGTGAATTTGTAGTTAGGAGGAGCACAGCAGGGACAGGTCTCTGCTCCAAGGTGGCTCAGCAGAGGACTGGTGTGTCCACGTTTGCGAGGCTTGCTCATGTCCTCCAGCCACTAGGGGACCACCCAGGGGCTGGGCTCCTCTTGCAGCCTAGGCTGGAGCTGGGTTGCATGGGTTAGAATAGGAAGCTCTTGCCATGAGAATCAGCTCTCCATTTCAGCTTCTTCACTCCTATTCCAAGGGGAGCTGTGTCTGTGCTTGGGGAGAAGCCAAGCAAAGCAAAAGATTTCAACAGAGAATGGAGGAAACACACCCACTGAGGTTCTCATAGCAACATAATCACGCACAGGCAGCAGCCTATTTCAGTGGGAGCTTGTCTCAGCTGCCCTCCTCCCCAGTTAGTCACAGAATGGATGCACTGCACAGGCAGAAGCAGTGTGGGGTGGGCTGGGGAGAGAGTGTTGGACTGAAAGTCAGGAGGCTAGGAGCTGATCTCAGATGCTCCCTCAGCTGGCTGAAGAATCACAGCTAACGTTGTCCTCTCTCTAATCCTAGGGGTCTGTCTTTGTAAAACAAGAGGATTTTATGATCAGTGAGGACCCTTTCTGATCTTCGTTGATAGTGCAAGTACTGAGGCTCTTTTGGTAGGTGATCATAATAATCTTTTGTCTCTGAGAAAGATGCTTACAGAAAGTGGGGTGCAAGAGGGCAAAATTCATTCTTTAGATTCATTTACCCCTCTAACACTTTCTGCACAGTGGCTGGGTGTAAAAGGGGAAAAGAAAGAGGTGTTGCCAAAGACTCTGCTCATTCACCCTAACACTAGTCCAGGTCTGTGGTCTGAGAGAGGAAAAGATTGTGGAGATTTGGGGGTCATTCACTTAAATTTATTCATGCCTTAACATCCACACACACACACACTTGCTCACTAACTCTTGATGGTGTCTTGTCATGGTTCTTACTCCTCTCCATCCCCTCCTCTGACTGCAGTCCATCCGCTCTTTCCCCTAGGACCAGGTGATGGGGGCTTCCTTATATTCTGACCCATTTCTTCATCGACTCTGGGGTTAGCTGAGGACAATCAGGCTCATACTTTCTGGTTGTCAAAGGTGATGATAGAAAAAAATAGAGCATGTATACAGGAATCATCTCCCTGTGTAAGTCAGGGATGAAGTGAAGAGAGCTGGGCTACTCAAGGGGCATCTCTAGGTCCTTGTCCTCGACTTCTGGGCTAAAAGCTTGAAAGTGCAGCTGTCTTTGAAGCAAAGTCAGCCTGAGTGGCCTGTTGCAAAGGGAGAGAGAGTGGGGTCCCCCCTCCCTGCCACCCCTTGTTCTATTTCCCACCCGCCTGACAGATGGCCAGTAAGGCAGAGAGAAAGAAGCTCTCAAAGTGCAGACAGGAATGTATTGTATAAAAATTCACACCCCCTGCTGCCGCCCAAACTCCCTAAAAAAGGATCAAGAGAATCCTAATGGGTACGTGACATCCTCCCTCTCTCCCATAAAAGGGACTTCAAAATCTGGTGATGATAGGGAGGGGTGAGGAGGGAGCAGAGCAGTGTGTGGGCAGGGGGCTGCCAGGGAAGACGGGCAGGGGAGAGCGGCTGAAGGCTCATCCATTTGGCTTCCGCCCACCGCGTTCCCAGGCCACCTCTGGCTGAACCCTCGCCCCACCCTCTCAGCCTGAGAGCGGCTCGGAGCCCCAGGTGCCTTGACCGGGACGGGGGTAGCAGAGGAGAGATGAGACCACACTCAGCCTTAGAACTGAAGGAGTTAAGGACCCTCCCTCATCCAGGCACTCACCCCTTCGCTCCCCACACTGCAATTCTCCAAAGAAGGATCCAGGAATTAGCAGAGGAGCGGGAGCGTCAGGGGTGGGGTGGGCCGGGGGCGAGGTAACGGTGGCCCAGTCTTGCCCAGAGTTTGCCCTCGGCTGGGAGGACGCACACCCGAGGCTAAGAACCTGCGAGAGCGCAGCCGGGCGCCTGCTTCCCCCGAGCCTCCCGCGCGGCCCTGCGGCGTCCGCGCAGCCCTTGCCCCCGTGCAGGTCGTCACCGGCGCTGGGAGTGGACACGGTCAGGGGACCCCTGGAGCCTGCGGGCCGGGGCGGCCCCGGGGCGCTGGGGGTCCTGGGTCCGCGCCCAGCCGCCGGGCGCTCTGCCGAGCCTCCTACCCCGCCCCCCACTCACCCGGCTCAGCCCCTAGGAGAGACGCGCAGGAAGCGTTCTGCTTCGCCCAGCCGAGCGGCAGAAGTTGAGAGGAGTTGGTGGCTGCCCCCGGCCGGCCGGACTTTGCGAGCAGCCTGGAGAAGAGCCTCCGCCGCCGCCTCGGAGCCTTCGGGGCCACGGCACTCCTGCTGAGCCCGCAGCGCGGGTGGCGAGGGGCGGGGAGGGAGGGGGTCGGTGCGCGAGAACTTGAAAACTGTGTGAAGGAATCCGAAGCAGATGAGAAGGGAGGAAAATAAAACAAAGTGGAGGCTGCAGAAAAGACTCAACCTAGTTGATTGTATCGGCTGACGCTCCCGCGGAGGGGCTGGGTTGGTTTTTTTCCCTCCCATTCTCTCTCTTTTAAAGCTACACCAGCTCTCTGACTCTACTATCTCTGTATCACACCAAACCCTCGCCGGCTCTTATGGGCATGAAACACTCCTCCCGCTGCCTGCTCCTAAGGAGGAAAATGGCGGAGAACGCGGCCGAGAGCACCGAGGTAAGCAGGCGAGGGGCCGGGCTCCCGCGACCCCCGCAGCCCCCCGCCGCCGCGCCTCCGCCGCCGCTCAGCACCGCGTGCCAAACTTTCCCCAGCTCCATCGCGCTTGCTTCTGCCGGCCGTGTGTGTGTGTGTGTGTGTGTGTGTGTGTAGTGGGGGGGAGACAGTGCATGTCTCGGGTCCCCTCCCTCTTGAAAATGCAAAAAAGTCGCTCTCATCCCATCTCCCTCTCCTGCCACCCGCTTCTCGCTTCTCTTTTCCCCAAGTCCAAGACCCTGGGCGGCAGCGCTCCCCTGCCCTCTCTCTTCTGGCCTCCGTTGGGGCTCAGTCCCGCTTTGTGCAGAGCTGGGGTGGGTGATCCTGGGGCCAGGTCCGCTCCCTGCAGCGCCTCGACCATCTCCGGCCGCTGCCTCTGCTTTACCCTTCAAGCTCGAGTCAGTCCCCGAGCTCTCGGTGCCCGCAGCACCGCGGGGAGCTCCGACCGCGGGGACCGAGCCGAGCAGGTGGTGGCACTCGGGTCCCAGCAGCAGACCTTCCCACCCAGATCCGGGTCGCGTAGAAGTCTGCAAACCCGGGGAGGGAGCACTGGCCGCGGCCACCTTCAGGACCAGGGACAGCGCCCGTTTCTGCGGCAGTGGGGCCGGGAGGCGGTGGGGGCCGCGCGACGCGGGCTGCAGCGGGAGACGTCGCTCTAGCTCCGCAAATTGCACTCTGGCCCCCCGCCTCCGGCAGCCCAGTAACTGTCTTTTCTCTATTCTCGAATTGTCCCTGAGCCGCTAAGAGCCCGGCTGGCTTTTGCGTCCCAAGACTGGAGGCTTTGTTCCCTGGCCTCGTCCTGACCCTGCTGTCGTTACAACCGGACTAGTCCGTAGGCTTTGGCACCTGTAGTCACGAACGGGATCGGCGTGGGCAGCCCCCTTACCTTCCTGGAGAAACGGTGCGCCGAGGTGGGGGCGGAGTGGGGTGTGTGTGTGTGAAGATCATTCCTTACTTGGTGGCAGGAGGAAGACGGAGAGCAAACTCCCGGGCTCTATTAATAGCCGGGTGTCTGGTAGGGCTGCCGTACATTTCACATATGGTTACCCATATGCAGCGTGGGGCGGGGATGGAGGAGTGGCGCGGGGATTGTCCCTCTGTCTTGCTGGAGTGAAAAAAAGGTGCCGAGACCCTTACCCGATCCTTTCCCTCGAGGTCTTAACTGCGGCTAACCCTTTCCCCACAGCGTAGGCAGAAAAGCTTTTAAAAATCCATTCTCTAAGAGACTAGAAGCAGCATGCATCTGGCAACTGTCGATTTCGAAAAACAAACACGCTCTGGGACTTGAAAACAGCGGGGGCATTTAGTAGCTAAAGCCGTCTCCTTGAGAAGAGCACAGCCTGCAGGCGTCCTGCCCCTCGCCACTTCTTCCCCCAGCCCCCTACCGGACAGCAGACGTTCAGAACGATGTGTGCGAGGCGCCTAGCTTCACAGCGGAAAGCTAGCCTTACCAATTCCCTGGCCCTCTTCTCTTTGATCGCCCACCCGCGGAAGAGGTTTCTAAAAATAGCTCGGAGTCAAGGCTGCGCCTGTATGAAGTGTTGGGCTAGCGGGCACGTAGCAGTCCCTGCAGCCAGGTGGCTGGAGCGCTGGAAGCAAGAAACAGCTACCACCTGCCCTCCCTCCCCCACCCCCAGCTCGGTTTCTAAAAGAAAAAAGAAAAAAGAAAAGTTTACGCGGGTCTCTGGCCCCTGCGCCCGGTTGTCGCGCGGGGTCTGGATGCAGACCCTGCCAGGTTCCGCATTGTGCATCAGCAGCTGCTGAGCTCCGCACCTCGGCCAGGGTTAAAGGCGTCCGGAGCAGGCAGAGCGACGCGCGCCAGGCTATTTTTACTTGCTTCCCCCGCAGCTCTGCTCTCCCCCTTCTCAGCAGTTGCACATGCCAGCTCTGCTCAAGGCATCAATGAAAACAGCGGTGGAGGCGGCCGAGCTCCTGCGGGCAAAAAAACCTATGTCGAACGCAGCTGTGGGGCAGACCCAGCTGGGGCTCTTTGGAGGGGAGTGAGTCTGGGGGTTCAGTTTTCAGTAACTTCCCTTGAGAAGGGGTCGAATTCAGGCTTGGTCAAACGTGCTCAATGGGAGCATCCATGCGCGTGACAGTCATTTGGTTTTCCTCCAGGAACTGGCTGTTTTTGAAATACTCCAGGACTAGAGCTGTACTTCCAAAAATGGGGGTTTGCCTGCATTTCTGGTGAGAGAGGCAGGGGCATGTGTGTTGATGGTGGTAGTGGTCCTTGTTCTTAACTGAACACACTCTTATCAAACACTGACTCTGTACCAGGAATAATCAGGCCCCCCAGTCTCAAAGGGGAAGACAACAGGCCCCTGCCCTCAAGGAACTCGCTGGTGGACAGTAGCACCTGGTAATCCTGATAATTCTGTAGCGCCTTTTCCAGATTTTTCTTGGTGCTGTTTGCAAGGGCTGTATCTCATTTTATCCTCACAACAATCCTGCGAGATAAGCAAAGATTAGTATCCATTTCTCTTCCCCTGTTGTCTGAGTGAGGTCACTGAGGTTGAGAGGTCACCCAATTTCTGAAAGTCATGTGGTTGGTGAGGATAGCCTTGGAACAGATAGCCCCAGCCTCTGATTCATTGCCCCCTGCCCTACATCTGCTACTTCCGAAAAGATGCCAGGTGTGAATGGGAGTTGGCAAGGAGTGGCAAGGAGGCGGCTGCTTTGGAAGGGAGAGACACAATGTTGAGGATAGGGCTCCTTGTGGGAGAAGGTGTTCTTTCACAAGGTAAAGATAAGGGCAAGCTATTCTAATCGCTAGGCAGGAAGGAGAAAGCCAAGGCTAAAACGATGTATGTTGTGAGCAGAGCCTCCCTCAACAAGCTAACTCCCAAGTCTGGAGCTGGGGCAGGACAAGCATCCAGGGTGCGGGCTTGGTGTGCGCGGTTAGCTCTGGGTGGCCCTGAGTGCAAACTTGGACCCAGGTCCATTACAGGTTAACCAGAGCTGATTCCCCTTTGAGCAGGCATAGGGTGTACAGAAAGGCCTGACAAACGTGCAGCAGCGTGAGTTCCGTTACTCATATCCAGATCCCTCACGTATGCCTCTCCTTAGCCAAGGGCATCATCTTCACCCCCCCTCCCCATCACCATCAGAAACCTGATGTGGCCTTCAGAAATGCCTGCCAAGCCTCCGGGCCACTCTCGGTCCCCTCTCGGTCCCGAGGCAGAATCTTTACCCTTCTGCCCTCACTAAGGAAGTAGCTTCTCAACTCTTGGGCCTTCTCTCTGATCCAGCCTCGTTATTATTACTGCCCGAGGGGGTTTCAGAAGCACAAATCTGCTCATGATCAGGCATCTCTTTAAAAACTTACTATGTCACCCTATGGCCTACAGGATACAGGATAAAGCCCCATTTCCTTAGTATAGTGTATATACAAGTCCCTTTAATACCTGCCCCATGCAATTCTCTGTACAGACCCCTGACTTCATGCCTGAATGCTTTTGTGCATACCAGTCCCCCTGTCTGGGCTGCTGTTTCTTTCCCCTTCTTCATTCTGGAAAAAAAAAAAAATCTTCCTCGACCTGTAAGACCCAACTCCAAAGTCATCCCCTTTGCTTAGCCTTCTAGGACCTGCCATTTACCCCCCCATCCTCACGGGGAGCGCGTGCTCATTCTCCTTACGTTTCCTATTATAAGCTGATTAGCTTTTTATATGTCTATCTCTCCACTTAGATAATAAACGTCTTTTTGTTGCCACACCTTGTGCTTAACACTGCTCAACACACAGTAGATAATAGATGTTAATAAATATTGACTGAATTGATTCATGTGATACAAGCTCATGAGCCTTCTGGGTTTTAGTCACTCGTGGTTTTCTGAAAAGTGGGCTTCCCATCTCTCAACCCCTCCAACTATATTTAACGTGACTGTGGACCTTTAAAACTCAAAATGAGTAAAGATTTTGGGTGTCAAAGAGCTACAGCAACTCAAAGTATGAGTACATTTTAGTTATTTACGTACCTATTCAATATTCAGTAATTACTGAGTCTGACTATGGGGCATTCATTTGGGTAGCAGATCAATGGATTAGTCATGATGCCCATGAACCCTGGGGGATAACAGACCCTTCTGGGCCACTGCTGGCTTTTCTGATTTTTGGTAAAAGCCTGATGCATTATTCATGGTTAGGACTCCCTGATTGGAGTTCTGGCACCTCAAAGGGGAGCCCCCAGGTGTGAGAAAACAGTTTTAGCAAAGGAGTCATTTTGGAGACTGCTTTTTGAATGTTCTGTTGACTTACTGGCCCAGGGAGAGGGAATAATTATGGGTTAAGGAAACTTCTATAATAGGACAGTGGGGTTAGGGGGACCAATGAGTGCAACTCTGAGAAAGGGAAGAGCTGAGCTGACTTCTGATGTGGTGGATGTTGGTGGTTCGGGCTCGCGGATCCCTCTCCTCTGGAAGTTCCTTTCAGGTAAAGTGTGTGGTCCTAGAGTGCAAAGGTCAGGGACTGGAGGAGGAAGAGGACAAGAGAAGGCAGGGCTCAGGCTCACATCCATGCAGATGGTCTGCCTTTGAGTTTCTTCCTGAAGTGTGTGTGGGTAGCTAACCATGCAGACTGCCTGGTTTAAAATGCAGCTCTGAACTCAGTAGATGTGTTATTGAGTATAACTTAACCTCTCTGAGTCTCATAAGGTCGTTGTCATGATTAAGTGAGTTAATTAATGCAAAGGTTTTAGAACATGGTGAGCGCTCAGTGTTTATGATTACCCTCCGGCTAGCTTTTAGGAGTCTTGCTGAAAAAAATGCCAGCTGGGTGAATTCTCTAGTTTCCTCATTTCTCCAGCTGAAATGATTCTTAATCCATAGTTCACATCAATTTTCCTCCCTCAGCAAACTCTGATTTCAGTCCTTAAGTGAGCTCAGGAGAATTAAGACAATATCCACATGTGTTTTTTTTTTCCCTTGGAAACTTGGCTTTTTAGAGAGTCCTAAATTGGCTTTTGGCTGTCAGCAAGGGTGAAACACAACACTCCCGTCTCCAATTCAGGAGTGGGTTTCATTTCCTCCTCTTTGCTAACTGCAATGGGAAGTGATTATCACATACCCATGTAGAGCATGCAAAAATCTATAAAAACAGTACTTACACCTTGGAGTCTACTGTGCCAGCGGGGGAAAAGTGGGCAACGTGACAATCTGTGAACTGCCAAGGTAACTGGAAGCAGGATTGTGCTGTTGTGTGAAAAGCAGGTGCTATTGTACCACTGTGAACTGACTTAGTGCAGGATTAGAGACAGCACAGGCAAGGGGGACGTCCAAAAGGTCACTCTGTCCATGCGTCTGCTGCTGAGCGTGATTGCTTAACCCAGGAGGCACAGTTGGCCACTTGGTCTCTTGTTAAGGAGCTTCAGAGAAGGTCATCTTCCCCAGACTCTTTAGGCCCCTCAGTAGTCAGGAAGCCTTTCCTTAAGGTCTGCTTCAGTCTCTTCTATTGTGAACCGAGTCACCTTTGTTTGTTATTCTGAAAGGAGATAAAACCTGCCTGCTGCCTTTTGCATTTTGGCCTGTATTAGGCTGTCTCACTCTCTCTACTAGCTTTTATTCCAAGTGATTCAAACCCCATTCTCCAATATTCTGGCATAGCTTTCTAATAAGAACAGCCAGGAGAGGAATGTTTAAGACTTGCCTCCTCAGGGTTATCCAGCCCATTGGATATTTCACACATCAAATAGATTCTCTACTTTACTTGTTATCAGAATTCCCTCAAGCATCACAGCTTTCCCCAGATTTGTAATGGGTGACCCCTAAGGAATGACCTCTTTTCACACTGTAATTTTATAAGAACAAACAGTTCGATGTACACATTTTCATGAAGTCACAAAATTTTAGAGCTGGATAGAAACTCAAAAAATTTAAGAGATGGAAAAACTTGCCAAATATCACAAAGCTCTTTAGTGTTGGTGTTGAGGCCATGTTTATTCCTAGGCCAATGCCATCCTCTTTTACATGTACCACCTATGTCATTGTTTTCATGTTTTGTGCGAAAATTTTCTAGTATATCCTGATATGTAATATCTGAAACCAGTGTTTCTGTACATAAAATCTGGGAAATGTGCACAGGGAGAACTTTCCCCTTTTCACATGACACTTAAAATACATTGGCATATGCCATCTTGTGTAATGTATGCCCTCATGCATTATTACATACATATACACACATGTTACATAACGTATGTCAGACATACATATGTACATAGCAGTATCAAGTTACATGTGATCCTCATGGTGCAGATGAAGAAACTAAGGCATAGAAAGTCAGTGTTACTTGCTGACGATCCCACAGATAGTAAGCTGGGATTCAAACTGGTTTTCTAGCCATGGAGACCCACGCTTTTCCCAGTCTACCAGGCTGTAAAGGCATCATGGGACCAGGATAGAAACTTCAAATATGAAGAGAAAGAAGGATCTCTTTCCTGCTGCTCATTCAGCTGTCCACCTTGTCCGCTGGCTTCCCAGCATCTTTATCAGCCTCCTTTCCTTGAGCAGTACCAGTAATTATAACAAGAGCTATCATATTAATATTCATATTGTGTGTTGGGTACGGTGTTAAGCCCTTTGGAGACTGCTTTATTTAATTTACACAAGATCACAAAGCAACTCTTCTTCTTATTCCCATTTTGCTGCTGAAAGAAACGGAAACTTGCAGTGGCTGGCTGGTTATCTTGCCCAAGATTAGAGGGCTAGTACGCGGCCGAGCTGGAGTGCTCCGAGAGTTGGAATGGGCTCTGCTGTTCACTTGAGGCCTTTCTCCCTCTTTTATCCACACCCCCAGCCAAACTTGTCCTCACCTCTGCACCCCCCTACTCCCACCCCGGCCATTGGCTCCCATTCACGGGGAACTTTGGGAGATTGGGGGGAGGGAAGTGATACATTCATGGAAAAGGGCCTTTGCTGACTGGAACCTGCCAGTCTCTGAGAGCTCCCAGTGCTGGAGCCACCTCATCCTCCCAGGAGAGTTGCTTCGTCATTGCCAGAGGAATTATTTTAGTGGTAGGACAGTGAGCCCGTTGCTGCTTATTTGAAGGGCTATTCTGGAGGGCAGGAGGTGTAAGAACTTCCTTGGTACCTTCCAAACAGTTAAGCCACATGGACACTAACTTCTCTGCCCAAGGCTGTTTTATGCAGAGTTTAAGCATGCAGGCCGGGGATGAGTGTCCATGGGTCCAGATGGCAGCTTGCGAGCAGGCACGAGCTCCTGTAGTCCTCGCGTGCCCGCTTTGTCATCTGCGATGCGGTATTGGCACTTCATCCCATCGAGTTACTGTGAGGAGTGAACGGGTTATTTCATGTGAAACACACATCAGGCACGTGGTAAATGCTCCAGGAAGTTGAGATACTGTTTGTAATCCGGTGGTGTTCCGAAGGGGAGCAGATGAACACAGGACCTTCCCTGTTGCCATTAGGGAGTCCATGCTGGCAAAGCCAGAGCAGGGAGGTCAAGGGAGTCCTGAATCACCAATTCAGCCTGTTTCAGGTCAGCCAGCTGGAGCCACAAAGACAGCTGAAGACTGCGCTCCAGCACCCCCACCCAGGGGGCTACCAGCCCCTATGTGAAGTGCCCCAGTTACAGGAGGGATGGGGTCCCCTGTGACCCACGGGTTGGCCTGCCCCACTGCAAGCTTTCATCCAGCTCTGGAATCCTAAACTCAGGTGTTTTGGCAACATCTAAAGACTGAAATCTCACTGAGTCCCTACCAATGTGAGAGAAAGGGGGTGGGAGAGCGTCAGTCACGCTGCATTGCTGACCTCCTTAGGAAGGGCAGGTTCAGGCTTCTCTGGGCCCCTCGCAAACCTGCCTGCTAAAAAGAGAGCAATATCCGCTCGATTACTGAACTGGTAGATAAGTTTCTGCCATGTGCCCACTGAGAGAAACTGAGGCAGGCAGGAGGGGAAGGAGAGGCAGAGATACTGCCCAGACTCAGGTGGCAAATTGTATGTATAATTAATTAGCAAGTTCAACTCCTGGCCCTCCTCGCCCTAAATCTCACAGAATACACTCACTGTGTTTGAGGTCTCACCCAAGGGTGGCACAGCTAAGACCAAATTGGGCTAATGCCACTCTAAAGGGAATGGCTGTGACCGAATTCATCAAGTAGGGCCTCATTTGCAGCTCTGTTGTGTCAGCTGAAGTAGAGTGCTGGCCTTTCAAGGCTGGGCCTGCCAAAAAATGAAAGACTACAATTCCCACAGACACGTCAAATTCAAGGACTTCATCTCTTTGACAAGCAGTTACGACAGCAGTCCTCTGAGGAGGCTCAGTCAGAGAATCCCACAAAATGATCACAGCCCATCAGAAGTGCAGATAGGGTCTTAATTAAGGAATGCTCTCTATTAACATGCATTAGTTCACCTCTTGCCTTCAGGTGCACAGTAGGAAAGAAATGAAGATTTATTGAATGAAGGAAGAAAGAATCTCTTTATTGCACATAATACACTATGCCCACTTCCTTTCTTCAGGATCTCTTTCTGCTCCCCCTGCTCTGAAATTGAAGCTGTCATCCCAGTGTGGTGTGGGAGAGAGTTGTGGAGTCACACCTGAGTTTCAGTCTCATTTCCATCCCTGTGGGATTATAAAGACCCAGTTGATCTGGTAGCCATGAGGATTAAATTTGATCGTGGGATAAGACATGAAAAAAAGAATCTTGATGAGATTTTTCCCCCCTCCTGTTATAACTTTATTTGCTCAGGCTTTGCTTTGTTTTTAAGGGAAATTTTATAGTTCAAAGTGGGAACGGTCACTTCAAAGGCTCAGTTAGAGTACATATAAGTGACCTGAGACTGTAGGGTGTGAGTGTTTATGTGTGGGGATGTGTACACACACCCAAGCATGTAGGTCCAGTATGCAGAAGCATGTGCTCATACATCTACATCTTTATCATATGTGGCTTGCAATTCATAATCAGTGATGCATAAGATACATATTTAATTACCAGCCTGGAGCTTCTGAGCTAGACACAGGATCTGATGACTCAACATGGACAATGTATTGTACGTGGGGCACACATGGGAGTGAGGCTGAGAAGGAGAGTCTTGTAGAGATAGATCCGAGTTCAGGGTCAGGAAGGCCATGCAGCCCAGACTTTGTAGCTGGTGTGCAATATTTATTATGTAACTCAGGTGCTGTGATTTTCCTCGGGGGCCCCCGCCTCCTGCTGGCTCTCTGCAGTATCCCCTGAATGCTCTCCGCACATCTTCCCTTGCCCTGCTTTCATCTGTTCTCACAGCAGCAAGGATGCATGTTTTAAAGTAGAAATCGATTACACGTCTCCCCTCCTTAGATACCTTCAGTGGCTTTTCCATTGTCATTAGGGGAAAGAGTCCCCTCCTTACTGTGGCTTATAAGGCTCTGCATGACCATACCCCTAATCACTTTTCCACGCTCATTTCTAGTGTGCCCTTCCCTTCCACTCCAGCTATACTCAACAGCTTCATTCCCTTCTCGCCTAGTGCCTCTTACCCTTTCTATGGTTCCCAGCTTAGATGTCACCCCTCCAGGAAGCCTTCCCTGATACCACCCCATTATCTAAGTTTGGCTTTGTTCTCCTTCCTAAGTGACCCTATAGTACCCATGCATTCTCTATCACAGCACAGATCATACTGTACTTAGTTTGCTGATTTTCTTGTCTGTAAGTCCACCACACATTTTGTGAGAGCTGGGGCTCTGTCTCTGCTGTACCCCATCGAATGCCAGCACCTACCACAGCCTCTGATACCTACGGGAGGCTTAAAACCATTTGTTCAGTGAATAAGTGAATGATCTCTGCTACATGTACCTTTCCTGTATGGAAAATATGCTATGGATGCTAGCATTTAAATGAGTATCTATTTACTGCCCCCTTCCTAATATACTGGCTGAGATGGTGTCAGCCATGTAGGATACCACTATAAGAGGAAATCTCTGAGGTCATGGAAGTCATCCCTCTGACCCAAACCCAGCCAGTAATTAAGCTGTCCCAGTTATATGTCCCCTGCTGAGGGACAAAGCCAGAACTGCATAGAGAAGGTTTATTGTCAATGCGAATTGAGTAAGAGGAGGTTTTTGGCTAGACAAGGATAAGCTTAATTGCCTCCAGAACAAGTATGGCTTAAGTCTCAGGAGGGGTGGCATCAGGTCTGTGCCTAGAGCAGTGGGAATTCCCTGTGCTTTGGCAGTGGTGAGAGGCAGCAGAGAGACATGGAGGCTCCCCTGGAACACCTTGCCTAAAGCAGGGGAGTTTGGGGTATTGGATTGGCCCATATCAGCTTGCCTGATGCCTACATAGGCTTGCCTGTTGCGGCATTGTCGGCTGATCTGAGCAGGAGACAGTACTCTGCGTCCCCAGACCAGGAATCCAAACTGCCCTGCAGCTCTGGCTCCCGGCACAGGCACCACGGGCCCCAGGCACCTACTGTGCACTGGCCACTCCACAGTGTGGACATGACTCCTGCCCCCAGCTTTGCTCAGGCCTCCTCCATCCACAGCTGTCTTGGTCCAGCCCTGCTATCCACTCTTCTGTTTGTAAGGTTAAAAATGAGATGCTCTGTGAGAAAAAGGGATAGAAAGTGTCTTTGAAGAAATAATTGCTGAGAACTTCCCCAAACTGGGGGAGGAAATAGTTGCTCAGACCACAGAAGGACACAGAACTCCCAACAGAAGGGACCCAAAGAGGACAACACCAAGACACATAATTAAAATGGCAAAGATCAAGGACAAGGACAGAGTATTAAAGGCAGCCAGAGAAAAAGGGCACTTACAAAGGAAAACCCATCAGGCTATCATCTGACTTCTCAACAGAAACCTTACAGGCCAGAAGAGAATGGCATGACATTTAATGCAATGAAACAGAATGGCCTTGAATCAAGGATACTGTATCTAACACGATTATCATTTAAATATGAAGGAGGGATTAAACAATTCCCGGACAAGCAAAAGTTGGAATTTGCCTCCCACAAACCACCTCTACAGGGTATTTTAGAGGGACTGCTTTAGATGGGAGCACTCCTAAAAAGATCACAGAACAAAACACCCAACATATGAAGAATGGAGGAGGAGGAATAAGAAGGGAGAGAAATAGAGAATCATCAGACAGTGTTTATAATAGCTCAATAAGAGACTTCAGTTAGACAGTAAGATAGTAAAGAAGCTAACCTTGGACTTTCGGTAACTACAAACTTAAAGCCTGCAATGGCAATAAGTACATATCTTTCAATAATCACCCTAAGTGGAAATGGACTAAATGCACCAATCAAAAGACACAGAGTAATAGAATGGATAAAAAAGCAAGACCCATCTATATGCTGCTTACAAGAGACTCACCTCAAACCCAAAGACATGCACAGATTAAAAGTCAAGGGATGGAAAAAGATATTTCATGCAAACAACAGAGAGAAAAAAGCAGGTGTTACAATACTAGTATCAGACAAAATAGACTTCAAAACAAAGAAAGTAACAAGAGATAAAGAAGGACATTACATAATGATAAAGGGGTCAGTCCAACAAGAGGATATAACCATTATAAACATATATGCACCCCACTACAGGAGCACCAATATATGTGAAACAAATACTAACAGCATTAAAGGGGGAAATAGAATGCAATGCATTCATTTTGGGAGACATCAACACACCACTCACTCCAAAGGATGGATCCACTAGACAGAAAATAAGAAGGGACACAGAGGCACTGAACAACACACTAGAACAGATGGACCTAATAGACATCTACAGAACACTACATCCAAAAGCAACAGGATACATGTTCTTCTCAAGTGCACATGGAACATTTTCCAGAATAGACCACATACTGGGCCACAAAAGGAGCCTCAGTAAATTAAAAAAGATTGAAATCCTACCAACCAACTTTTCAGACCACAAAGGTATAAAACTAGAAATAAATTGTACAAAGAAAGCAAAAATGCTCACAAACACATGGAGGCTTAACAACATGCTCATAAATAATCAATGGATCAACAAACAAATTAAATGGAGATCCAGCAATATATGGAAACAAATGACAACAACAACACAAAGCCCCAACTTCTGTGGGTTGCAGTAAAAGCAGTCTTAAGAGGAAAGTATATAGCAATCCAACCATATTTAAAGAAGGAAGAACAATCCCAAATGAATAGTTTAATGTCACAATTTTCAAAATTGGAAAAAGAAGAACTAATGAGGCCTAAGGTCAGCAGAAGGAGGGACATAATAAAGATCAGAGAAAAAATAAATATAATTGAGAAGAATAAAACAATAGAAAAAATCAATGAAACCAAGAGCTGTTTCTTCGAGTAAATAAACAAAATAGATAAGCCTCTAACCAGACTTAATAAGAGAAAAAGAGAATCAACACACATCAACAGAATCAGAAATGAGAAGGGAAAAATCATGATGGACCCCACAGAAATACAAAGAATTATTAGAGAATACTATGAAAACCTACATGCGAACAAGCTGGAAAACCTAGGAGAAATGGACAACTTCCTAGAAAAATACAACTTTCCAAGACTGACCCAGAAAGAAACAGAAAATCTAAACAGACCAACTACCAGCAATGAAATTGAAGCAGTAATCAAAAAACTACCCAAGAACAAAACCCCCGGGCCAGATGGATTTACCTTGGAATTTTATCAGACATAGAGAGAAGGCATAATACCCAATCTCCTTAATGTTTTCCAAAAAATAGAAGAGGAGAGAATACTCCCAAACTCATTCTATGAAGCCAACATCACCCTAGTACCAAAACCAGGCAAAGACCCCACCAAAAAAGAAAATTACAGGCCAATATCCCTTATGAACTTAGATGCAAAAATACTCAACAAAATATTAGCAAACCGAATTCAAAAATATATCAAAAGGATCATACACCACGACCAAGTGGGATTCATCCCAGGGATGCAAGGATGGTACAACATTCGAAAATCCATCAACATCATACACCACATCAACAAAAAGAAGGACAAAAACCAAATGATCTTACAACTACAGACTATCTACTGTTAAAAGAACATATGGGATGTGAACAGTTCCCAGGAATGGGTTGTTTTAATTTGTCTGATTTCTCTCAGACTGTTCAAGTTCAGTTGGACAATATCCATCATATCATAGATAAATTTTCACAAATGCCTAGGGTGCCTAACTGGTTTTCTTGGTTTCACTGGAGATGGCTGGTAATTATAGGTCTGCTTTGGTTATGTAACTGTATTCCTATTATGTTAATGTGTGTGTACAATTTAATTAGTAGTTTAAAGCCTATACATGCTTAAGTTACTCTACAAGAAGATATGTTAAAGAAATAATCAATCTTCCCATGTTTTCTTCCGTCTGCTACTTCATAGCTTTTCTTCTTCCTTCCTAATTACAACCCTTAAATAGAATTTGTGCCTCATATCGAATTTACCGAGTATCATAATTCTTCCAAGTGGTAAAGATACCTCAAGACAAATGCTGGGCATAGAAGCCACAGGGCATAAATCTGCAAAGAAGTAAAAAGCTAACCTTTTCAAACAATATTGCTTCTCTCTCACTTATCAACTTTACATTTCCCTGTATGGCTCCAGAAGATGACTGGTTAGCCAGAGACGGGTAAGATTCCTCAAGGGAGGAACAACCTAAGACAGGCACAGTCGCAGGGAGCCATCAGGTAAGAAATTGGGGATCAACAGAGGTGAGGCTTAGAACCTCACCCCCCTTGTTTTGAGAGAAATCTGCATCCGTGGATGTTTTGTTGCCCTTGTCTAGCTTGGATTAACACTTGGTCTACAGGCACACACCTGATCATCTACATTTGCTCTCTTACAACACTAAACTATGTTTTCTACCTTTATCTTGCATCTACCTACCACTTCAGCATTTTATTAAAAATAACAATAAGGGAGAAATGTGGGATTCACATATAAATCAAGTATAAAAATCAAACGAATATTCATATTTGACCTGATTTTATATAGTTTATATATTCATAAATAATATATAGTTCATAATGCGTGATCAAAACCAAAAGTTTCTGTGATGACTGCCCTTGTACTGCTCACCACGTAAGAACTTATTCACTATGTAAGAATTTGTTCACCATGTAAAAAAAAAAAACCAAATGATCCTCTCCATAAATGCTGAAAAAGCATTTGACAAAATTCAACATCCATTCATGATAAAAACTCTCAACAAAATGGGTATAGAGGGCAAGTGTCTCAACATAATAAAGGCCATATATGTTAAACCCACAGCTAACATCATACTGAACAGTGAGAGGCTGAAAGCTTTTCCTCTGAGATCGGGAACAAGACAGGTATGCCCACTCTCCGCATTGTTATTCAACATAGTACTGGAGGTCCTAGCTACGGCAATTAGACAAAACAAAGAAAACAAGGAATCCAGATTGGTGAAGAAGAAGTCAAAATGTCACTGTTTGCAGATGACATGATATTGTACATAAAAAACCCTAAAGACTCCACTGCAAAGCTACTAGAACTAATATTGGAATTCAGCAAAGTTGCAGAATACAAAATTAACACACAGAAATCTGTGGCTTTCCTATACACCAACAATGAACTAATAGAAAGGGAAATCAGGAAAACAATTCCATACACAATTGCATCAAAAAGAATAAAATACCTAGGAATAAACCTAACCAAGGAAGTGAAAGACCTATACCCTGAAAACTACAAGACACTCTTAAGAGAAATTAAAGAGGACACTAACAAATGCAAACTCATCCCATGCTCCTGGCTAGGAAGAATTAATATCGTCAAAATGGCCATCCTGCCCAAAGCAATATACAGATTCGATGCAATCCTTATCAAATTACCAACAGCATTCTTCAATGAACTGGAACAAATAGTTCAAAAATTCATATGGAAACACCAAAGACCCCAAATAGCCAAAGCAATCTGAGAAGGAAAAATAAAGTGGGGGGGATCTTGCTCCCCAACTTCAAGCTCTACTACAAAGCCACAGTAATCAAGACAATTCAGTACTGGCACAAGAACAGAGTCACAGACCAGTGGAATAGATTAGAGACTCCAGACATTAACCCAAACATATATGGTCAATTAATATTCGATAAAGGAGCCATGGACATACAATGGGGAAATGACAGTCTCTTCAACAGATGGAAACTGGACAGCTATGTATAAGAGAATGAAACTGGATCACTGTCTAACCCCATACACAAAAGTAAATTTGAAATGGATCAAAGACCTGAATTTAAGTCATGAAACCATAAAACTCTTAGAAAAAAACATAGGCAAAAATCTCTTGACATAAACATGAGTGACTTCTTCATGAACATATCTCCCTGGGCAAAGGAAACAAAACCAAAAATGAACAGGTGGGACTATATCAAGCTGAAAATCTTCTGTACAGCAAAGGACACCATCAATAGAGCAAAAAGGTATCCTACAGTATGGGAGAATATATTCATAAATGACAGATCCGATAAAGGGTTGACATCCAAAATATATAAAGAGCTCACACACCTCAACAAACAGAAAGCAAATAATCCAATTAAAAAATGGGCAGAGGAGCTGAATAGACAGTTCTCTAAAGAAGAAATTCAGATGGCCAACAGACACATGAAAAGATGCTCCACATCACTAGTCATCAGAGAAATGCAAATTAAAACCACAATGAGATATCACCTCACACCAGTAAAGATCGCCACTATCCAAAAGACAAACAACAACACATGTTGGCGAGGTTGTGGAGAAAGGGGAACCCTGCTATACTGCTGGTGGGAATGTAAATTAGTTCAACCATTGTGGAAAGCAGCATGGAGGTTCCTCCAAATGCTTAAAATAGAAATACCATTTGACCGAGGAATTCCACTTCTAGGAATTTACCCTAAGAATGCAGCAGCCCAGTTTGAAAAAGACAGATGCACCCCTATGTTTATTGCAGCACTATTTACAATAGCCAAGAAATGAAAGCAACCTAAATGTCCATCAGTAGATAAATGGATAAAGAAGAGGTGATACATATACACAATGGAATATTATTCAGCTAGAAGAAGAAAACAAATCCTACCATTTGCAACAACATGGATGGAGCTAGAGGGTGTTATGCTCAGTGAAATAAGCCAGGCAGAGAAAGACAAATACCAAATGATTTCACTCATATGTGGAGCGTAAGAACAAAGGAAAAACTGAAGGAACAAAACAGCAGCAGAATCACAGAACCCACGAATGGACTAACAGTTAGCAAAGGGAAAGGGACTGTGGAGGATGGGTGGGAAGGGAGGGATAAGGGTGGGGAAAAAGAAAGGGGACATTATGATTAGCATGTATAATGTGTGTGTGGGGGGTACAGGGTGGGCTCTACAACACAGAGAAGACAAGTAGTGATTTTACAGCATCTTACTGCACTGATGGACAGTGACTGTGAAGGGGTATGTGGGGGGGACTTGGTGAAGGTGGGAGCCTAGTAAACATAATGTTTTTCAAAAAAATGAGATGCTCTGTATTCCAGGATGGAAAGAAACCAAAGGCTTGGGCTGCCAGTACTGTGGGGCCATAGGACTTTGTCTCCAAGGCCCAAACTGGTGGCTTTTCTTGGTGGCTTCACTGAACTCAGCCTAGCCTGTGCCCACCTCCCTTTTTCCATCAGCCTCAGCAACCCAGAGTGTGCGTGCTTCACATCTCTCCCTGCCTCTGGGGCATGTCCCCCTGCTTTAGCCAAGACAGTCCAGCTCTCTCCTGAGCACCAGCGAACCACCGCCTCAACTTCCCTTGATTGTTCACTCCAGCTCCTTAGCCCTCAGCCGCTCACAGGGGTGTAGAAAGAGTGGGGAATCAAGAGTCAGAGCTCATGATCCTGACTCTGCTGCCATCTGCCCTCTATGCCTCTGTTACCCATCTGGAAAGTGGATGGGTCGATCCTTGTCTAGTGTATTCAAGAGGGGTGACCTGAAGTAAATGGGGACAATGAGTGTAAGGACATTTGGAAAGGGGAGGAGGTATTGTGCAGTCTTAAATTCGGTTGTGATTCACTGGCTATCTCCAGTGCCTCCCTTGCAACTTTATGCCTCTTTCCCCTTGCTGAATCGTTAGTGGAGCTGGAGACAAGCTCATTGCATCCTCTACATGGCCTTCCCTTCCAGACTGGCCCAGTGTGCTAAATTCGTGCTGTTCAGAATGGAAGATGTCTCCTCCCAGGTGGCAAATGGCATAGAAAGTGGAGGTTTGGGGAAAAGAAAAAAAGGTGCTTTCAATCTGAGCTTCTGCCTGTTGGGAACAAACCTCTTCTAGGGTCCTGACTTGAATGCATGACATAAGGGAAGGCAGCTTGCAGTCAAGTATTTATCTGGGGAAGAATGAACCTTCCTCCAGAAACTGCTGCCTTCATTTTCACTCTCCACCAGCTGGCTTTTTAGTTTCCTCCACTCTCTCTCACTTTCCCAGGCAGAGCAACGCTCTTTCTTTTCCAGGCAGGAGAGATGTGAAGGGCTCACCATCCAGGCGGCAGGGGGAAGGAGCACCAGCTTCTTGGCTCTGGGCTCTGCGGGCCCGGATGTTGGAGAGAATCCAGTCCCAGGCAGCCGTTCTATCAACACCTGCTTGACCAGGCAACTGAGGCATAACTTTACTAAGTGTCACAAGTCTAGCCTGCTCCAAATGTGTGCAGTAGTAAAGGAAAGGGAAGACTTGAATTTCAAATCTGTTAAAGCCATACTTCTTTGTCTTCTTCAGTGTGCAGGGCTGGACCATTATTTCTAAAGTGCTGGGACCTGGCTCTTCTCCCAGGATACCAGCTGGAGCTCGGATGTTGTATTCCTCAGGTTACCACGGCTGCTGACAGCAGCTGATCTCCACACCAGGGAGGCAGGGGTGGGGTGATCCTGTGGCCGTCCCTGCAGTCACCCTCCTCGGGCCTGCTCTTGCCACCATCCTTGGAAACACCTTTGCCGACCACTGCGATGGACTCATCTCACCTGATCCAAGGCATTAGACACTGTTGGTCACTGCATTTTTCTGGATGACCTCTCTTCTTTGGGCTCCTAAGCCCTGCTTTCTCCCGACTCTCTACATCTCTGACTGAAGGATCTCATGGGGTCCCTTCTGCCTTCCACCTCTAAGTGACAGTTTCCAGCTTACTGTCCCTGGATGATCTCATCCTCTTGCACATCCTGTGACAGCCGGGCCTGCCCCTCTGGCTGACTCTTTGTCTCAATGTTTCTCAGGAACTTCAAACTCAGTAAGACGCAAGCTGAGCCCCCTCCCTTTCCTCCAGACATGTTCAGTTTCTCCTCCCTTGTATGCCCGTCTCCAGAATAGCACTACCACTCTCTCCTTCACAATAGCCAGAAATCAGGACTTAACACTAGAAGCCCACCTCACTCTCACTTCCCCTACTCCAATCCCAGATAATTCATAACAAAATTCTGCTAATGCTACTTTTTTAACATCGTTTACTTCTATCTCCTTTTCTTCCTCAATACCTTAGATTAGATCCTCATCTCTTGTCTGGGCCACTGCAACTGGCTTCCCACTTCTGCTCCTGCTCCTGGCCCATCCATTCTCTACACTGTAGTTCGATGCCTGGACTACAAGAGGATGCAGTAGATACTGGTTGAATGAATGCATAGTGAATGAATGGGTTATGGACAGAGATTGTTGCTCAGAGGAGCAGTACAGTGTGCTTGTTCTGCAGCTGGTTGGCATTGTGAGCTATATCAGGGTCATCTTTCTCCACCTCATTTGTCCTGGGTGGAGATGCTTGGATATTGAGTAATTCATGGGATTGAGGTTCATGGGATTCAGAAGACCTGGGTGGTAGTCCAGGCTCTGCAACTTGCTTACTATGGGACAGGTCTTGTCGGAGGCTGTCTTTCACCCTGAGAGTGCTGCAAAGAGAACAATCACGGAGCTTGAGGTTCTCAGGTGTTGTGCATTTACCGTCGTGCAGCAGTATCCTTTGGGAGGAAGAAGGACCTGAGAAGAGTGACTTGGAGAAGTGGCTGCATCCATGAAGTGGTGTCTTGGTTGTTCCTTATGTGAAATGTCCAGTCCCCCAGCAACACCCAGTCCTCTCAAAAAGTTCCAATGTGGGCTCCATATCCTCTTCCTTCTTCTTTCCCTTGTGATAAAATGGGCGTGGTCTTGGGGATTCTGGGAGCCTCTTTGCAGAGCTCTGACTCCTAAGCCAAACACAGCATGAGCTTGTTGAACAGATAACTCTTTTTTAAGTTTCCTTACATTTTGGTTTGAACGGGGATTTTATATGTAGAGTTGCGTAGCTACCTGGGTGACTCCTGTGAGTCCCTTAGGCTCTTTGGGCTGAGCTAATAGCACCTGACCTAAAGCTAGGGGACCACAGGACTCATGAAGGTCCCTTTCAGTTTCTAGCTGTTAATTCTCCTGTTCCAATTGCAGTTTTCAGTGAATATAATTACACTTTATAATAAATACAATTGCAATCAGTAATTGTATATATACCACCTTCTCTTTCCATGGCAAAATCCAGCCATTGTACCTAGGTGTTTTGGAAAGCTGGCCACATGCCTCTCTCAGGCCCCTTTCCCCGTCAGTGTCAGGGAAGGGCAGAGCAGCGGCCCCTGGCAAGTCCATGAGAGCCAGCACAAGAGTGGGGAGGGCATCACAAGTTACCAGTCTGGGGAAAATGTTTAATAGTGACTATTTTAATTAAGCTTCCTGCCTCAGGAGATCCATTCCCCACAGTATATTATTTGTAGTACTTGATCCCGTTCAATTTTAGATAATGAATAATCACAATTGTATCAGGTATTACTCTAGTGATTTCCTCCAAGGAGCCTAGGCTGACTTAACACATCTTAGAATCTTTTTCCAGGCCCCAAACCCTGGATGATAAGGGAGAGGCAGGCGCAGAGATGGGGCAAGGAGGGAGCCACTAGTGTGGCTGACTCTGTTCTCCAGCTGCTCTGGGAAATAGGCTATGTCCCTTTAGTAGGTGCACACTGCCCTTGGCTTTGGCAGTTTGCATTTTCTGTTTTGTTTTGGACTTTTTGGTGACTCTGATCAGCCAGAAGCCCCGGTTCTCCTCACAATTGGTTTCTCAGGAGTGGACGCCTGGCTCTGTCCCTCAGTGACCTTCTCCCATCTTTGGGCCTCAACCCCCCAGCTGCGAACACAGTGGTGATGAGTAGCGGGAGGACATGGGCCAAACCCACCATGTCTAAATACATTTCATTTGGCCTCAAAGAGGCCAACATTTAAAAGTCAAGAGATCTCTGACCAGAAGGTAGCTTTTCTGAAAGGCTGTGTCCATTTTCCACATGTCACAGCCCCCTGCTTACCCATGGAGAGCGGCATCACCTACACCCACTGGCTCCCCTCGTTCGTGTCATTGGCTTGTTCCCCCTAGATGCGCCTCTTCCATCCTTGGGCTCCATACTATCAAATCTAGTGTCTCCCCTTTCTGCAGATGGGACCGAGGTGACACTTGACTCAAGGATACAGTTTGTTGGTGGCAATGCTGGGACTAGAAATAAGAGCTCTTGGGTGCAAGCATGGGCCTAAGAGGGAGGACTTTGAATGGCAAATGTTCTGGGCAGGGGCCCTCACTGCTGGCCCTGCAGCTCAGGGTCCTGGCCTTGGGACTACGCTGATGCTCTGGAGTCTGTGTTAAGACACGGGAGGCGGTACCCTCTAGGCTTGACTCCATTCTTCTAATTTCTAACTTGGTAACCTTGGACTAGTTACATATTTTCTCTGGGTGACGTTTTTTCTTATCTTTAAAATGGGGATCATATATTCTTTCTTCAAGAGATGAGTGTGAAAATCAAATGAAATAATAGTGAAAATGCTCTTAGTGTAGGACCTGGGAAACAAATAGTGGCTGTGTTTTTGTTTGGCATGGGGGGGTGTTGATTAAGATTGCTGCCGCTCACCTGTTTTGGATGAATTCAGAAAAGCAGGCCTGGTGTGTGCATGTCAAAGTTAGGCACAAAGGGAGTTTAGATAACATGGGGGACCCAGGAAGGTACCTGGGGAATGGAAGGGGCTACTGAACTCTGAAGCTATGTTCTAAATGCTCAACAGTCCTGCCCAGGCCAGCCCTGGCAGCGTGGCAGCCCTGAGTTCTGTCATTTGCTGACATCAGGGACCTGAGGAAAGATGTGTAAACTCTTTGAGTCTTAGTCTCCTCTGCAGGGCTGTTTGTCCATCCACCCATTTACCATTCAATCAGTCATTCCTCCTCCAGCAAGCATTTATGGAGAATGGACCATGTGCCAGCCTCATGCTGTGCATTATGACAAATCCCAGAGATGAGGCTGTCTAAGAAGCAGTCCTGCTTTTGAGGATCTTATGCTTTGGTAGGGGGCTCAGACAGGGCCAGCCGCTGCAGGGGTATCGTGAAGCCTGGAGGAGGGATGTCAAGGGGCTGTTGGGGAAACTAGACAAGACTTGTAATTTAAAATAAGACCTCACCGCTTGCTGGGAACTGCAATGCAGGAGGAAGAGAGGCAGAGGCACGTCCTCCTGAAGGCGGTGTGCTTCAATTCCCTCCATTCCTTAACATTCCTTAGCACCTGAAAGCCACAGCCTTTCTCTTATCCAGAGATAAAGCCCAAACCTTCCTCTAAGAGTTGCTCTGTGGTCACACAGGAGAAGCACTTCATGACCTACATGTGGGAAAGGGACTGTGACAATCATGGAAGGGAAAATCCCATGATACTTAATAAGAGATCTCAGAACCCTCTGATGAGCAACTTCAAAAGACTGACCTGAGAAAGGAGCACTGCAAAGTGCTGAGGCCCTGTCATCCTGTTGGGATTAATTTTTCTCTAGTGGGCAGATTGCATGCTCTGTGACTAATTTCTTCAGGAGGGCATTTAAGTTGGTGGGGGCTAATCAGAGTAGACTTGCTATGGGACGCAATGCCTGAGGCTCCTTGAAGACCTACTGGAGGGGGTCCAGGTATGGGTTTGGGCAGGTAGGTGGCAATTGATGGGGAGATGCTGACGATTCCAGGCAGAGGAGCAGCTGGGACCCAGGCCAGGCAGCACTGGCACAGTGCTAAGGGGACACAGAGGGAGGCAGTAGCCCGGGAGCAGTATTTGAGGAAGGAGCCTGAGGAGCAGACAGGGTGAGATCATGATGGGGGATACAGGACTGGTGCGGCTTGCTAAGGAATTTGGACTTCATCTCTCAGGACTCTGGTAGCTCCAGCTTACACTTTGGCCTCATAGACAGTGTCTGCCAGTAGCAAACTCAGCTTTCCTGGCCTCTGCCTCCTTCTGGGATAAATCAGGGCAGAGCAGGCCGTTCATGTGGGGGACCATCTTAGAGCATGACTCAAGCGTGGACAGGTGGGAAGGTGCCCTTCCTCATCAAGTGCCCTGAGGGTTCTCTGGGGTGAAGCTGCCTGGGAGGCTGGGAGAGGGCCTCCAGGATTGACTTCCAGCTGCTTTACCACTGCTTTTCAGCCCTTTCTTTTCATAGTTCCCCCAGGCACCTTGGTAAGGGGATCACTCATTCATTATTTGCTCATTTATTCATGCCTTCAGCAAATATTTACTGAACATTCACTCAGTGCAGACACAGTTCTATAAGCTGGGATTACAGTAGAGCCTGATGCTTCCTGCATTTATAGAGCTTTCATTTTACGGGGAAGACAGACATAAACAAATACATGGACTAATGTTGGACTAATACATGGACAAACAAGGGTTCCGAAGAAGAATAAAGTAGGTAAGGGAAGGGAATGTGATGGAGGTGGGGGTGTTTGCAGGTAAGGTTCTCTGGAGAGACCACTCTGCAAAGGTACCATCGGAATAAAGACCTCAGTGAGGTCAAAGAGTGAACCGTGCAAATATATGGGGAACAGCTGGTGCAAAGTCTCTAGGTGGGAACAAGTTTTGGGGTGTACAATGAGCATAATGAAGGCCAGGGTGACAGAGAGTGAATAACAGGAAGGGGTTGGGGACAGTGTAGGGCCTTGTGGTGTGAATTTGGGAATGACAGTTTAGAACCCAGACACAGAGGGGATGGCAGTTGGACTCTAGGCCTTCCCGCTTCATGGCCTTCCTCTGCTTCCAGGCACTACCCTTCCCAGGCTCCAGGACCCATAGGTGTTCCTGGGAAAATGGTCTCCTGGACTGGCCTTCTCCCTCTTCCCTACCATTATTAAAATGTACTTTCTTCCCTTTAAAGAGGGAAGAGACCATCACTTTAATGACTGAGTTTACATTATGGTGTTAATTTGACAAGTAAATGCTAAATGTGTTGTATTAAACCCAACAGTACATAAATAAAATTTACCCATCTCAATCATTTTTAAGTGTGCAACTCAATGATATTAAGTACATTCACGTTGATGTGCAACCATCACTATCATTCATCTTCAGAACTCTTTATCTTGCAAAACTGAAACTGTACCCATTATACAACATGACATTCCTCGAGCTCCGAGCCCGTGGCAGCCATCAGGAAACTCTCTGTCTCCATGCTTTTGACTACTCTAAGTATATCATATAAGTAGAATCAGACAGTATTTGTCCTTCTGTGATTGACTTATTTCATTTAGCATAATGTCCTCAAGGTTCCTCCACTGTTGCAGCAATTATTGGAATCTCCTTCCTTTTTAAGGCTGAACAGTATTCCATTGTATGGATAGACCACATTTGGCTTATCCTTTCTTTTATTGATGGACATTTGGGTTGTTTCCACATTTTAGCTGTTGTGAATAATGCTATGAATATGGTTAGACAAAAATCTCTTCATGACCCTGCTTTGAATTCTTTTCAGTATATACCTAGCAGTAGATTGTGGGGTCATACAGTAATTCTATTTTTTGAGGAAGTGCATTACTGCTTTCCACAGTGGCTATATCATTTAACATTCCTACCAATGGTGCATAAGTGTTCTAATTTCTACGTCTCCTCGCTAATTCCCAGCTTATTTTCATTTTCTTTTTAATAGTATTAGCCATCCTAATAGGTGTGAGGTGATATCTCATTATAGTTTTGATTTATGTTTCTCTAATGGTTGGTTCTGTAAGTTTTGCCTCATATATTTTACATCTTTCATTAGACTAGTGAACATTTGAAATTACATCCTCTTGATGAAATGATTTTTATCATCATGAAAACATCCTCTTTTTCCTGATATTATTTGCTCTGGAATCCACTTTGTTTGGTATTAATATAGCTACTCTAGCCTTTCTTTCATTGCAGTTGGTATGGGATGCCTTTTTTCATCTTTTTACTTTTAACTTATTTTTTATGTTAAAAAGTTTCAAATAAAGTGGAAAATACTTGTTTTTTAAATCTGACTTCTGCTTTTTGACTGAGGCATTTAGACCATTTATATTTATTGCAGTTATTGATGCTGCTGGGGTTACGCCTGCCATCTTGCTATTTGTTTTCACATAATTTATCTGTTCTTTGTTACCCTTATCTTCTTTTTCAGTCGTCTCTCATTGGGGGCAATAGTTGAATTTTTTTAGGATTCCATTTTATCTCCTTTGCTGGATTATTATCTATAATGTTTTGTGTCTTTATAAAGTAACTATTTGAGAGTTTGTAGTATATATACTGAACTTATCACAGTGTATCTTCAAGTATTACAGAACCTCACATATATTATAAAAATCTCACAAGGGTGAACTTACATTCTCCTTCTGGTCTTTGTGCTATTGCTATCCTACATTTTATTCCTATATATTTATAAATTCCTCAAGAAGTTGTTCTTCTTATTTTTTAAACAGTGATCTTCTAAAAGATTTAAATAATAAGAAAAAGATATTTTATATTTACCCATGTAGTTACCACTTCCAGAGCACTTAATTATTGGAATAAATCCAGATTTCTGTCTGGTATCATTTTCCTCCTGTCTGAAGGAAATGTCCTTTAACATTTCTTATGGTGTATGCCTGTAGATGATGAAATCTTTCAGCTTTTGTAAGTCTCAGAAAGTCTTTATTTTGCCTTTACTTTTGAAAGATATTTTGACTGGGCATAGAGTTCTAAGTTTACAATTTTTCTTTTTAGTAAAGATGTTGTTGCCCTGTCTTCTGGCCTGTGTTTACTTATAAGAAGTTGGCTGCCATTCTTGTCTCAGTTCCTCTGTATGTAACATGTCTTTTCCTCTTTTGGGCTGCTTTTAAGATTTTCTCATTATCAGTGGTTTTAAGCAATTTGACTATGATGTACCATGGTGTAGTTTCCGCACCCCCCCCCCACCTCATTTTTTTTTCCCTTGGGTTTGTTGAACATTTTTTTTATTTGTAAATTTATGGTTTTTATCAATTAGGAAAATTTCAGCCACCATTCCATTATTTCTTTAAATATTTTTCTGTTTCCCTTTCTTTGGGTCCTACAGTTACATGTGTGCTAAGCTACTTGAAGCTGTCCCACAGCTCCCTACTGATCTGTTTAACTTCTTTCAGTCTTTTTTCTCTCTGTTTCATTTTGGATTGTTTGTATAACCTTGTGTCAAGTTCATTAATCTTTTCTTCTCTAATGTCAAATCTGCTATTAACCTAATGCAGTGTATTTTTCATCACATATAGTTTTTATCTCTAGAAATTCAGTTTGGGTTATTTTGATATCTTCCAGGTCTCTACTTGATATTTCTTCTAGTTTTTAGAACATATGAAATGTGGTTACAATAACAATTTTAATGGCCCTGTCTGCTAAGTCCATCATCTGTGTCTTTTCTGGACTGATTTCAAGTGATTGGTTTTACTCCTTATTATAGGTAGTATTTTCTTACTTCTTTTGGCAAGCCTGATAATTTTTGACTGAATCCAGACATTGTGTAATCCAGACCTTGTTGGGCAATGGATATATTTACAGATTTCATATTTCTAAGCTTTGCTCTGGGATGCAGTTTAACCCTCTCAGGTATTGTTTTTAAGCTTTGTTTTCTGGGATCAGAGCGATCTTTATTCTAGGGCTAATTTCCCACTCCTGAGGGAAAATAACCTTTTCTGAGAACACATGAATTATGAGGTTTTGCACTCTGGTGTAGGAGCACGAGAATCATTCCTGGCCTTGTGTGAGTCCCGTACCTGAGTCCCTCTGCCTTCTCAGTAGTTCCTTGCCTGTCTCAGGTAGTGTCGTCACAGGCATGGTTGGATCCAACTCAGCTGGAGCCTTGAGGGGGCCTTTCCCCCCATCTCCCAAGCCTCCTCCCCTTACAGTCTTCTGTATTCCTGCATGCTGCTGTGCAAGCTCTAGCTGCCTTGATGCCCCCAGAGTTCTATCTCCATTTCTGCCACCAAGAGAGACTGCAGCTCTGCCTGGGTCCCCACCCTCCGCACCGGAGCCTGGACCCTCACACTAGGCAATAATCAGGGTTGCCATAGGGTTTACCTTGTTTGTTCGCCATCTCTCAGGGATATGTTTTTTTTCATTGCCTGATGTTCAGTGTCTTGAAATCTGTTGTTTTTTATGTTCTGTCTGGCTAACTAATGATGGGAATTGCCTGAGAGTGCTCTCAAAAAAATCCATATTCCTGGATTAGCTAATTTGAGGCCACTTTTGGAGTAGACCTGAATATTATCTGATGGCAGCATTATTCTCTTTCTAGTTGGAATGCCAGTATTTTCAGTGGAAACTTGCATCAGAATCTCTGATTAATGGATTCAGTCACTTCTGCTATGAATCTGGGTGGAAATATATTTATTTGGAGTAGATGGACTTGCTAGAACCAGGTGGCAAGTGTTTGGAGGAGTCCTTGGAAGCCAGATGAGAATCTCGATTAAGTTGGTGTGGCTACGGTCTTGGCCAACAACCTGTGATTTTCTATCTGACTTATAACATGACTTTGTAGTTTCCTTTTCTTCAGCCATCAGCTTAATGGCCAGATGATGGGCCTGAGACTCTGAGGGTCAGTTCTTGGGTCCTGACCAGCTATGCTATCCGGGATGAATTAGTCAGTCGACTTCTCTGAGTTGCAGCATCTTCACCCGCAATTCTGATCTCGTGCTACTTGGGTGTGGAGAGACTGTCGGAAAAATGTCTAATAAATACACTTGAATCTGTACTTAAAGCCTCTTTTAGTCTGTATGGATGGAATTACAGGTGCTTAGTAAACTCTTTTGATACTTGCAAGATATTTTCTTTTTCTAGAAATCTCAGGAGATAAGACACTTCTTGGCAAAGACATGTGGAGTACCACTGAAGCTTCTAAAGAGTGTGGAGTGTTATTAGGATTCTGATTATTCTTCTCGGTTTTGTCTTTCTTCCTGCCATCTCTCCACCCATTAAGGAGAATAAGAGGTCTCTGATTGCACGGTGGGAGAGAGCCTCCTTCACTCCACTTTCATAATGTATTTATGAAGGGCAACATTGACCCAGCTGAAGTGTAAGGACCCTGCCGTCAACACACCTTTATTGATCCCCAGCGCTGTGCCGAGTATTAAGGGGGAAACACTGACATGTGAGATCTGGTCGTGGTCTGAAGGAATTTACTTCCTGATTTGTAGAAGCAACACCTACAACTGTGGGACAGTTTGTGTGAGATCATTTGCCGACAAGGCAAGACAGAACATGATCCGGCAGCCTTAGACCAGTGGGGAGCATAGGAGTTCAGAACAGGATCAGGAGAGACCAGGTGTCGGGGGCTGAGAGAAGGACTGGCTTTCCCTAACGGCCATGTTCCTCAAGGCAGCCACTGCACGATATTCTGAAAGCTCTGAAGAAGGTGGGTGGAATGGAGCCTAGAGGGTGGACCATGCGGAGGGTGAGGACCAGGATCAGGCAAGCTGCAGAACACAGTGCCCAAACCACATGTCCAGTGCGGGAGACGGGCCGAGCAGACCCAGAAGGGCCTGAGGGCATGCATGAGTCAGGGTACCAGAGATGGGAGGCTGGTACTCCTGCACCGCCCTTCAGAGCTTCCTCTGAATACTCACAGCCTAAGCACCTTTCAGTCATCACAGCAGACCCATGAAAGAGGCAGGACATGTAATGGCCATAATTTGACAGAAGAGGAAGCTGAGGGTGAGAAAGCTTAAATGGCTTTTACATAGTGACCTGCGTGGGGGAAAGGGAGGACCAGACCAGGACCCACAGGTGCTCTGTGAGGCCTCCGCTTGACATCTCCTGCCTGCACTCTGACCCGGCCCGGGCCAGAGAGTCATGAGTCTGCCTCGGGTCCCACAGGACGCTTTGACCCCAACCTGGGAGTAAAGCTTAGCCCCCCTCTGGCCAAGGTGTGGATGTGAGGAGACGGCCGTGTCTTTCCCCTTATCTGCCCACCAAGGGGAGTGGAGAGGGAAGCCAAGAGCTCAGTGACCTCCCTCAAGTGAAAGGAGAGAAAGAGGCTCCTCTCGCCTCAGGGAGGGAAGAGGGAGGAAGAGGAGGGGAAGTCGGCTTTTTAAGCCCATTAAGGAGGAAGAGCCAGGAACCAAGCATCCAATTAACCTGACATCTCTTCAACCAAAATATCTGAGGATATAAGAAGAGAATTTAATATGTGGAGGCTCGGGAGAAAAGTGACTAATAGCTGGAAAACAGCCCCAGTTTATTTAAAAAATAGGTCAGGCCCAACAAATCCAATAGATTTCTTCCCAGCAGTTAGTGATCTGAGAGACAGAGGGAGTGCCATGTGGGTGCGATGCCATTTTGGTTTGAGGCAGGCGGTGCTGTGGTACCACAAAGACGCAGCCAGGGGCCGGTGGGAAGCGCTGGGACACAGCACACAGATGGCCATGACTGCCCTTAGTGTCGAGCTACCTGATGACCCTGGCAGTGGACAGCAAGTGCGGTGCTGGCCCACGGTCACCCAGCCTGAAGGTGGCAGAGACTCCACCGCTCCCAGTTCTCTCACCATGGGAGCTAAGGTGTTTTCTGTAATCTGTGACTGTCCTTCTCCAGGTATCCGTGACCCAGCTCTGACACTGTCTGGGAACTGCATTAGCAGCAAGGCAGTACCAGGCTGGCCTCTAAGGGCTGCATCAGGGGTCAGAGAGTCACGGAAAAGTCAGGCAGCTGTCCGCAGCCCTGTCTGGACCAGGATTTCATAAGCCTCACTGAAGGGAGCTTGTTAAATGTGCAGCTTGCTGGGTTTCACCCCGATGGGCTCTGAACCCAGTGGTCTGGGGATGGGGCCTTGAGACCTGCCCCAAGGTGACTGACACAGAATTTAATAGACACTCTCCTAAATCAGAGTCTGCCAGATGGTTCCCCTCAAAATATTAATTTCTAGAGATGCTTATAGAGCTCAAAAAAAAAGGGTGCCACAGCCATAAATTTGGTAGCACTAGGCACCCTAATTCTCTCTTGGAGACTCACAATTCATTTTAGCAAATTAAAGGATTAAAAGTACTGCAATTAAGAAGTCTCTTATACTTTGCAGTGTATGCATATACCAAATCATTAAGTTGTACACTTTAAACTTACACAATATTTCTTTTTACTTTTTTAAAATTTTAATATCATTAATATACAATTACATGAACTACATTGTGGTTACTAGATTCCCCCCATTATCAAGTCCCAACCACATACCCCATTACAGTCACTGTCCATCAGCATAGTAAGATGCTATAGAATCACTACTTGTCTTCTCTGTGCTATACTGCCTTCCCTGTGCCCCCCCTACATTATGTGTGCTAATCGTAATGCCCCTTATTCCCCTTCTCCCTCCCTTCCCACCTATCTTCCCCAGTCCCTTTCCCTTTGGTAACTGTTAGTCCATTCTTGGGTTCTGTGATTCTGCTGCTGTTTTGTTCCTTCAGCTTTTGCTTTGTTCTTATGCTCCACAGATGAGTGAAATCATTTGATACTTGTCTTTCTCCGCCTGGCTTATTTCACTGAGCATAATACCCTCTAGCTCCATCCATGTTGTTGCAAATGGTAGGATTTGTTTTCTTCTTATGGCTGAATAATATTCCATTGTGTATATGTACCACATCTTCTTTATCCATTCATGTACTGATGGACACTTAGGTTGCTTCCATTTCTAGGCTATTGTAAATAGTGCTGCGATAAACATAGGGGTGCATCTGTCTTTTTCAAACTCGGCTCCTGCATTCATAGGGTAAATTCCTAGGAGAGGAATTCCATTCCTGGGTCAAATGGTATTTCTATTTTTAGTTTTTTTATAGAACCTCCATACTGGTTTCCACAATGGTTGAACTAATTTACATTCCCACCAGCAGTGCAGGAGGGTTCCCCTTTCTCCACAACCTCACCAACCTTTGTTGTTGTTTGTCTTTTGGATGGTGGCCATCCTAACTGGTGTGAGGTGATATCTCATTGTGGTTTTAATTTGCATTTCTCTGATGATTAGCGATGTGGAGCATCTTTTCACGTGCCTGTGGGCCATCTGAATTTCTTACACACAATGTTTTATGTCAATTATATCTTAACACAGGAGAAGAAGAAGTAAAGAGATTTCTTTAGCTTATTTGTCCAAACTTACCTGACCATGTGCCCCCTTTTCTAGGAGTATCTATTCTGTGGAATATAATGTGGGAAAATGAATTCTAGACCAGTGGTTCTCAAAGTGTGTGATGCATGAGACTCACATACAGGGCTTGCTGGAGCAGACTGTTGTGTCCCAACCCAGACATCCTGATCAGTGGTTTCTGGCAGGCCCTGGGAACTTGCATTTATTGCAAGTTGCCAGCTGATGCTGATGCTGGTGGTCCAGGGACCCCATATTGAGAACCACTGCCCTAGACCCCTCTGTAAGCCCTGGCCCAGGCAAGGGTGCTGCAGACCTCTGGGCAGCATGCCCCAGGGGGAAGGTGGGGACTGAGGGTGGTGGGAGGCAGGACCCGAGAAGGGGATTCCAGGGAGCACAGCCTTGGAGAAGGCTTGAGTCTAAAATAGCAGAAGAGAATGTGGGGATGGGCTCTGCCAGGATGCCAGAGTTATAGTCAGGGACACTTTTAAGAGAGGAAGGCCGCAGTGTGTGATGGCAGCTGCCACTACGACATGCATTGGTATATGGCCTTGCCCCAGGGGCATCTGGAGAGTGTCTGCCTTTAAAAAGCCAACTCTTTTGAGGCACAGAGAGTGCCTGTTGACACGTGAAAAAGCCACGTACAAGAAGACAACAGTGCCTTCCAGGACCGGTAGCATCTATGTCCCCCTCCCCATGACCCCCACTCACAGGCTGCTGAACCCAGGGTGACAGGCACCCAGCTGAGGCTAAGTACTCCAGCGTGGCACTTCCTCCATTGCTTTGCTGGACCTCATCTGCTATCCAGGTGATAGGAAACATAGGTGCAGACATGAGGGCAGAACCAGGGCCATCCTTGGCCAAAGGCAGATGTGAAAGCTACATATTTGTGGGGTTACCTTGGGCAATAGGAAGGCACACAGGCACAACAGGGCCCTTGTTTGCCTTGCTGCAGGCTGGCAGTCCATCCTGGGATGCTGTCCTTTCAGTTAATACTCGGGTCCCTACCTACAGGCAGACAGATGGTGCTGGAGAGTTAACTCCATGGGATTGTCAACTGCGTGGACCATGGATTAGATCACAGCCTTGGGTGTAAACCTGGGGAGGAAGAGGGTGTGATGAACATCTGAGAGGGACCCTTTGGTGGGCTGGGATGTGAGGGTGGGCTGGGTGGGAAGAAGGCAAAGGCTGCTGGGAGGAAAGCTGGCGGTGGGACCAGGGCTGGGGGCTCCCCCATGTACCACCGCCACCTCAACTCCCCCCCATGTTCTCCACTGCCCCTTGCCTTCCTCTGCACCGTCCCCTGTCTGTCCCTCCACAGGACCTCCGGCCAGCCAGGCTGCTGCAGAGGATGGACAGCAGAGGCTGGAAAAAGCTCTCTTGATATTTGGAGAACAGAGCAGATTTGGCTCCTCCAGTGGAGCCTCTTGTTCTCAGCAAAATTATTTTCCCAACTTGGGCTGGTGCCAGCACAAGCCATTTATAGCCCCTGGGCTTGGGTGAGCTTCTGCCCTGCTTCTCCCTGCCCCAGCTGCCCTTCCTCCCAGTAAGGTCTTCTTACCTCTGCTCCCTCTCTGTACGGCATCTCTCTCCTCTCCCCCCTCCCCTCTCCTGTTCCCCTGGAGGCTCCAGGTCTCCATCTGCCTGTGTGACCCCCGCACATATTCCCTTTCTTATGTTGGCCTTGGTTTCTTCCACAAACTGGAGCCTACGGTCTCTCCCTTTCGAACTCTGTCACCCTGTGTCTACCTTCAGTGAGGTGTTTTCTGGTCAGTCAAAGCCTGTTGGCCCTCTTTCTCCCCCAGGACTAGCTTTCTGCCTGCGCCAGCTTCACCACCCATTTCTGAGCACAAGGCTCCTAGCAGCAGCTCAGTAAAGCTTGGTGGGACTGAACTGAGCTACCCATAGTATCAATGTCAAGAGCATGGCTTGGGCATCCAACAGATGCTGGTTTACATCCTGGCTCTGTTACTTGCTAGCTCTGGGCTCAGACATTGGACTGAATTTCTGAGTGTCAGCTTGCTTGTCTTTAGGTTTCAGCACCTCATGGAGTTATCATGAAGGTCTTATGAAATGACATTTGTGAAGTGCTTAGTACAGCGTCTGGCGCACAGTGGGTCCTCAGTCAGTGTTATGGGTCATCATCCCCATCACCAGCTATCACCTATCCTTATTTTCAGGTGGAAGTGTGGTTAGGTAGAAAATGCCCTCTCTGAATCCCCAACCCTGCCTGTGGAAACCGAGCCACCCTTCAAGGACCAGCTCAAACACAGCCTCTTCCGGAAGCCATCTCCTTTTGGCCTCCAGCTCTGTGCATCCACAACCCTTTATCTTATCTCAGCATTGATGGGGCCTGGGCCCATTCACACCAGTGGAATGGGGGTGGGCTAAGAAGATCATCGATGATTTATTGGCAAGAAAAACTTGTGCTGAAGATGCCCTGGGGAAGGACAGGCTGGAGGCAGGTGACAGTCTGAAGAGCCCTGGTCAGCAGGTGGCCCTAAGAGCAGAAGAGAAAGTCACAGAGCCTAACAGTGGAAGGTGACTCTCAGGAGTGCCCTGTTCCTAGGGCCTGTAGGAGGAGGTGGGGAAAGCAGGTGGGCTCCCTGTGTGCACCAGGGCACCAGGCGTGCCAGCAAGTCAAGGCTGGAGACAACGGCGGGGAGAGTTCTAGAAGGCAGGGCTGGAACTCCAGGGGACGTGAGCACAAGTCTCACACTGAGGGCTGGAGGATTCGATGTCCAGTGGGAAGGGACTTGGGCCTGGGGAGCCAGCTGGGGCTGTGGCAGCCACAGCTGTGGGGGAACAGAGGCACTGAGATGGGAGTCAGGCTGGCTTCCCTCCCTGGTGTGGTGGTTCCCAGTCCTTGGCCGACTTCTCAGCCGGTTTATACAAAACTGGTTGGAATTTGAAGACCTTCACCCAGACACTCTGCCTGCCCACTGTGGCCTGTGGAGAGTCAAGGCTTCTGACTTTATAGATGAGCCCCCAAGGCCCTTGTCCCCCAAGGCCCACCCCCTGCAGTTCTCAAGTCTTTCCAGGGCCATGGGAGGGCCAGCAAATGAGAAGAGGCCCCTGAAGCACCTTCCACTGATGTTGAACCATCTTCAACAGCTTCCAGAAACACTCTGGATTCCTATATGGGTTCCTGTGCCTACATGGTGACCTAGAATATCCATGAGCATCTCTGCTTCTTCCAAGAGCCTTGGTGGCAGCTGATATCAGCAGGCATTTGTGGAATGAAAACTGCCACCCCTGTTGCTGAATGCCCAGGGATCATGGCCTCTGCTGTTTCCCACCCCACTCCCGGCCTCCCGGGACAGGGCACGCCTGCCAGCTGATTGGAAGAGTGCCATCGCTTCTGCAGGAGGCTGAGCTGTGCTGACCGCCTTTGAGACCAGGGACTGAGCCACAGTCACCTCTTTTGTCCCCATGACCAATTGGGGTGAATGCTCCCACCCCACCACAATCCATTCATCCCTTTGCCTCGTGACACAGGGTATGTGGTAAACACTTTGTAAGTGGGCTGCTGGGGAAGGAGTCTCAGTAACCCCTATGGAAGAAGGGGCCTTGGCAGCAGTGTTGAATGGCAGCTAAGGGGCACAGGAGGCCCCTGTGACCCTGACCAGGCATGCTGGCTGGATCAGAGGGGACTTTTCCTTCCTTTAGTATATTTAAATGGAGTCAAGACTGGGGTCAGTGTCACACACAGAGGCTGCTTCAGCATTAGAGGTAACACACAACTTCCAAGCACAGCGTCCTTCCTGATGGGTGAGGCTGGACGGAGGTTGTCCGTTCTGCTGCCCTTTCCTGGTCGCTAGAGGTGAGGCTCAGGCCCCATATCCCTGGAGCAGGGGCAGTCGCAGAACGAGGGCTGAGAACACGTCCTCCCAAGCCTCGCTCCCTGGTCCCCTGGCAGGCCTGAGGCCCGCAGAGGAGGATGCTCTGGCGTGTCACCCTGGCCCACCCCATCCCCTCCCTCCTTCCCAGTGCGTGGCTCTCTCCCAAGCGAACCCCTCAGCCCCTCCGCGCAGGGGTTTTCCAAATCCTGAGCACAAGCCTCAGCTTCTCTCCAGGCTCCTGGGATCTCATGTCCTTTCTTTTCCCAATATTATTACCTTTTGTCTTTGACAAAAATGGTATGTGTTAAGGGCATAAGTCTTAGAAAATATAAACAAACACAAGAAAGGGAAGAATTAACTATTCCTAGTCCAACCCCCAGTGCCAATTCTGGTGCCTGGTTGAGTCTCCCCACCTCACACATGGGCATGAATAGGTTTTAACTTTAAAAATGTGACCACACTGTCTCTTCTCCTCCCGCTTGTTCTCCCCAGCCCACGGTTTACCGAGATCGTATTTCTGTGCTGTTTAACACTCTTCCATGACATTCTAATGGCTGCGCAGCCTTCTGCGTGTGGCTGCGCCTGTCTATGTGATCAGTTTTGTTTTGTGGAACCTCTAGGTTGACTCCTGCTTTTGCTGTTAGGAAGTGTTGTCATCAAATTCTTACAGCTATACGTTCATGATTCTCCATGATGTTTTCCTTAAGAGAAATTCCAAATAAAAGAGAATTACTGGATTAGAACATTTGTGCTTTTTAAGACTTTTAATGGATTTTATCAAACTACCTTCCCCCAAAAAAGCCCCACTGGAACTGCGGAGTGTTTGTAGCTTTGCAGGGAGTGAAATGTATTTGGAATTTAAAAATTATAACTTCATTTGGTTTTTATGTGAAGTTACCAGATTTCTAGGGAGGTGGAATAGTTTTGCTGCATGCTAATTTGTCATTTGTATTTATTCTCATGTGAAGTGACTGTAAGATCCTTTGCCCATTGCCAAATTGGGGGCTTTCATCTTTTTCTTATTGGTTTGTAAGAACTCTTTTTATATTAAGGGTATCAACCTTTGTCTGCCATATATGTTAGAAGGATGCTTCTCAGTTTATCATTTGCCTTTCCATTTTGTTTATGATATTAACTGATGAGAACTGCATTACTGTCTGCTTGCTAGGCATCCTTTCTTATATGACTCAATGACATTTCAAACTTAGCATATCCAAATTGAAATTCATTATTCTCCCCCAACCCCAACCTGCTCTTCCTGCTGACTTGCTTGTTTCTGTTAATGTCACCACCGTTTCCCTCATCACCCAAGCTGGAAATGTTTTTCCCACACGTTCTGTCACTTGCCTGTTCCTATGGATTCTATTTCTGCCATTTCTCTGGCAGGCAGCCCCTCTAACACAACAGGAGTTCTGGTTCTCATGATTTCTTGACTGGACTATGGAAACAGCCTCGTCAGTTCATAGCCTGCCTCTGTAGTCCCCGGTCCTGCACTCTCCATTTCCCCTCCTCACCCCTCCTGTACACTGCCACCACATTAGTCTTTCTAAAGTAGAGCTCAAGCATAGAACTCCTGGTTACAAACCACCAACAGCTCCCCCTTGTCTTGTATTTAATGACGGCCTCTTAGCCCAGCCTTAATTTCCTTTCAACGGAATCTCCCGCTGTCTCTGCCAAGTTGCTCCCAAAACAAGGTCCCTGCGTTTCCACCCCATTACCTGTTTGCACAAGCCATCCCCTCCTCCTGGAATTTGCTCCTGCCATCTACACCTACCAGAACCACTCAGAAAGCACCCTGCCCAACCCCCAGCCAGCTATCCCAGTCTTTCCTGACTCTACACTGAAGCAAATTCTCTCTCCTTTGAACACCCAGAACAATTTGTAAAACAAATCTTATTCCATTATCTGGCAGAGCCCTCAAAGGTCTCACACTTCTACTAGAGAGCAGAGTCCTTTGAGGGCACTGTTCCTACATGTCGGTTTCTTCCATGGGACACACCCAGAGGGTTGGTGCTGCTGGTGCTCAGGAGGCATTTGTAGAATGAAAAGCACCACCCCAGGTTGCTGAATGCCCAGGGATCATGGCCTCTGCTTATCCCACCCCACTCTCAGCCTCTGGGACAGGGTATGCCTGCCAGCTGATGGGCAGAGTGCCATTGCCTTTGCAGGAGGCTGAACTGGGCTGACAGCTTTTGAGACCAGGGACTGAGCCACAGTCACCTCTTTGTCCCCATGACCAACCGGGGCAAATGCCGCCTGCCCCTTTACCTCATGAATGTGATGTGTGGTACATGGTAGACACTTTGTAAGATGACTTCGCAGGGAAGAGTCTCAGTGACCCCATGGAAAAGGGGGTCTTGGCATCAGAGTTGATGGCAGCTAAGGGGTGCAGGAGGCTCTGTGACCCTGGCCACACATGCTGGCTGGATCCGCTAGGACTTTTTTCTCCTTAATATATTTAAATAGAATCAAGATTGGGGTCAGCGTCATGCACTGAGCCTTCTTCAGCTTTAGAGGTGACTCTGCAGCCAGCGCAGGAGTGTGCAGTTGACACAGTCTATTTTTAGCCTCCTGGAGACCGTGACCAACATCTCAAGTTGAGGGTGGGCACACCTGCTGCATCCTAATGAGACAGGCCCCACGCTGCTGCCAGCCAGCCCGCAGCTCGCCGACCTGAAACCTGGTGTTGCTAAACTGGGAAGCCTGCTCATTTCCCAGAGGCTGCAGCCTAGATCCACCAGGAAAATGGGACCATCACACTCCCCCAGCTCACTCCCTTCCAGTCCAGGACACAGGGCTGTCTTGGGGCTGGGTGCACAGCATGATGCAGGGAATGGCATCACTTGGATTTCTTGATCTTGCTCTGACCTAGGACCTCCCATATCCCTTACTAGAAAAGAGAACAATAACTCTGAGCTGATCCAGTTCCCAGATTCCCCGATGAGAAAACATGGCAACATGTTTCTGTTCATATAATCTGAATAATAATAATAATAATAGTAATAATAACAGCAGGCAGTGTTCTAAACTCTTTATATATAGGGACTCATTCCAACTTCTTGACAACTCCCTCAGGTGGATTTTAATATGATCTCTGTTTTATAGAGGAGGAACCTGAGGCACAGTGATGACAAATGGCTTCCCAAGGTCATTGTCAGCCAACAAGTATCATGGCTGTGTCTCAAAGCCATGAAGTGGCCCCAGGTCTGCGCGCTAACACCACACCATCTACCTCCCTATATCTATTTTTAATTTTACTAGAGCCACAATAGGATCAGAAGCCCTGGTTCCCAGCCCCAGAGGATAATACTGCCTCCTTATTCTTTAAACTTCTGCACTGCTTTGAGGCCTTCAGCCAGCTGTGCATGCACCTGGACTTCCTACCCTCCAGGCGGAGAAGGCTTTCCTCCAAGCATAGGTGTTCTTTTCGGTGAAGTTCTCTGAGCTGTCACCCTTCTCCCTCCTCCCCTTAGCCCGTGCATAAGGAGGGGCCAGTCAGGCACGGGCAGCGGCTGTGGGGTAGAGGGGGCGGCAGTTGGCCCTGGGGGGCCCTCAAAGAGCAGGAACTGGTAGGGCGCAGGCTGAAGGTGTCCATCAGGGTGGGCGTTCACACTGGAGAATGAACTTCTGCTCAGGGTCAGAGTAAACCTGTGCATCAGAAACTAGGAGGGAAGACAGCAGGTGTGAGACCCAAACCTAAGAGACCTGTGTTTTGGGGGCCAAGTGCACCTGCTGGGTGGAGAGAAGCCCATGGGCTTGCTTTTCCTAAGTGGGACTCACTGTGGCTCAACACTTACTACGACGTGTTGGGTGCTTTGCTAAGCACATCACAATGGCTAACTTGTTTTCTCCTCAATACAACTCTAGGAGATGGGGGTCATTTGACTCCCATTTTAGGGGTGGGAAGATGGTTGCACGGCTAGCAAGGGGCAGACCTGGGATTCACATCTTGTCAGCTGGCTTGGCGCCTCGCCTCTGGCTGCCATGCTGTGCGATGCTGTACATCTTCGCCTTTCTGAGGGCCTGCTGACTGCCTTGAAGGAAGGCGTTATGTTCCCACTGAACAGACGTGGAAAAAGGCCCAGATAGACCAGGTCACCCGACCAGTAAGAGATGAAACTGGGTTAAATCCAGACCATCATGGCTCCTCAGTAGCATGTCACCTCTGTGTAAATCCCAGCCCTCAGTGACTTCTGGAAAGCTAGAAGGGACCATCCACCCATTAGGAGTGGCTGCTCTGGCTGACTGGAGCCAGGCCCAGGGAGGGGAAAGAAGGAGGCGCGAGACCTCTGAGGACAGGGCCTGGATGCCACTGCTGACATGAGGCCCCGTTCTCTCGCCCTCAGGTGAGCAGTGCCCCCCCGCAGCCCCTCCAGCCCGCCATCCCACCCAAGCCTGTGCAATGTGTCCATCACGTGTCCACTCAACCCAGCTGCCCAGGACGGGGCAAGATGTCCAAGCTGCTGAACCCAGAGGAGATGACCTCCAGAGATTATTACTTCGACTCCTACGCCCACTTTGGGATCCATGAGGTAAACCATCCTGAGCTGGTGGCCGAATGGGGCAAGCTTGGCCCTCCTGTTTCATTACTATTTTCTGAGGCAGCATAACTGCTCAACTCTCTGCTGTTGTAATGTTTGTTCTCCCAGAGGCCTAAGGCCCCAGACCCTCTCTCCATCCTGTGAGCCCCTGGAAGGGGGTCAGGGCCAGGCCAGGAGCAGGTGAGTAGCTGAAGATGTGTGTCTGTGGCTCTCAGCCAGAGAGCAAGGGGTGCTTAGCATTTTACAGTCTAGCACCTGTGTCTCTTCCCAATCCTAAGCTCAGGTGATGCCGGTGAATCAGACGTCCATGGTCTTTGCTCTAGGAGCTCAGGTGCTTTCCAACTAGAGTCCCAAGACCAAAAAGGCCTCCAGTTTGTCATAATAAGGTCAGGTCTTTAGGCAGGCATGAACATGAACCCTTAAGTCCTAGACCAAGGACTGCCTCCAGGGGAAGAAAGCCCTGGACCATGTCTGACACCCTGATTGATTGTCAGGAAATTCTTGTGTCTAAATGCACATCTTATACCATGGCAGGGAAGATTTATGTTAGCTGTAGAACAGAGCAGAGCTTCGAAACAAAACTCTTCCTGGCTGTAGAGGGGGCACACACTGCTCTTACCTCCCCCTTGTCACCTCCAGCATTCTCCCAAGCCACCCCAAGTAGACACCTGACATTTACTGAGGGTTTGCTCAGTGCCTGGCACTGTTCTAAGATGCTGTATGTATTATTTCATTAAATCCTCCTAACAACTCTTTGAAGAACATATTTCTATTATCCCCTTAGAGTATGAAGAAATGATGAAAAAGGTACAAAGGCTTCCTTGCTATGTAAATGCATTTTCAAAATCAGTGTCAAAGCTCCCTTTCCCAGGTCATGAGATGCTGCTGTAAAACCTCCCTGTATAGAAACGGTGGTGCCGCCATTGCCATGGGGACGGGGTGCTGAGCCCTGTCCTAGGCTGTAAGAGGCTCAATGATAATAGCCAGCGCTTTGTTTTTGTTTTTGAGTGCTTACAACATTCTGGTTGTTGCTCCAAGCATTTTACACTATTGGCTCATGTATTCCTCAGGTCAACCCTATGAGATAGGTACTATTATCTGTTCCCATTTAACCAATGAGGATATAAGACCTTAAGAATCAAGCATCAACTTTCATTCATCCTTGTAGGTTCCTCTGGGCACAAGGTCAGGAGCTAATGAATGGTGGAGCTAGAAATTAAACCTTCACATTACGGGCCCAGGGGCTTCTTTCCTAACTACCATGCCATGTAGCCTTTAAAACAGGTTTCTCTTTATGGAAACTTTGACTCTGTTGCTGCTGGTTCTGTTGCACTTCTGTGTGGAGACAGGGTGGAGGAGGGACCCCTGGGTTCCTTCTAGGCTGGGGGCTTGTCCATCTACCCCCTGGGGACTCAAGGCTTGGCTCGCTGAGAACTGCTCTCCCAAGCACTTACGCCTGGGGCCTACCGGGGAGGGGGTGGGGCCCTGTGTTTCCCCTGGGGGTCCTGGCTCAGGAGGGCCTGGGCCACTGAGACTGTCTCTGTGACTCAGATGCCATCTCAGGGCTGTTGGGGAGCAGCTGCAGTTTCCGTGGGCCTGCTCCTCAAGTGGGTGAGGGATGGGGATGGGGTGCTGAGCCTTGTCCTAGGCTGTAAGAGGCTCTGGGGGGCAGAATGGACTTCTAAGGCTTCTCTACCTCAAGACCCTGCCCCTAATTAAAGGATGTGCCTTCCATGTGACAATTCTAACAGGCCTGTGGTTCCCAGCACTGTTTCAGGGAAGATTCCTGCAAAAAGAGACAGCAGTTGCCCAAAATAAATCCCCCAACTAGAACCAGCCAATCCTGATGTGCCCCTCAGGTCTGCCTCCCCTGGTCTTCAGGCTCCAGGGGAAGAAAGGGCCTCACCTATAGGGCCTCCTCCCATCAACTTCTTGGCCACCTGCCTCTGAATGGCCACGTCCTTGCTGGGCCATGCCTTTCACACCTAGGACGTGCTCTGCATGCTCTTAGTAAGCTCTATATTTCCTTCAGAACTTGGTTGCCCAGTCTCCAACCCAGAGCTTGGCACCTTGTCTGATTTGCAAATGTTTTTTGATGCAGATGTTAATCCAATCGCTCAAGTGATGTCTGGTCAGCACCATGGGGCCAGCATCCAGAAAAGAATGATCTCCCCTGTAAATTGGGGCACCAATAAATTACATACCAGGTACCCTCCATTTACATACCAAACTTGTACATGAGCATACATAAACATAGTGCAGCTGAACTAATAAACTTGGAGTAAAAGGTCTGCAGGTCCTGCATAAGATCTGTTTCCTAGAATAGTTTCAGCAACACTTTACATTGGGAAGTACTTCTGATTACCTAGCTCAAGTCCCTCCTGCTGTTACTGGCCATTTCTAGATTCTGGCTTTGGGGGACATGCATAGGTCTTTAAGGTAGGGGTAGCTAACTAGACTTCCATCTTCCCTGAGGTTCCCCCCACCCTCTTTGTTCTGCAAGATCATCTATTGTGAGAGGAGGTATACAGGAACATGTGGATGGACTCTTAACATTGCTCTTTGTGAGGGCCTGCTCATTTCTCGTTATCAAGCACCAGGGATCTCTGTTCCGGGCCAGATGGCTCGCGGAGATGCCTTTGCCTCCTTAGTCTGGACCAGACCCGTATCTCACCATCCGGAGCCGAGCTGGCCATTTGGCAGTCTTCTCCCATCATAACAAGAGGCTCTTGGGGCAGGCTGCTGCACTGCCAGCCTGCTGATTAATAGTGATCATTGAGTGTTTAGGAAACGTGTGCGGGATGGATTGGTTTGATTAGTCTGACAATACAAACAAACAGTGCCCGGTGTGCAGAAGGGCACTCTTGCCACCCCCCTCCCCGGGGAGCACAGCAGGAGGTGATTCTGGGCACCTGTGTTCTTCCATCCTGTGGCCCCATCCAGAGGGACTGTGTTCTCAGCCTCCAGGAGGGCCAGGGAGTGCAGACTGCAGCAGTCTGTCACAGGGCCTCGCTGAGAAGAATGGCATCTTGTAAGGGAGCAGAAGTGACAGATGTGTGCTTTCTGAGGCCTGTGCTCAGGGGGGAGGGGCCAGCTCCGTGACCTCCCAGATCCAAGCTCTGAATTCTCAGCCTCTTAGAGTCAGCACCAGGCTGGGGGCCTCAGCCGCACGAAGATTCCCAGCTGGTGGGGCTGTGCTCCCAGCCCCCAGCCCCAGGCACTGACCTCACTCCCAGTCAGTTTTCTTTTGGCAACCTTGCTGCCGGTTCTTTGAAATAGATTCTTCGGGTCCCATTTCCCAGCAATTACTCAATGTGCTATCATGTGTTTAATAGGCAGGAAAGCTGGGAGACAAAGCCATCCACAGCTGGGGGCTGGGAATCCTTTTCCATAGAGTGGCATGTTCTTGTCTGAAAGTCTGGAGACTTCTTTGGCCTGTTCTCTCCTAGGGATGATTAAAGTGGGGGTGCAGGAAGGGGAGAGGGCTTTTTCTTCTGGCAGGCCAAGCCGTGGAAGCCGTGCTTAGTCACAGCTTCTTTTCTGCCAGAACTTGTACCTTTGGACCTAACTCCTGGGATCTGTAGCCTGAAGGAAGGGGGGAAGGGACCAAAAAGTGACAAAAGGCAATGAATTAAGGGAAGCGTTCTGGAAGCTCTCCTTTAGCAACAACAGCATCTGCAGAGGTTCTGGGCCAATCTAGTTCCACCAGGGAAGGCAGGCAGGGCTTTTAGCCATGGCTACTGCTGACAGATTTCTGAAACCTTTGCCATTATTTTGCCTGCATTCCTCAACTATTATTCAACCTCAACCATTTCTTCATATGGATGAAAAGGTTCATAGCTGTCAGAGAGAGCCAGAGCTAACACTTTTATATATTCATATTTATATAAGGTACAATTTTTATATTTTATGTGTCATGTAATATTTCTATTACATGATATATATAATTATATATTTATTAACACTTATATTTATTTAATCATCACAGCAACCCTTCAAAGTAGGTACTGTTGTTATCCCATTTTCTAGATGGGGAGATTGAGGCACTGAAGACTAAATGGTGTTCTGGGTCAGACAGCTCGAAAGCATTGAAGCCATGATTTGAAGAACTATACGTGGATACATTTCTAAAATGGGTAAAAATAAAAACAATGGGTATTAATTTGCCTGAGCAATGAAACAACATCTGAAACAAGCCACCACACTTGGAATCGTCACCTGACTATGTTCATAACCACCTCACTCCCCAGACCCAGCTCTCTTCTGTGCTGGCTGAATGGGCGACTTGAATGGGGGTGTGGGTCTTCTGGAATTAGTCTCCTGGTGGGTCTCATGGAATTCGAGTCTGTTCAGCACCAGTGTCCAATAATCTTCAAAAATCCTTTTTATATTCCTCCTGTGCTGTTGCACTGCTGACTGCTTGCAGGTCCTCTTGGGGAAAACAAGGAGAAAGACAAACAGTATGCATTTCTGCTAATGTGACAAAAAGTCTTCTTCATGGGACATGACGTTTCCTTCATTCAAAGGTTTCTGGTTCTATAAACTGGCTCAAGCCCGGGAATCAATTAAGGGGCCGTGGCTCTCCGTTTTGGTGACTCAGGCCAGACTTCTGTTCACTAGACCTAGAATTCTTTGCTTAAACAGGTTAAATAAGAATTTAGTATGTGTCCCATCTATTTCTTTTGTAGAGGCACTGTGATCAACGGGCCAGCATCACAGGTCTTTGTGAGTCAGACTATTCTGATTGTGCTTTGATGCCCCTGTCCTTTACAGTCACCATGCCCACCTCATCTTTGGTGATGAAGTGCTGCAGTTTGGCCCTGGCCTCCTCAGAATCCCTATGTGATGTTATTCCCATTGCATTTAGGGAACTCGGTTCCTCGGCAGCAGTTGACATTGTGATTTCTGACCTGTACAGAACAGCGACCAGAGAGCTCTTAAAGGAAGCAAACTTCCCTCACAGCTGAGGTGAGAGGGCCGTTCTCTGGCGATGGTGAGCAGGTATCACGTGACAAAGGCATGCTGCTATTCCTATCTCCCTAGGCCTCCCTCTTCGGTATACTAAGGAAGTTCTGGCATTTCAACTTCATTCAGTGCGGGCTAACTTTGGGTCCATGTTTCAGTCTACCAACTAAACCAACTGGGAGAGGCATTCCAAGCCCCTGGAGCTAAAGCAGTGACTCCAGAATCTGCTTTGTGGGTCCATATCAATAAACGGCCTGATCCAACTTTATATCCCTTCCATCCTAATCCCACACCCTGAATATGCATTCCCATACATATTCCCCAGTTTCCATTCTAAGTCAGTGGGAAGCCGTGAGTTCTTTTGGTGTGTATCACATCTCGTGAGTCTCACTTTATACCTTGCCCTTTGGGGCCTGAGTGGAGTTGAGTCTTGTTACAGGGCTAGTAGTAAAGAAGGTTGCCAGGGGTGGGTCCTGAGAGAACCAGCCATACCTTGCAAGCAATGACCTCAAGGGGAGGCAATACGATTCTTCAGGGAAAGGAAAACTAACCCCCTCAGGCAAGCGTAGAAGAAGCTTCTACCGGCAGAGGTGGCTTTGTGTAATTTATGGGCTTGAGGCACCAGCTTCATCAGAATATGCCCGTATATTCCCATACCAATTTTCAGGATCCCATTCCTGCCACACAGATGCCTCAACTTTAACAAAAGAGACCCTGTGAAGATGGGAAATCAGTATGTGCTGTAATTTAGGTGTTTGCAGGAAAAAAGATGTAAAATTCTCTTCATTCATAAGTGACAAGATTTTTTACATAGAAAAATGAAGAATCTACAAAAAAAATCCTACTAGAAGTAACAAGTGCAGTGAGAAAGCCTGCAAAATACAAGGTCAATATGTAGACAAACATAAGACAATTGGAAAGTGAAATTTAAAGAATATTATATGCAGTACTATGAAGTAAAATAGTTAAGAATAAATTTAATGAAAGACATGCAAGACATCCACACTGAAACCTATAAAATATTACAGAGAGAAAGAAGACCTAAATAAATGGAGAGTTGTATCAGTATTCTTGGATTGTAAGACTCAATACTGCTGTCAGTTCTCCCCAAACTGATCTATAAAGTTAATGCAGTTACAGCCAACCCCAGGAGGCTATTCTGTATAAATCAACAAGCAGATTCTAAGATGTATACGGAAATGCAATGGACCTAGAAAAACCAAAATAATCTTATAAAAGAAGAATTAATTTGGACGACTTACACGACTGTATTTCAAAGTTAAAATAAACCTCGAGTAACCAAGTTGGTATTGAATGGTGTATTAATGGAAGAGATCTTAGAACCCAACATGTGCAGTCAACTGATTTTTGACAAAAGAAGCAAGTTAATTTAATAGGGGAAATGATAATAATCTATACAGCAAATGGTGCTTGAGCCATCTATTTGTATGAAAAAAAAAATGAGCCTGCATCTCCTACTTACACCATATACTGAATTAATTTGACATGAATCAGAGACCTAAAATTAAAACTTCTGGAAGAAAAAGTAGGAGAATAGCTTTGTGACCTTGGGGTAGACAAAGATTAGGCAGGACACTAAAAGCTCTTATAATAAAAAAAAAGCTGAAAAAATTAGTCTCTATCAAAACTAAAAACTGCTCTTCAACAGACACTAAGAAAATGAAAAGGTAAACCACAGAGTAGAAGATATTCACAGTGGTATATCTGACAAAGGTTTGTTGCCAAAGTATATAAACTCCTATAATTCAACAAGGAAAAGACAAATAGCTCAAGAAAAAAAAAATACTTGAACAGACACATCACAAAAGAAAATAGGTATGAATAGCCAGTGAGTACTTGAAAAAGTTATCGATGTCAACAGTCATGGAAATGCAGTTAAAACTACAATGAGACGCTATTTCACATTCACTAGTTTAACTAAAATTAAAGACTGATAATAACTTCCTGGCATGTGAAGCAGTTTGAACTCTTATGAAAATAAACACCTCCCCTGAGATCTAGCAAATCCATTTCTAGGTTATCTGCCAAAAGGAAGAGAAAATATATATCCTCAAAAATATTTATGCAAGGGATCACAGGAAGATGGCAGCGTGAGCAGTTCAGAGGAAATCTCCTCCCCAAAACATATATATTTATGAAAATACAATAAATACAACTATTCCTAAAAGAGACACCAGTGGATGCAGTACAACAGCCAGGATACATCTACATCTGTGAGAACTCAACATCACATGAAGAGGGTAAGATACAAGCCATGGCCAGGCGGGACCTGAACGCTCCCCCACCCCAGAACCTGGAGGGAAGAAAGGAGTCAGAACAGGGAGGGAGTGAAAGCCCAGGACTGCTAAACAACCAGCTCTAGAAATCCACACCCGGAGCGCAGACACAAGGTGCACGGTGTGCTGGATATTAGAGAAATGGAAAAGCAAAACCTGTGGGCAGGTCCCTGCAACTGGCACCCCTGAGACAAAAGAAAAGCGAGTGCTTTCTGCAAATCTTAAAGAGATAGGGACCCCATAGCTGAACAAAGTAGTCCCGGCACACTTAGCCAGCAGCTAGGAATCCTGGGGAACCTTAGACACCCTAAACCCCAGGGAGGCAGCGCAGCTCTGAAGCTCCTCATGGTACTAAGCAGCCTGCCAATCGTTCCTCCAACTGGCTCGGACCCTGACACACTGGCCCAGCGGGAGACTGGTAGCACGTGCCAGGGGCAGCTGCACCGGAAGGGACTGGGAGCAGATCACGTGTGCCTACAGCAACAGAGGAGACCAGGAGAGGCTCGTGCGAGCCCGCAACAGCGGCAACCAAACAGCCCAGGTATGGATTGCACGCACCGGCAGTAGTGGGGCCAGAGGAGCCCGGTAGAGGCCCGCGCGGGAGAGCCCCGCACGCACCTACAGCAGAGCCATAGGGAGCAGGCGCACTCCCAGCAGTCGACCAGAATCCCAGCCCAACGCACAGCCGCCCGGGCCAGACCCAAAAGCCGTTGCTGGCACACAGCTGCCCGGCAGGGGTGCTGCCAGCATGGAGGAGCGCACCTGTCATGCCTGCCACTCCCCACAGGGCTCCGCGCTGCTCTGACGGAGGCCCTGCCCACAGCAGCTTAGGGGACTAACCCGGTGGCTGCTCCAGGAGTGCAGGTAACTGACACAGGCAGTGGAGAAGGCCAAGGCATCCATTAAGCAGGAAAGGACTTTCTTCTCCCAGCTGACACACCTGCAACCTGCCTACAACCACCACTATCACCATGAAAAGGCAAAAAAATTTAGTCCAGTCCAAGAGAGTTCAGACAACACCTGAGAGAGGAGCTGCAGTGACAGACCTAACCAGTCTCCCTGAAAAAGAATTTAAAATAAAAATCATAAACATGCTGACAGAGCTGCAGAGAAATATTCAAGAGCTAAGGGATGAAGTTCGGAGGGAGATTACAGAAGTGAAACAAACTCTGGAAGGATTTATAAGCAGAATGGATAAGATTCAAGAGGCCATTGATGGAATAGAAACCAGAGAACAGGAACTCATAGAAGCTGATGCAGAGAGGGATAAAAGGATCTCCAGGAATGAAATAATATTAAGAGAACTGTGTGACCAATCCAAAAGGAACAATATCCACATTATAGGGGTACCAGAAGAAGAGAGAGAAAAAGGGATAGAAAGTGTCTTTGAAGAAATAATTGCTGAAAACTTCCCCAAACTAGGGGAGGAAATAGTTGCTCAGGCTACGGAGGCACACAGAACTCCCGAGAGACGGGACCCAAAGAGGACAGCACCAAGACACATAATAATTAAAATGGCAAAGATCAAGGACAAGGACAGAGTATGAAAGGCAGCCAGAGAGAGAAAAAAGGTCAACTACAAAGAAAAACCTATCAGGCTATCATCAGACTTCTCGACAGAAACCTTACAGGCCAGAAGAGAATGACATGATACATTTAATGCAATGAAACAGAAGGGCCTCGAACCAAGGATACTGTATCCAGCACGATTATCATTTAAATATGAAGGAGGGATTAAACAATTCCTGGACAAGCAAAAGTTGAGGGAATTTGCCTCCCACAAACCACCTCTACAGGGCATCCTACAGGGACTGCTCTAGATGGGAGCACTCCGAAAAAGAGCACAGAACAAAACACCCAACATATGAAGAATGGAGGAGGAGGAATAAGAAGGGAAAGAAATAATCATCAGACTGTGTTTATAATAGCTCAGTAAGCGAGTTAAGTTAGACAGTAAGGTAGTAAACAAGCTAACCTTGAACCTTTGTTAACCATGAATCTAAAGCCTGCAATGGCAATAAGTACATATCTTTCAATAATCACCCTAAATGTAAATGGACTGAATGCACCAATAAAAAGACACAGAGTAATAGAATGGATAAAAAAGCAAGACCCGTCTATATGCTGCTTACAAGAGACTCACCTCAAACCCAAAGACATGCACAGATTAAAAGTCAAGGGATGGAAAAAGATATTTCATGCAAACAACAGAGAGAAAAAAGCAGGTGTTACAATACTAGTATCAGACAAAATAGACTTCAAAACAAAGAAAGTAACAAGAGATAAGGAAGGATATTACATAATGATAAAGGGGTCAGTCCAACAAGAGGATATAACCATTATAAACATATATGCACCCCACTACAGGAGCACCAATATATGTGAAACAAATACTAACAGAATTAAAGGAGGAAATAGAATGCAATGCATTCATTTTGGGAGACTTCAACACACCACTCACTCCAAAGGACAGATCCACCAGACAGAAAATAAGTAAGGACACAGAGGCACTGAACAACACACTAGAACAGATGGACCTAATAGACATCTATAGAACTCTACATCCAAATGCAACAGGATACACATTCTTCTCAAGTGCACGTGGAACATTCTCCAGAATAGACCACATACTAGGCCTCAAAAAGAACCTCAGTAAATTCCAAAAGATTGAAATCCTACCAACCAACTTTTCAGACCACAAAGGTATAAAACTAGAAATAAATTGTACAAAGAAAGCACAAAGGCTCACAAACACATGGAGGCTTAACAACATGCTCATAAATAATCAATGAATCAATGACCAAATTAAAATGGAGATCCAGCAATATATGGAAACAAATGACCACAACAACACAAAGCCCCAACTTCTGTGGGACGCAGCAAAAGCAGTCTTAAGAGGAAAGTATATAGCAATTCAGGCATATTTAAAGAAGGAAGAACAATCCCAAATGAATAGTTTAATGTCGCAATTATCGAAATTGGAAAAAGAAGAACAAATGAGGCCTAAGGTCAGCAGACAGAGAAACATAATAAAGATCAGAGAAGAAATAAATAAAATTGAGAAGAATAAAACAATAGAAAAAATCAATGAAACTAAGAGCTGGTTCTTTGAGAAAATAAACAAAATAGATAAGCCTCTAGACAGACTTATTAAGAGAAAAAAAGAGTCAACACACATCAACAGATTCAGAAATGAGAAAGGAAAAATCACGACTGACCCCACAGAAATACAAAGAATTATTAGAGAATACTATGAAAACCTATATGCGAACAAGCTGGAAAACCTAGGAGAAATGGACAACTCCCTAGAAAAATACAAGCTTCCAAGACTGACCCAGAAAGAAACAGAAAATCTAAACAGACCAGCACCGAAATTGAAGCAGTAATTTAGAAACTACCCAAGAACAAAACCCCCGGGCCAGATGGATTTACCTTGGAATTTTATCAGACATACAGAGAAGACATAATACCCATTCTTCTTAAAGTTTTCCAAAAATAGAAGAGGAGGGAATACTCCCAAACTCATTCTATGAAGCCAACATCACCCTAATACCAAAACCAGGCAAAGACCCCACCAAAAAAGAAAACTACAGACCAATATCCCTGATGAACATAGATACAAAAATACTCAACAAAATATTAGCAAACCAAATCCAAAAATACATCAAGAGGATCATGCACCATGACCAAGTGGAATTCATTCCAGGGATGCAAGGATGGTACAACATTCGAAAATTCATCAACATCATCCACCACATCAACAAAAAGAAAGACAAAAACCACATGATCATCTCCATAGATGCTGAAAAAGCATTCGACAAAATTTAACATCCATTCATGATAAAAACTCTCAACAAAATGGGCATAGAGGGCAAGTACCTCAACATAATAAAGGCCATATATGATAAACCCACAGCCAACATCATACTGAACACTTTTCCTCTGAGATCGGGAACAAGACAGGGATGCCCACTCTCCCCACTGTTATTTAACATAGTACTGGAGGTCCTAGCCACGGCAATCAGACAAAACAAAGAAATACAAGGAATCCAGATTTGTAAAGAAGAAGTCCAACTGTCACTATTTGCAGATGACATGATATTGTACATAAAAAACCCTAAAGACTCCACTGCAAAACTACTAGAATTAATATCGGAATTCAGCAAAGTTGCAGGATACAAAATTAACACACAGAAATCTGTGGCTTTCCTATACACTAACAATGAACTAATAGAAAGAGAGATCAGGAAAACAATTACATTCACAATAGTGTCAAAAAGAATAAAATACCTAGGAATAAACCTAATCAAGGAAGTGAAAGACCTATACCCTGAAAAATACAAGACACTCTTAAGAGAAATTAAAGAGGACACTAACAAATGCAAACTCATCCCCTGCTCTTGGCTAGGAAGAATTAATATCGTCAAAATGGCCATCCTGCCCAAAGCAACATACAGATTTGATGCAATCCTTATCAAATTACTAACAGCATTCTTCAATGAACTGGAAAAAATAGTTCAAAAATTCATATGGAATGGCCAAAGACCCCAAATAGCCAAAGCAATCCTGAGAAGGAAGAATAAAGTGGGGGGGGGGTCTTGCTCCCCAACTTCAAGCTCTACTACAAAGCCACAGTAATCAAGACAATTTAGTACTGGCATAAGAACAGAGCCACAGACCAGTGGAACAGAATAGAGACTCCAGACATTAACCCAAACATATATGGTCAATTAATATTTGATAAAGGAGCCATGGACATACAATGGGGAAATGACAGTCTCTTCAACAGATGGTGCTGGCAGAACTGGACAGCTACATGTAAGAGAATGAAACTGGATCACTGTCTAACCCCATACACAAAAGTAAATTCTAAATGGATCAAAGACCTGAATGTAAGTCATGAAACCATAAAACTCTTAGAAAAAAACATAGGCAAAAATCTCTTGACATAAACATGAGTGACTTCTTCATGAACATATCTCCCCAGGGAAAGGAAACAAAGGCAAAAATGAACAAGTGGGACTATATCAAGCTGAAAATCTTCTGTACAGCAAAGGACACCATCAATAGAACAAAAAGGTATCCTACAGTATGGGAGAATATATTCATAAATGACATATCCAATAAGAGGTTGACATCCAAAATATATAAAGAGCTCACACACCTCAACAAACAGAAAGCAAATAATCCAATTAAAAAATGGGCAGAGGAGCTGAACAGACAGTTCTCTAAAGAAGAAATCCAGATGGCCAACAGGCACATGAAAAGATGCTCCACATTGCTTGTCATCAGAGAAATGCAAATTAAAACCACACTGAGATGTCACCTCACACCAGTAAGGATGGCTACCATCCAAAAGACAAACAACAACAAATGTTGTGAGGTTGTGGAGAAAGGGGAACCCTGCTATACTGCTGGTGGGAATGTAAATTAGTTCAACAATTGTGGAAAGCAGTATGGGCGTTCTTCAAAATGCTCAAAATAGAAATACCATTTGACCCAGGAATTCCACTTCTAGGAATTTACCCTAAGAATGCAGCACTCCAATTTGAAAAAGACAGATGCACCCCTATGTTTATCGCAGCACTATTTACAATAGCCAAGATATGGAAGCAACCTAAATGTCCATCACTAGATGAATGGATAAAGAACATGTGGTACATATGCACAATAGAATATTATTCAGCAATAAGAAGAAAACAAATCCTGCCATTTGCAACAACATGAATAGAGCTAGAGGGTATTATGCTCAGTGAAATAAGCCAGGCAGAGAAAGACAAGTACCAAATGATTTTACTCATATGTGGAGTATAAGAACAAAGGAAAACTGAAGGAACAAAACAGCAGCAGAATCACAGAACCTAAGAATGGACTAACAGTTACCAAAGGGAAAGGGACTGGGGAGGATGGGTGGGAAGGGAGGGATAAGGGCGGGGAAAAAAAGAGGGCATTATGATTAGCATGTATAGTGTGTTGGGGGCACAGGAGGGCTATGCAACACAGAGAAGACAGGTAGTAATTTTACAGCACTGCAGATGGACAGTGACTGTGAAGGGGTATGTAGGGGGGACTTGGTGAAGGGGCGAGACTAGTAAACATAATGTTCTTCATGTAATTGTAGATTAATGATACCAAAATAAAAAATATATATTTATGCAAGACTGTTCCTAGTAGCTTTATTGAAAACAATACAAACCTCCATCAACAAGTGAACAGATAAATATATTGTATGTTCTCACAGTGGAATACTAGTCAATGTCAAGGATAAGAAAAAAGGAACAAACCTTAGATACATGCAGCAAAATGAAGAAATCTCAAAAACCGTAAAATGAGGAAAAGAAACCAGACACTGGAGTGTACAACCAGTATGATTCAATTTATATTAATTCTATATGAAGTAACTACTGGACATTCTATTTATATGAAGGCAGAAGGAAGCTTTGGTGATGAAGTTGAATGACTGGTTGTCTGGGTAGGGGTGAAGAGATTGACTGCAAAGGGCATTACAATTTTCTGAAGTGATGGAAATGTTCTCTGTTTCAGTTATGGTGGTGGTTACACAGGTGTACATTTGTCAAAACTCTTATGTTGAATTCTACATTTAAAACCTGTGCTTTTTATTGTATGCAAGTTATACTTTAAAATTGTTCTTAAAAAAAAATCCTGGTGCTATTGGTGTCGAGTTAGAAGTGTTTGCTGATACCTAGAATGGTCAAAGACCCCTGCCTCATCGCCATACACACATTAATCATGTTCTCGTTGGGCTGGAGACAGTTGTAACAGATAATCTACTTTCTCACCACAAAGCACTTAAATAATGGTGGATAAAGGAACACACCTTCTATTCTTCAAAACAAGCAAACAAAAGAAATACACATGCCCTCCCCCTGCCCAAATAAAAACATGAAACTCCTTGATAACTTGTTCAGCAACAATTCTCTCACTGTGGCAGAAAATCCTGTTGCAGGTGTAATTTAAGTCTCAAGCTGCATTGCATTGATCTTTCCTGTTGTTCTTTGGTAAATTGGAGCTCTCCCAGGTCTGGACATGAGTTTCTCCCCTGAGAATACCAAGCTTCTTCCTCAGGCAGAGTTTTGAGGCTGTAGCTGTTTGTAATGGTGCAGGGAACCCCTGGCCCAGCTGTTCTGTAATACTATTCTGCGGCTCTGCTGAATGACATCGTTGAGATCCCTGAAGAATTTGGTGAAACAGTCCTGGGGCCCGTGCCCTTGGGGTATTCCCCAGGGCCTTGCATACACTAACATTGCCTTTTTCTTTCTCCCATACAGGAAATGCTGAAGGATGAGGTGCGGACGCTCACTTACCGGAACTCCATGTACCACAACAAGCATGTGTTCAAGGACAAAGTGGTGCTGGATGTTGGAAGCGGTACCGGGATCCTTTCCATGTTTGCTGCCAAAGCAGGGGCCAAGAAGGTGTTTGGGGTGAGCACACACCCCTGCCCTCCACAGAGCTGGCCCCAGCCCTCGGCCTTCACCAGCTCTTCCTAAAAGGACCAACCCCGGTGCAATCCTGGGCCACACCCTCAAGGAGTGGAGAAAACCAAGTGTGAGTCTCAGGAGGTGGGGCAAGTCCCGGGCTCCTGGCTCCTCGCCCTGGTGACTGCTGACACGGGGGAGGATTTTTGACTTTTGGGAAGCCATGCCTATATCACCATTACTTTAGAGTGCTTGAGAGGCAGCGCAGTGTTGGTCTCACATGTGAGCTCTGGTTTGAGTCTCTGCTCTGCCTCTCGCAGGGCGTGTGACCCTGGGCAAGCCGCTGCCCTGCACCTTGGACCCCCCACCTATGAAAAGGGTGGATGACAGTGCCTTGCCCATGGGCTGGCTGCAAGGGGCAAATGAGTGTGATGCATGTGTGAAGTGCTCAGAACAGGGCCTGGCACATGGCAAATGCCCAGTGTTTATTAGAGTTGCTGGGATGAGGCCCTAGGAGATAATAAGATGAATAAGGGCAAGTCGGTAGATTTAGATTCCACTGCTCTGGCTGCTGCACCCTCTCCAGCTAGAAGTGGAGGCCAAGCCTCTGGGAAGCCTCCTGGCCTCCCTGCAGCTCCCGCAATGCAGCTGCCCATGGCCTGACGACAGAGGGGCTGGGGGTGGGGGGGGTGCCTGGAGCTGGGAAAAACTGGGACAAAGATCTCTGAGCTTCTGGCTGATGTTTGAAAAAATGATGTGGGTCCAAGGCTGGAAAATGGGACTTGATCTTGATCGAAGGGGCCATGCTACAAACTTCCAGCCCGTGTAGGAAACAGCCGTGCGTGGGGCCCATGGGCTGTGAGCCGTGGGTAGGGGCTTCATTCTCCGTGCAGCGCTGGGTCACCTTAGCCTGGCACTCGAGGCTCCCAGGTTGACGGGTGCTCTCCAAATGCCCTTGGCCACCCAGCCTCAGAGGCCAGCCCCTTGGTTCCCAGAGGGACAGCATCCTGCTCCCCTGACTTGGGAGGCACTTGGCCTTGGCTATAAGGGTCTTCTGGAGAACTGGACTGTCCTCAAGTCACCTCTGGTGTAGCCTTGCCTGGAGAAGCCATGATGTCTCAGCTGAGGCACGTGTTGCAGATATGGGGCCAATCTGGATGCCCAGGTCAAGCCCTGACGTCACCACGGTAGTGCCCGTTCCTGCCTTCCAGCCTTCCTCCACAAGGCCCTCCTCCCCAGGATGGAGGCATCAGGCCAAGGGACAGACTCTACCACCCCTGGGGGCCCGGAGCCTCAGGGCTGGACTTGGGCCAGGCGATCCCGCCTTTTCTCCAGTGCTGGGGTCTGAGCTGGGGGCCTGGGCAGCAGGTGAAAGCAAGGCTGCCTGTCACTGGCCTCCAGGTCCCTGGGGCTCCAGCTAAGGTGCTGTCAGGAGGCTCCCATTCAGTGCCTTCCAGTTTTGGGGACCTGGCCCAGTCTGTGCACCTCTGGCCTTTGCTGCAACTGCTCGTCCAAGAACAGCTTACCGCATCCAGCTGGGCTGCTTTCCCGATGGCTCATTTCTCAGGCTCTCCTGTGCCAGGCACCCCCTCCACCCACCCCAGGTGCAGGAGATGGGCTAGCAGGAGAGAGGGGGACAGATAGAGTGGAAGGGACAGGGAGGGAGGGAGGGAGATGGACGGAGAGGGAGAAACAGTTGACAAAGGCAGAAAATGAAGACAGTGAAACAAGGATAAAGAAAGAGACAGATGTGAAGAGGGAAATGGAGAGCAAGACAGAAAGACAAACAGACTGAGAGACAAGCCAGAGGAAAGAAGACACAGGAGCTGAAGGAAGGGCGGGGAGAGGAGGGGAGTGCAGGGGGAGGGACGGGGGGGGGGGCAGGCAGGAGGGGGAGGAGGAGGGAGAGAGTGGGAGCAGCTCCTCCCTGGCTTGGGCAGGGGTTCCCAGCTCTCCACAGCCGCGTGGACAGGGCCTGTGGCTTGACTTAGGGTAAAACCTGAGGAACCTGAGGAACAGTTGTCCGGTGGCAGAGGCTGGGCGTGAACCCGGCTCAGATGCCCTGCTCTGCACCGCTGAGCTCAGGAGCCTCCTGCAGACCCACAGTCACATGGCAAAGAGGGGAAAGGCCTGGCAGGAGACAGTCCCACGGGCAGTGGAAGGCAGGGCCACAGGACAAGGATAGGGCCTGCGCCCTAGCCAGGCTGCTGCCTCTAATGCAGTGACCCCTTCCCGGCCCTGTAAGTGGCCTCAGCCACCCCAAGGCCTCAATGGGGCTGGTAGTGCCCCTCAGGGCCCTTGGGCACTGTCCCCAAGGCCCTGGGACACTCTGGGGCTGCTGGAGTGTCAAGGTGAGTGATGCCCCAGGGCCTTAGTACGGGCAGCCTCTGCGGGGAGCCAGCATCAAAGGTGAGAAGGGCTCTTGGCAGCTGCCCCTCAGTTTCCGCACCCCTGCTCCTGCCCTCCGCCCCACCTCTCCAGCCCTGCCCACCCTGGGCCTGCAGGTTCCCCGCGGGGACTTGATCCCCTGACACCCCCACAAGGTCCTGCTCTCTGCTGATGGTGAACTACATTTCTCAAATACCTTGGCGCTTTGCTTAGGACATTTTGGGAGCCTGGAAAGATGTGCAGATTAAAGGGAATCAATTCTTTGAAAGGTAGAGACCAAGGAGGGACTGAGCATTAACCTGTGTGTGATGTGCGGGGTGGGGAGAAGGGCTCTTGAGACTGGCCCTGAGACCTGACCTGCCATTTTCCAGACAGTCTCTATCCTGGAATGTGCACATTTTAACCAGGGAGGGCTGGGGGCCCTGGTGAGGACAATGTCCAGGGAGCCTCACAGCAGCTCTGCCTTCCCGCGTGCTCTTTGGACAGGATGGCTGCGCCACCCACCGTTCTCTGGCCAGGGGAGGGAGGCCTGCCAGCTCCTCCCGAGCCTGTGGCTCAGGGACCAGGCCCTCCGTTGCTGACAGTGGCTGGTATCGGCTTTGAGGCAAAGGCAGCTCCATGTAGTGGAAGAGCCACTGGCCTGCAAGTAGTTATTAATCTGCCACAAACAAGCTGCATGGCTGAGGGCGAGTCGCTGCCCCTGGAGGTCCCCGCTTCCCGGTCTGTTGGGTTTTGGTGTCGGACGTGCTGCGATTTGTCTGAGCCCTATTCCTTTGTCCTGTGTCCTCTCTAGATTGAATGCTCCAGTATCTCCGACTACTCAGAGAAGATCATTAAGGCCAACCACTTGGACAACAGTAAGATGGACCTCCAGTGTGTTTTCCCAGGGAGGGAGGGGGTGAAGGGACTTGTGCTTTCTTGTTTGGGTGGCACAGACCGGCAGGAGAGGGAGGGGCACAGCGCAGCGACTGCTGCAGGTGGAGCCCAGCTAGCTGCCTGCCCACAGGGGTCTGAGGTTCCTGTCTGTGCCATGTCTACCATGGGCTCCGCTTCCGGGAAGCTCGGTCTGTGGCTATTAGCTGCCGTCTCCCCGCTTGGTGCAGCTGGAGGCTTCTTGCTGACGTTCGCAAAAGGGCAGCTATTCCTTCTCCCCCTCTTCCTTCGCCACAACCCTCACCCTGCCTTTCCCTGGCAGCCAGCCATCGGCACCCCAGCAGACCCTGGGCGCTGCCTGTGGGGAGACACCGTCCCCTACTGCCCACAGGCCCTGGGGGTTGGGGGAACCTTGACAATAAGGTTGCCCTTCGGGGCGGGACCTTCTTCAGGCTGGATTCTGAATAGAAAGAGCAATGCCTTTCCTGCCTCCCCTTTCTTCCCCTGCGTTCCAACATCCCCGCGGGGCCCATGCTGGGGAATGCTAAGGGATCACGTAATGTAAGAACCGAGGAGTGGCCCTTGACTTTGGCCATGTGGAGGCTATCATGTTATCAACAAGAGCAGACTCAATGCCAGGGTGGGGACCAAGGTCCAGCTGGGGCGAGTTAAGGAGAGACCATGAAGGAGGCTCTGAATCAGTCTTCTCGCTGTGATGGGGCACAGAAAATGGAACTGCAGCTGCAGGAGGATGTGGGGCTGAGGAAAGGAGTTGCTTTTTTAGAGATAGGAGATAGGAAAGTGCATGTATATGATTCCATTGTCCAGTGGAGACAGAAAAATTGGAGATGCCGGAAAAGTAGGTCCAGGAGCAACGCCCCTGAGAAGGTGAGAGGCAAGGGGTCCAGCAGGCGGGGGGCAGGAGCGGGGGCGGCTGGCCTTTGTCTGGAGTAGGGACCGTTTAACCCCAGGAACTGATGGGCAGTGGGGCATGCAGGTCCAGATGGAGGTGGGCTGCTGGTGGAAGGCCTCCGGTTTGCTGCTTCCATTTTCTCAACAAAGGATGAGACAGTCACTGGCAGGGATGAAGGGCAGGAGAGGGAATGAATGGTCTCCCAGGGGAGAAGGAAGGCAAACAGTCAAGGCCAGTGGGGATCCCTGGGGAGCTGGCAGCACCTGGAGTCACTGACACAGACACACAGTGGGGCTCCCATCTCCCGCTGTGTGGTTTTGCATTTACAGTGCCCCACAGTGAGAGTGGGTGGGGAGGAGGGCCACCCGGGCGGGGCTGTGCTGGGAGGACACAAAAGGGGAGTGGGGCCAGGGGCTAGTGGTGGTAATGTCTGTGGACTCTAAGCTGGGTGAGGAGGGGTGACCAGAGCGGAGGTGGGAAAGGCTAGGGCAATGGCGGGCAACATGGGGGTCCAGGATCTGGGGTCCAGAGGCCTCCTCCAGCCTGAGTCAGGCAGATGTTGGTCAGTGACACCCCGACCTCTGGCCTTGTATCCAGCCTCTCTCTGTTCTCTCAGGGGAGCCAGATCTCTTCTGTACATGCCTCAGAAAAGTACCTGACCTGGGCAGAGGTGACTTAAGATGGAAAAAGAAATGCTTTCTCTGAGAGGGCGACACAGCCTGGCATCCCTGAGTTCTCATCTCATCCCCCCTGCCCAGTTCTGTGCAGTAGGGAAGCAGTTTCCCCATTTAACAGATGTGAAAGCTGTGGTTTGAAGATTTAGGGTAGAGCCTTGGTCCTGAGTCTTGCTCCTGAAGTGTATCTGCACTGATGTGGAAGCAGCGGAGTGCTTGCCAGTCAGTCCTGAAGATGAAAAGGAACTCCTCTTGGCCAGGGAGGGAGGTTCAAACAGATGTGGAATCCGATTTCCTCCAGGGCTCGAGTCTCATCCTGGGCCCCTGGGGGCCTTCAGAGACACTCAGGCCCTGCCCTGCCTCTGAACAGGGTTTGTGTGGCCCTCCAAGGACCTGCCTGGCCCTAACTTGTCTTCTGTCTCTTGCTGCCAGCCAGCCCCTGGGCTCTGGACCCACAGCCTCCCTGGCTCCCCTCCCTCCTCTGCCTTGCAGGGAGCGGCCACTGCCCCGCAGCCACTGGGAGCAGAGCGGGGACAGAGAAGGGGATGTACCTGTGGCAGCTGAGCAGTCCCTGCCCTTCAGGAGGAGGGCAAGCCTGGCTCCGGAGGCTTGCCAGGAAAAAGAGTCCCACGCAGCCCCCAAGCCTGTCCAGGCCCCTCTCTCCCCTCTCCTGATTTGGATTCCTGTAATTTTTAATTCCCCTTTCCATCCTTGGCCTTCCTTTTTCTAAATTTTTTTTTAACCTTTGAAACATTCCTACTTACAGAAAATATGCAAATATAGCTGCTTTTTTTTTCTTTGAGACATTTGAGAGTAAGTTGTTGTTGTGATCCCCCATCATCCATGAACACATGCATGTGCATTTTCTACAAGGGCGTTTTCCTACGTAGCCACATTGTAACCACTTGCATCAGGAGATTAACATCAGTAGGTCATCTTCATCTAGTGCTCAGGGCTGGTCATGTTTTGCCAGTGGCTGTGACAGTATCCTTCATGGTGAAAGGATGCTGTTGCCAATCACATGGTGTGTTTGGTTTCATGTGTTAGTTTCCTTCAGGACTTTCCCTCAACTTCCATGGTCTTGATGCTAGAAGGTCAGAGGGCAGCATTCTGTAGGGGAGCCCTCAGTTTGGGGATGTGTGATGCTTCCACACCATGGGCCTCAGGTCACGCGTTCGGCAGGAGCGCTGCCGGCGTGGGGCTGGATCCCCTCACTGTGTACTCCGGGCGGTGTGCGGTTTGATCTGTCCTGTTAATCACAGCATTGGTTTAAGGTGATGTCTGCTAGCTTCTCCACAGTAAAGCTGCCATTTCCCCTCTGTAATTAGTAAGATTTTCTGAGAGAGGTAATTTGAAACCACATAAATATTTCATTCTTCATCAATTTCCTATTTTATTCAATGGGTTATGTCTGTTATCATCAGTACTTACTTTGATATACAGATTGTCCCTAATTCAATGGTTGGATTCCCTTCAAGCTGGTTTCTGCATCCTTCTGACGGGCCTCCTTCACTTTTTGAGAGCTTTCTTAGTTTCTGGCACCCATGTTCCAGGCTCATCTTGTACTTTCCAGGTCTCTGTTCTAGAATCAGCCATTTCTCCAAAGAGTATCTGAATCCATTTAGTGGACCATGGCATTTAGAAACGAGGCTCTGGTTTGATTTAGGGTATTGAGGCTCCCAGGGATCAGTGGAAAGAACTAGAGAGAGAGAGAGAGAGAGAGAGAGAGAGAGAGAGAGAGAGAGAGAGAGAGTGTGTGTGTGTGTGTGTGTGTGTGTGTATACACATGCATTACATAACATCCAGAAATGCATTCTATCTGTACTTATTGCCAAGCGTGAATTCATGTGGTGACTCCACTTCTCATCCAGCCCGGTGACTTGTCTCTGTTTTTTCCTTTTCCATGTTCCGATGCTTCCTTCTCTCACAATCAGAAACCTGGATGCCATTATTGTTAATATGTTGACAGTGGGATCAATCCCCCCTCCCTCTCTGTACACAATCTCCCACTGTCACCACCTCCCGCCCCCTCAGGCTTCACCCTCCCTCACCAGGCGGCCCCGCCGACAGGGTGCCCCCTTACCCAACTCAGGTTCTGATGCGCTGTGCTGTCGCCCTGCTGCTCTAGCCCCAGCACCACACCACACACAGGACCATGGGAGCACCCACACCCACCCCTCCTTGGGCAGTTTGAGCATCAAGTTTGCTCAGCTCTACCCAATGGGTCTGCAATGGGATCTGCTCATGCTCCTCATCTTGATGGCTCACGCTTGATTCTGTGCTGCTGAGGCAAAGGCCCACAGGCGACAAGCCGTTGCCTCAAGGGAACAGGCATGCCCATGCCTCCTACCTGTTCCTACCCTCACACCGCACCCAGGAAGAGGGCACTCCACCCAGGGGCCTTTTTAAGGCAAATTTGTCTTCATTTCTTCCTCCTGGGTAGCACCAGGTGGGGGGAGCGATGCACCGCCCGGGACGCTGTCTGCCATGCCAGCTCACGCAGCCTCGGCGTGTGTACTAGAAAGAGGACAGCTTGACGGCATGGGTGCTTCCATGGAAATGCTTTTGAAATGCTGCAACAGCCAATTGGTGGGTCTTAGGAGTGTAGGTAGAGAGACATAAATAACAACACAGGACATAAAATCCCTGCCACCCAGAATCAATCATTCTCCCTCTCCACCTCCACACGGCTCTTCGGGATGGATTTCCTCACATGTAGATGCACACCTCCACCGTGCCACCTGGAGTGGACGTGCGGCCTGCACGCAGCTCCTTCCACATGCATGGCCACACACGTGCTCAGGGACTCCTCTGTGACTTAAGCACTGATGACTATTATTTCCTTCTTTCCCTGCCAAGGAAGCTAATGGGCTGCTGAAAGGCTTAAAAAGGTAGATTCATTGGTGAAAGGTGGCACAGAAGCTCAGGGATTGGTATTTTTATAGTTCCAGAACCAAAAAAATTCTAATCCATTAACTTCTCAGAATACTAAAGGACAAAAGTGTATCCCTCCTTTCTCTTGTTTGACCTGTTCACATCCTAAAGCATAAATGTCACTGAGGGCAGAAGTCTGAGCATAGCATGACACAGCAGAATGGCAGCTGACAGGTGCCTTCTGCCACATCATGGTGGGGAGGGCTTTGTCAAACCCTTTCTCCTTTCTGAGCTACTGCTTGCTGCCCATAGAGGAGAGAGGTCCATGTACAGCTTTCAGGGTTACTGGGGGATTAGAAAGAATGCTTGTAAAATGCCTAATTTGGGGCCTCCCACGGAAAAGGTGATCTGTAAGTATTAACTATGGGTCCTGTCAGGCTTCATGTTCTGCACGATGCCCCTTCTTGGCCTCATGCTCCAAGCCTTTTATAGCTATGAAACTTGGATTCTGTGCATTATTCCTCTGTGCTCTGTGAGCATCCAGTCCTGGGCTGATTGCCCTGGTGGAGACCCTGCCACCAGCCACTGGGGAGCTAGGATTGTTAGCAAGCACTTCTTCCTTCCATGGGGTGGAGAATGGGTGGGCAGGGTGGGGAGCTCTGCCTCCCTGGGGGCTTACCAATGCTTTCTTTCCTGTAGGGCCAGACAAGGGGAGGGAACCCCCTCCCTCTTCACATGACAGCCTTCTCTCTAATGTTCAGGCAATACATCCCCAGCTCCTTCATCCTTATCTCTGGTTGGGGTCACGTGTCCTCTGGCACAGTTCCGTGTCCCTCTCACTCTTGTAGAATTCATGCTAAGAAGTAAACCCAGCCATGCAACTGGAGGGATCCAGAAGCTATACTTGTAACAATGTGGCTCCAGTTTCCATTAGCACTTATGGAAATCAGCACATCACCCTGGCCCTGAGCTGGAATCTCTCCCTGTCCATAGATGAACTCTGTCTATGTTACTGCCAACCTATAGTTCCTAGCCTCTATCTGGTCAGTGGGTGTTTTGAAACCAAACACACCTTTTATTCATATCAAACTTCATGACATTAGATTTAATCTATCCTTGCAATTACTAAGAGCATTGCTCTCCTGGTTCATGGCTGTCCACTTGGTGTTACCCACATACTTGATAGGTGCCCTGTGGTAGGGACAGAAGCTCTTGATCTGAGCCCAGCTCTTGACCTGCACCTTTAATACAGCCAGGTGGCCAGTAATAGATCCACGCATCTCCACCATCTTCTCCATGAGGACGTTGGGGAGGCGAGACCTCATCAAAGGTCCTCACATAGCACCTGGAGAAGAGCATGGCTTTGGGACCAGACTTCCTGGTTGCACCAGATTAGCTTGTGATCTTGGACACCTTACTTTCTGTGCTTCAGTTTCCTCATCTGTGAAATGGGAAGAATAGCAGTACGTTCCTCAGAGGGTCATGGTGAGGGTCACATACTTGCTGCATGTCAATCTGTGGTATGCTGGAATGGGCTCCTACAGCTCCTGAGAGCTGATGGTTAAATTCTCAATAAATTTGTGCAATGGATGAAGTCACTTTGGTGGCTTGAAATTGGCCATGTTGGTAATATTTACATCACAGAAATTAATAATGATACAACTTAGGGCTTCCTTCTCCTGGAGAGCCAGTTGTTAAGAATCTACCAGCTCACTACTATGTAAAATGCAGTGGTGTCCCACGGGCATTGAGCAGCCAATAAATGTTAGCTATTGTAATCATTACTTCATTTATTAACTTGACTAATAACCCTGTCAAAAGGAAAAATGAGATTAATCAGACATAATTGATTTTAATGAGCCTGTACTAGTGACTTCTGGCAATTGCTACTTCCTTTCCTAATCATTCCTGAAGCAGCCCATTAAGAATCTAGGACTGGGCAGGGGGTCAAGGGCACAGGCAAGATGTTTGTTCTCAGGAAGCTTACAGTCCCATGGAGAGGACAGACATAGAGCAAATGGACAGAGGGCATTTCAACAGAGTCACAAACTGTGACAGCTCCCAGGCAGAGACACCACGGAACAGTTGAGAAAATGGGGCAGTCGCAGGGGCACACTGCAGCCGGCGCACCCCGCCTTGCCAGGGCTGATGCACTTCCCTTCTGACTCTGCTCGGATGACATCACAGCGGGCTGGAATTGGTCACAGTGGGGCTCTTCACACCACAGACACCAGCAAACACTCCCAATCAGGGCTTTTTTCGCTCCTGGAGCCCGTTGTTAAGCCTGGAAGAGCACAGCCCTGGAAGCGAGGAAACTCTCCTGAGTAGAGGGTAGTGAAGCTGTGACCCGGACGAGGGGGAGCCGGCAAGCTTGGGGGAGTGGAGAGGAGGGTGCTCCCACAGACTGCCTGCGTGGGCTCCCCGGGTGGGGGCGCCTGCTGCCTGCCCCACAGGTGTGCTTTCTGAATGACGGTGATGCCCTGCGCCCGGGGGAGATCTGTTGCCTCCTATATTTCCACTGATTTCAACAGCTCTGTCCAGCACGCTCCCCTTCCCCCTGTCTGCCTTGGCTGGCCCCACACTCCCCACGCTCGTCTGCCGGTGGCCTGGGGTTTGGGCACATGCCCAGCTGTGCCATTCTGGGGGCTTTAAGTGGTGGGCAATAACCTGGTGTGGTTTGGAGTACCCGGGCATTAGTCCAGCCATTGTAGGGGAAGGAGACATGCCAAGCAGGATCTCTGGCCAGAGAAGGGCTCTTACCAAAGCTGGCCGGACTTCAGAGCTCAGCTAAGCAGACTGGGCCCTCGGCTCTCAGGACAGCCAGAGCCAGCTGGGACATGAAGCCAGGCAGCTTGTGCACCTGGGGCAAGGCAGAAGCCCAAACTCTGTGTTCTTGGGGGAACAGGGATTCGGGAATGAAAGGGGTGCCATACTGAAGCTCCTGCTCTGCTGAGGCTGCACAGCACCCCAGGCCCATCCATGCTGCTCCGCTTATGGGCTCTGTTCACAGGACGTATTCCAAGTGCCAGCAGGTGCTGAAGGGAAGGGGGTGGGCTGGCCCTTTCTCCCAGCTGCACTGACTCAGGCTGGTCTGACCTTGTGAGAGAAGCTGGTCTGGGCATCCCGACCCAGAAGGAGGAGAGGGTGGGAGGCTGGGGAAGGGCTGCCTCAGGGTGGTTGATAGACCCCTGCTCACCCCGGCTGTTCACACGGCTCTACCCCTTCTCCCCCTGCTGACCAGCTTGACTGGCCTCCAGGAGAGGACTGGGTTAGTCCCTGGCCTTCTCTGATTTCTCTTCTCCCATGATCCTGAGTGGTTGCTTGGTGTCCACAACAATCCCATGAGGTAGGTAAGTCAGACACTGTATCCCTTTGTAGATGAAGGAAAAGAATCTCAGGGAGGCTGGTGATGTGTGCCAATCCACACAACCTGGCTAGGTTTTGACTGCACCCTTTGACTTCTCTAAATCCCAGTCCTCTCGTTAGACAGATGGAATAAAACCAGTCACGCAGGCTCCTGTGAGGGTTGCTGAGATAATATACGTGACATCACTCTGCAAGCTGCTGCTCACATGCCAGGCATTTTGCCATCATGATCAGGACTAGCTTGAAGATCTTTTGCCTTTGAACCCAATACCCTTTTCTCAAAATTGCTTATTCATCCATCCATTCATTCAGCGATGGTTTGTGTTTGTGAGCAGTCAGGTGGTCTGCTGGAAATAGGAAGAGGAAATAGACAACTAAGGAGGAGATTCTAGGCTCGAGGTCAGGTCCCCAGAAGGGATGTGGTTGCCAGTGTGGGCACCCCCAAAATAGGTATGTGAGCAACAGGAAAAGGGAGCCGAGAGGTCACTCTGAGGTGGAGGGCTCCAGTGCCCCATGCTGTGCCCCCTGTCTGCATAGTCATGACCCTCATGCCCACCATTTTGTGGGACAGGATGCGCCCCAGCACTGTGAGGAGTCTAAAGCGGGGAGACCGCCGACATCAGGCTCAGTGCGGGCAGCTGGCCCTGGTGGGCGCACTGATGTGTCAGAACAGAAAATCGATCTAGTGACCGTGAATCACAATGACTAAATCTCTGTAATAACTGGTCAAAATGAAAAAGAAAAAAAATACTACTAAAAACACCCCCCCCCCAAGAAATCTGGATGTCTGATTCGCAAACTTGAAGTTACAAAGGAAACCTCCCAAATTACGATTTATTGCTCCCTGTTGCATGCTTAGTTATGATTAACCATTCCAAAACTTACAAGCCAGGGTCCTGTCACAGTTATTCGAACAAATTTTCCATCACCCTTATGGAAACGAAACACAGCTACAGAGAGGGCCTCTAATGCAACCTCAAGTTGACACAGATTTGGTGCCGTGGGGTCCACCTGGGGGGTGGCATTCTGCAGCCCACAGTGCTCAGAACCTTAATATCAGTGGATAATATCCCCTGGAAAAGGCTCAACATGGAAGAAGGACACCTGAAGCTCTGCATGCCCACACAGTGCTTTGAGCCAACTCAGTGCCTTTCACTGGCCAATGGCCCCCAATCAGTTGCCGTAAACCTCACCACAAGAGAGCATTTTGCAGATCTGATTCTGATTCTTTCTCTATGTCAGCTGTCTCGCTGCCAATAAACTTTGCAGAATGCCTTATACATGTTTGATACATATTTGAACAATCAAGCCATTTTGGCCCTGTAAAGGATCTTAGGGACTTTCAAGTTCAGTCCTCTTCCTCCTGCTGCCCCCCACACCATAAGAAAATTGGGACCATAAGAAGAACTGTTTGATCAAGGTTAGTTGTCAACTGAAACCAAAATGTAAGTTGTCTGCCTCTAGGACCTCAGCATAAGGTTGTGAAGGTTGGGCACTGCACAAAAGCACCTGGGCAAAGGGAAGAGAGGGGTCTGAAATCCCCTTCCCAGCTGGACTGAAGGGTGTTTACCTTTGACCTTTCACAAAAGGGCTCATTTGCTCACCAAGCCGCATCTGCTCTGAGAAATGCTTAGATGCACAAGGGTAAGTCAACAGAGGTCTACAGTGTTGAGTGTTTTATAGAGTTAATTGATTTCAGCCCTTTTGTAGCAGAAACAGTGTGATTTTTGCTGTTCTGTGACCCACTGTATGTGTGTGTATATATGCCTGTAGGTACCTACCAACCTATTACCTGTTGTACGTGTGTTTATCAGGCTACGGCCGTCAGTGGGTGAGGGGCAAGTGTGGAGAACAGGGGTGCATCCACTCACTCCGCAGGCACCCAAGGAACATTCTGTACCCAGCTGTCAGGCTAGGCTGTAAGTGCTCATCCATCTCTGCTTCCTACAGTCCTCCCGAGTCCTGTCTATGGAGTCATCACGGGTGAACCTTGTTCTAGGCTCCCAGGTGGAGGTTGTGGGGCAAGAACATCAGAAAGGAGATATCTTCCTGAGCTACAGGGAGGCCATGCTCTAATGCAGGAGGAGGAACTGAGCCAGAGCCCCATAGACGCAAGCAGATGTTAGCCCTCAAAAAATGTGCGAGGAGGAAAGGAAGGGAGGCCACCTTGAGGGCATGATGCTAAGTAAATAAGTCAGACAGAGAAAAACAGATACCACATAGTTTCACTTATATGTGGAATCTAAAATGCAAAGCAAACAAATAAAACTCAGACTCAGATACAGAGAATAAAGTGGTGGTTGCCAGAGGGAAGGGGGTCAGGGCTGGGGGTGAATAGGGTGAAGGGGATCGAGAGGTACAAACTTCCAGTTATAAAATAACTAAGTCAGGGGAATGCAATGTACTGCCTGGGGAGTACCGTCCATAACATTGTATCGACTTTGTATGGTGACAGATGGTAACTACACTTCTTGGGGTGACAAGTTAGCCATGTATACAATATGTCTAATTACTACCTTGTGCACAAGACACTAATACAATGTGGTATGTAAAAAAAAATTTACAAAAGACAAACCAGGTTTTGCATGCAAATAGTTAGACAGGTGGATCAGGCATATACTAGTCAATTCTTTTTCAGAGTAAGAAATATAATTAGGTACTCTAGTTGCATTTTCAAAAATCCCTTACACTGTCCCCTTGTGAATTCTCTTGGCTCATCCTGGGCCCTGCTTTTCCTTGAGTTCCTCCCGCTGGGGTCTCAGAGCCCCCAAAGAAGCTGAGCTTTGGCACCTATGCCTCCTTCTGCTTCCAAACCTTTTGGAGAGACTAGCCCTCCCTGCTCTTCCCTCTTAGCGTCGGGGCTTGGGGACAGGAACCAGGAAGGCCACCCAAGTCTGGGCCTCCCTCTAGTGTGATCAGAGCCGATGGTCAGTGACCTGTGTGCTCTTTGTCTCTTAGGAGACTCCAATCCAAATTAATTTTCACAAAACTCAGATTCAGGGCAGATGCAGGTTTTCCTATGTTTTTTTTTTTTTAACTCCTAAGTACAGGCCATTATTCAGTTTTCCCTGCAAGCTCAGTCATTGTGTGATTTTTCAGAACATGGTGCAGAAAGAGCTCCAGAGTAGAGGAAATGTTCAGATGGAGCCGGCCAACCAATACATCACCCTGTTAATTTCACAGTGGCATCTAAGATAGCTTTTGCTATGATCTTTACAGCAATGGATGCAAAGAGAGACACCACAATTATGTATATATGTGTACCTCTATGTCAAATGATACAAAAAAAAAAAAAAAGAAAACCACAACCCAACAGTTTCTCTCTTCACAGAGGAATGGGAAGGTCTTGGAAGTGACTCAGAGCAGAGGCCACTTAGAGCAGGGGCTTTATCCGGGTCCTAATCCCCTTTACCTCTCCATCAGCTGGCGGCGGGAGCAATGCCAAGTGAGGGCTGCCTTCTGTGGAGCCCTGGCCGAGAGCCTGGCACTTCACATGTGTTATCTCATCGGGTACAGTCACCCGCTAAGTCGATATGACTTTTCCTGGTTATTCTCTGGGGAACTGGAGTTTGGTTAGGTACAGTAACTTGTGGAAAGTCATAAAGGTAATAATGAGAAGATCTGGCACCTAAACCGAGGTTTCTGAGCCCATGCTCTTGTCAAAACAAGAAGTTGCCTTCCTCATGAACCCATCAGGGGGTGAGCACCCGCTGGTGGATGTGCACCCACTGAGGGTTAGGCCCTGGTTGTGAACAGACACAAGAGTCATAGAGGGAGGGCGTCCCTGCCCTTCGGATTAGAATCATCCTGGTAGCCTAACACAGGGTGGGAACCAGGATGAGAGTGTGTCAGCCTCATAGCATACTTGACCTGGTCTCTTTCCACAGCATCATTTAGCCTCTCTGAGCCTCAGCTTCCTTAGTTTTAGATGAGAATAATCATGATGTGCCTACTGCATAGCGTTATTGGGGAGATTACAGGATATGGTGCATTTCATGGGCTTAGCAGAGTGCCAGGCACGTAGTTACTGCTCCATACATTTTAGGGGGAAACAGGCAAGTACTTTTCAATTCTCTTAGCAAAGCTAGGTTGGTGAAGGGTGAGGAATGTCACATCCTAAGAGCGGGATCGGAACAGAGCTGAAATCTGTAGGCGCAGCCCTGACATGGGTGCTCATGGTTTCTGGCTAGGGTGCCTGCAAAGCATGGCCTTGGGTTCCTATTTTGCAGTCATCACCATATTTAAGGGCAAAGTGGAAGAGGTGGAGCTGCCTGTGGAGAAGGTGGACATCATCATCAGTGAGTGGATGGGCTACTGTCTGTTCTATGAGTCAATGCTCAACACAGTGATCTTTGCCAGGGACAAGTGGCTGGTGAGTGTCCTGCATGCTGTCCCCTCATTGGTCTGCTGACTGTCATGCTGTTCTACCCCTGGCCTACAGCCTAGAATGAATATGAGGACACCAGAGAGGACTTGGGCTAGAAGGTCACCCCTGCCAAGCCCCTCTCTTTAAACCAAATTTGCTTCAGGGGACTGAATGATCAAACTGGGGTCCAATGTCAAAACTAGGGTCACAGTGTTCTTCTGCAGGCCTAACCTTGGCCTATTTGGCCATAACTGACACCCTTTCTCTGTTGTCAAGACAGAAGACTATTCTGGCCAAGAAGTGTTTAGGACGTGCATGGCTGCCAGAGAGTTGAGCATGCTTCTGACCTTGGCTTCTGCAAGCTAAAGGGCCATAATGTCTTCTCTGTTTGTCATTGGACTTAGCCATGCCCCACCTCATATGTTCCACAGACTCTCAAATTCTCCCTACTGCAAAATGAAAGTTGAGCATTGCCACCCTAACCCTAACCCTGACCAAAGTGACAGTTCGTTGAATGAAAAATGCTAGTAAGGAGGTGCCTGTCTGGTGACTTACTCTATTTGCAGTTCAAAATGTGATGTCTTTGTCAGGTGAATAGATTACAAGACCCATTTCCCCACCATTCATCAACAGAAACCTGGAGGGCTTATGTTTCCAGACCGGGCAGCTTTGTACGTGGTAGCGATTGAAGACAGACAGTACAAGGACTTCAAAATCCACTGTAAGTCGTCTTTTGATGCTCTGTTGGGTTTTTTGTTTTTCTTTGTGTGATTGAGGTGGGCTTGAGGTGAGCAGCTGGTCTCATCCACACTGCTGCTGTGCCTGTGGAGCAGTTTACCTTGACCCCTTTTGGATTTTTCTCTCTAAATGTTTTCCTGTAATCTCAAGGGTGGGAGGTCTACAGACAGCAAACAAGCAATATGGCTGCTATAAGGTACATGTTCTGGATGAGCAAATAATGCATTGTGAGTAGAAAAATGAACTGCAGCAGCAGAAACTGAGTTTTTGCAGAGAACCTGAGTTTTTTTCCAAGAATAGCAGGCTGTCAGGGCTCAGTTACCCCAAAAGTCCACCACAAGAGTTAGAGATGGCAGATCCCCAGCCAGGCAAATCATTCTGAGTTCGACCATTCCATGCCACGCACTTATCAAAATGACATAGATTCTCCTTCAGTTTAAGTAAAATATGTATCATTCTCTGAGCTCTTTTGGGGCCTGGATGACAGTGGGTGAGGAGTAGTGGAGACCGCGTGCGCATGTGTATTGGAGACTGTGCCCAAATCTGTATTCATAATGCTTTAGCAGCTGAAAACATGTCCCTTAGGAAAAAAAGCAAAAAGCAAAAAACAAACAAACAAAAGTCTTTCCATGTTTCATCTGGTCCAAAAGGGCTGTTTTTTTCATATTTAATTTAAAGGGTAACATTCTCAGTGACGCAAGTGTGGTTCTCAACAAGATTATGTCAAATATGTTTTTGGAAGGTTAGAAATGGCCATGTCCCTTCAGCTAGAACTAAATACAACAGAGGAGCATAGAGCCCCTCACACATGCGAGCATGCACATGACTGGCCCAAAGCACGAGGGAGAAGCTCCCAATAGTCCAATGGGCCCAGATCTTGGGCCCCCGCCCCCGCCGTGGTCAGGCCCCTGGAACGATTACCGTGGAGCCAGCCACAGATGCACCAGATGAGTGAACACCCTTGCCTGTGAGGCTGAGGTTCAGTAGTTCAACAAATCATTGATCCTTTGATTTCACACAATTGCCACCTGACGTTACTGCTGCTAATAATACCTCAGCTGGATTGTGCTACAGAATGTGTATACGTGTGTGTTCACACCCTTCTGTAATTAAACATCAAAGCATGGAGTTAAGTGGTTCTTGTGAGCAAGCCTGACTGCCGAGTTTGCTGGCCTCCAGCGGCTCTGAATCTAGGACAGATGTGCTCTCATGGTAGATTGCAGAACAACTCAACAGTGAGCATTGATCAAATGCACGTATAAATAGGACATATTTTTCCCCTGGAGCTGCATTATAATGCTGCTTTTGGAGTTCTTGCTGTGTAACTGTACTGAGTAGTACAGTTTTGAGGAGAACCTTCAGGCACGTTCTTCATTCCTAAGCACACTTAAATATGTATTAAGCTCCATGACCCTGGGCATAACTCTTTAAGGACTTCCTCATGATTTAAAAGCAAACATGCCATACCGTCTTCCCTTTCCTGGATTGCATTTGGGAACCTCTGCCACATGCACATTGTAATGAGCCAGCTGGGGCTGGAGAGGACTGGGCAGCCCCGAGAGGCCCTAGGAGGGCAGCTGCAGCTACACAGGTGCTAGTCCAGGACTAGAGATCATGTGATTTAATTTTGCACTTCCCATTGCAATTTTCATAGCTTCTGGAAAAGAAAGAAAATTAGAAGTGAGCCCCATTTCTTCTGTGGAATGTGTGTCTTGGAAACTCTGTCAAGCCCCCCAAAACAAAAACCAAAAATCAAACTAAACATTTTTAATTAATTTAAAATACTTAGTTTTCTATTTAAATGGCTTTTTTTTAATGATCTGTTTTTGTTTTCAGTAAAGGAAGCAAGCCCATTTAGAAATCTGTTTCCAATAAACAGAGATTTTGGTGACTCTGAGTTCTAAATCAAAAGTAAAGCATAAAGGTTGCTTTATGATTGCTAAAGGAAACAATTGCAAGCAAATTGCAGTTGGCGCAAGAGCCAGCTAAAAAAGAAACATCTTAAAGTGGGGCAGGAAAGTGAAACATGCCCAGCCGCTTTCAGGAAGTGAATTGTTAGGCAAGCATCTTCTGCCTCTCCCTTCCCCACCCCTTTGTTCCCCTCCCCTCCCCTCTCCTCTCCAGCAATCATTTAAAAAAAATTCTATTATGGAGGAAATTTACAGAATCTCAAAACTGGGAGAAAACTTGGTAGGTATTCTATTTGATTTCTTATGCAACACATGGGTCTCACCCAATACATGAATCTATAACCTGCTGAGAATCAGAAGGATGGGCACCTGCTCCCTCACTGCTGAGATGGAAAGGAAGGCCTCCTATGGACTCTGCAGTGCCTGCAGCTGGAGGACTGAGGGGCAGGGCCTCTGGGGGCTCTGTTGTTGTCTCGTCCACCTCCATTCCCACCTCCCTGAGTTCTAGTCTCTGGCCCCAGCCTACTTTATACAAGGAGTTGACGTTGTTCCTAAAATGCGTGGAACTGTTGTAAACACCTCCCCTTCTGTCCAGAGGAGAAACTGTAAGGGGCACCTAGTGGCACTTGCTTTATTTCCTGTGCCTGCATTCTGAGGCAGCCCCTCAGCCCCCACAGAGTTGCTCACACTGCAGGGGCCAGGAGATGGAGGGGGATGGCCCTGTAGCTCTCTCTGGTGAGATGTGAAGTTTGTTCTCTATTGCTTTGTATTTCTTTTACTCAACTACTCTGGAGATTTTCTCTTCATTTTGATATTCATCAGTTTGACTCTGAAATGTCTAGGTGCGTTTTTCTTTGCATCTATATTACTTGGATTCTATAGGATTCTTGGATCTGTGGGCTGATGATTTCATTAGTTTGGGAAAATTTCCAGCCATTATCTCTACATACATTTTTTTCTGCCTGATTCTCTTTCTTTCCTCCTTCTGGGACTCCAATTACATACGTGGTAGATATTGTTTGATAATGTCCCACACATCTTGGATGCGCTATATTTTGCTCTTCTATTTTCTTCTTTGTGTTTAAGTCTGGATGGTTTTTATTGACCTATTTTCAAGTTATTCAGTATTTCCTCTGATGTATCCATTCTGCTAATAAGTTCATTGAGAGAATTCTTCATTTTCAATATTTTGATTTCAATTTCTAGCATCTCCACTGGCTCCACCAATGAAATTCTCTACCTGTTCATGCATGTTTTTCCATTAAATTCTTTATTCTTTAACATATTTATTATAGTCTCTATAAGATAATTTAAACATCTGAATTTTCTCTGTGTTTGGGTCTATGAACTGTTTTTTCTTTTGGTGATGAGTCATATGTTTTTCCCTTTTCCTATGTCTTGTAATTGTTTATTAATGCTGGACATTGTAAGTAAAAGAACAGTGGAGACATGCCAAGGAAAGAGCATGTCTTTTCCTCTGCTGGGCTAATGAAGTGGAGATTTGAGTCGATCTTCAATCTTGAGTTATGGTAGGTCAGGTGGTGCTTTAGGTACATTCATTGCAGCATAGTGCAGTCCTTTTTGGGAGCTTGTTTTAATCCATAAATAAAAGTTCACAGGTCCCTTTGATGTTATTTTTTAAATTGTCATAAAATTAATAGCAACATTTCTTGGTAGCCCATGGCCCTCACCCCACATTAACTCATTCAATAGATATGGCAGGATTACAACAAAAAAATTAATCTGCTTAATTTGAATTGTCTCTCACCCTTGCTGCACTTATGTTAAAGAAGCTAGTGGGAAATGAATGGTCAGCAGAAAAGAGAGAAAAAAATTTAATGTCTTGGGTGATCTCTCTCCTGAATAATGAAGGTAGGGTAGTCTAGCTGGGGAGAGAAGATGTAAATTAACCCCTATTAACATAGGTAAATACCAGGCATTGTGAAGCAGTATAGAAATTAAATATTTGTGAATGCATTTCAATTAAAAAAACATTATCTGTGGGCCTGTGTGTGCCAGATGATGTGCTATACGGGTGCTGAGGATACGGAAGGAGAAGTCCTATGGATGGGTGTAGTTGCAAAAGGTTTTGCAAAGGCCATGCATGGATGTTAAGCTCACCATTTGAGGCCTGGAAGGGACTTTAAAGATCATATGGCTCAATGTTTTCCACACTCTGGTTGGAATTGTATATATAGATTTGTAAAATTACAGCTTCCTGGATCCCAAATCTGGAGATCATGATTCAATAGGTCTGGTGGGCCTAGGAATCTGTATTTTTAAAGGTGTCCCATATGATTCTAGAACTCAGAAACACTGGATCAAACTCCTCACTTTACAAATAAGCCCTGAGAAGGGGATTGATCACATGGTCACACAGCTCAGAGGGTGACAGGACATATCTCAAATCACGTAATGATAACAACTACATATCAACTGCTTTTGATGTGCCAGACACTGTTTTATGCACCTTATGTATATGATTACATTTAATCATCATAACAACCCTACAGAGTAGACATAATTATCATCCTCTCCATTTTAAAGAAGAAGAAACCAACTTCTTGAGAAGTTAAATTCTTATGAAGATTACAGAACAAAGAAATGGCAGAGCCCAGATCTGAACTTCAAACCTCAGGCCTTTAAACACTACACACACAGACTCTCTCAGGTATCTGCCCAACACCTGCACTGAACCTTAACCTAAGTAGGGCCGAGAGACAGAAAGATCAGGAGCACGGCTGCAGGTCTCTTAAAGAAGGATTTCATCTGAAGGCATGAGTATTATTGTGCATGTTAATCTGGAGATAGAATGGGCAGCTCTTTCCAGACCCAGAAGGGGGTCTTCTCTGAAGCATGTCCTATTGTCAACCAAGCAGCTTTCTTCTACAAACAGAGGTTTCAATAGTGAATTAGACACCAGCTCTGGGTGATTTAATGATACATGACTGCCATCTTATCCTCAAGCCAGAATATCAAAGTGCTCGCCCTCTGGGAGATGATTATTTTCTCTGCCTCTTCTCGCTGAGGAAGGTCTTTGTGTGCCTTAGAAAACAGGCTGAGTCGAAGGAGCACAGCTTTTACTGACTGTTCACACCTCCCTCCTCACACCCCTCCTCCCGAACACTCCCCTAACACACTGCGACATAGTTCCCCAAGGTACCATTTGTTTGATGAAAATTTTAAAAGAAATTTAATCCCAGAAGATTTTTGAGACCAGCATCTCTACTTCAATGCATTCCCAAGCCCTGAATAAACAGACAGATGAGACTCAGCGGCCCACTAACTAAGCGCTTTGCTTAGGCTGCCCTCTGCATGGTGGGGAGAGGCAATTGCGTTCCTCATTGCTACCACAGCTCAAGCAGTGTGACTGAAGGGTTAGGGGGCAAGCTGGGTTTGAGCCCAGGCTCCACCATTTCCCCGATATGTGATATGGGGACTGACACTGCACACGAGACAGATGCCAATTCTCCCAGCCCGTTTTCTTACCTGTGTGTGGAAGTGTCCTTGTTGGGTAGGCTGAACAAAGACTGGTCTGGGCTAGGTGGTACATCAGTGATAGCCCTGAGACCGTCACGTAAGGGTGGTCAGAGCCATCAGCTTTCCACGCGTTTACTCATCAACCGTGCACCCTAAATATTTCTCCCTCTCAAAGCATACAGGAGCAGCCCCAAGTGGCCAGCCAGCGAGCACCCCCAGGATGGTTTGTGCCCCTCCTGGAGGGTATTTCTTAAGGGATGGATCCTTAGGGAGTGCATCATGGCAGGTGAGGAGGGCAAAGAGTCTCATGACCCAGCCCCCTTGTTTTTCGGTTGAGGAAACTGAATTTCAGTGAGGTCAGGGAGTTTGCACAAAGGTCTTGCCAGTAAGTGGTAGAGTTGGGATTCAAACTATAGCCTGGTTCATCTTAAGAGCCCCTGTTTCTGCTGCCTCGAAGGTTCAGTGTAAGGGGATAGGAGGAGGGGGAGAGACAGGCCTTCTAGGTGTGCAGGATGAGACAGAAATGTGAAGAGCCGATGAGAGAGTTCAGAGGCGACTCTGCAGCTCAGAACGGGGGTGAGGGTAGTTGGTCCAGGAAGAATCATGTGATTTGGGTTCTAGTCTTTGCCCCATGGCATTCTAGCTGTGAGATATTTGGAGAAGTTTATCAGCCTCTCTAAGCTTTAATGTCCCAAACCATGAAATGGGATCTGTACAAATGAGAGTGTGAGTAGGCATTTGGCACATTGCAAAGCTCTCTGCCCAGATGAGCAGGTTCTCCTGTTTTGTTGCAGGGGAACATGGGCTGGCCCTCCGCATCTTGGGCATGCCATGCTCTAGTACTCAGGAGGGTTGGGGAGACTTCTGGGGTCCTGTTACCAGCCCTCATGTCCCACCCTGTTCCCACAGGGTGGGAGAATGTCTATGGCTTTGACATGACCTGCATCCGGGACGTTGCCATGAAGGAGCCCCTGGTGGACATCGTGGACCCAAAGCAAGTGGTGACCAACGCCTGTTTAATAAAGGTCTGCAGACTCCCCCTGCTTGGGCCTGGGCATGCTGGAGGCCCAGCTGTGCCACCCTGGAGTAAGGGCAGCACTGGCATCTGCACGCCCATGGCCTGGTGAGGCAAGGCCACCTGGCCAGAGCCTCTGGCATCCCAAGATGACTGTCAAAAAGAGATGTTGTCACTGAAAAGGGCTGTGGACAGAGCCACTGGACTCCACGGTGGCACAGCTGAGGGGTGGGGGCTCCAGTGTGCTTCTTTGGAGGTGTGGGGATGTGGGGGGCCATCAGAGGAGAGAACATGCTGGAAGCAGGGCATATGCCCAGGTTGTGGGTAGCTACTCCACTCAGAGCGGGATGGCCTTCTTAGGAAAGAAGTCTGAGACTCTGTAAGTCTAATGGTCATTACACTCCTACCTCCAAGCACACATCTGACTGTCCAGACAGAGCTGCCCACCAGCCCTTCCCGAGCGTCCTTGTGTGCATGCACCCTAATGTCTCTCCTTCTGGGGCTTTCTTCAGTGCTGATGAAGAACAGCTGGTCAGCACCCTTGGCACCCCAATCCTCAGTGCATTCCTTTTTAAATATTCAAACATGCCAAATTTGAGAGAGTAAAAATAAATGCTCCCCTTGACCTCCACCCACTTGCAACTGCCATGTTCCCCCCAGAGGTGACCACTGTTCACGTGTGAAACCCATCTTTCCAGTCCTTTTTCTATGTATTTGCATTTAAATATGCTAATATATACTATGTTGAACCATATAAATTAGATATCTGTTTTTAAATCTAGAAAGACATCAATTTCATATGGTTCAAGCTAATGTCTTAATTTAAAAATCTGGGTTCATTATGTGAGTATTCATCAGTCCAACCAGCCCTCATCTTACTAAAACCTACCTGTCTGCTCTGATCCTGTGCAGACCCCTTCTTCTCTGGAAGTACTGAGGTGGTGGACTGGTACATTTCCAGGGGGTACCAGCGAAGAGTCCTGGGCCCCTGGGGATTAGGGGGAATTTCTGAAGGACTGATGCAAATGGCTGCTTTGCCCAGGTGACACCTGTCCTTAGTCTCCGGACAGTCTTCCAAGAAGAACCACAACCCTCCGTCCATGATATCACTGTGCCATGTAGAAGGGACTCTGAGGGCAAATAAAACTAGATGAGCTTCACTCAGGTCTCATCAGAGGCTGCCTCCCTCCTGTTCATCCAGGCCTTGGACTCGCCACGACAAGGTTCTCACTAAACCTGCTGGTTCCAACTCTAGGTGGGATTGATTGCAAGCCAGCGTGTCCTTTCATTTCTTCCTACTTTGGACCCTGAAGCCTCTCCCTTCAGGTGTCAGAAACAAGCCCACCCACAGTGCAAACCATTTCTGTGCATGTTGTAGAATTCATAGAAATCGATTGGCGCCACTGAATTTACCAAAGGACATCTGGCAGCTCTATCTAAGCACTAGACATGGCAGGTAATGGCTTCAGCCTGGGGACACAATTCTTTCACTGTGCTGGGGCCCCAGGTCGCTTTCTGCCCCTGGTCTACCAGTGTAGACACTGAGCTTCTGTTCATCTACTGCTGGCCACTGGTGGACTGGCCCGCTCCTGTCCCCCCAGACCACCCTGGCCTCCCTCTTCTCCCAACTCCCAGCCAGGACCCACCTGAGAGCAACCAGGGGCAACATGGCCCAGCTCAACGAGACGGCACCAGAGGGGCACATGACACACACACTCCCGGGAGCTCCGCTGGGTGGCGAGTCTGTGTTGGGCCTGGGGCTCGGTGCAGAAGCCCTGGCTCTCCTGTGCCTGGAGGCTTGCTTTCTCTGTTCCCTTGGGAAGGGTGAGGACTGTCTGTGCTCCCTCCAGCAACGAGGAGAGCTCCACCGTCAGCCAGCCGCTCTTGCTAATGTGCTAAGTGATGTTTTATCGAGCCTGTTGGGAAAACACTTGCCCTTCTTCACACACTTAATTGCTATTTTCATCGCTATTAACATTGCCGAGTGTGACACTTTATTATAATTAAGACTCTGTTTTGACCAGACTTTCTGCTCTGAGACATCCATTTGTAACATGATTTAGGGGCAGGGATGGCAGCAGCCAGGCGCTCTTCTGAGTGACTGATGCCCGAGGAGTCCTCTGCTTCCCAGGGGTCGCCTGGGGCCGCATCAGGGTCTCCCTGAGGTCTCAGAGCTGCTGAAGCTGCAGGAAGAAGAAAAGAAATCTTCCAGAGAAGGGGTCCATGCTCTGAGGCACCAAGACAACTGGGTTTGACTAGATTGACCCTGGGTCTGAGAGGAGGTGGCGCTGAGCCCACAGCTCCTCTGTGTCTGGGAAGCCCACCTACGGGGCATCCCGCCCTGCTCTCCGAAAGGCCAACTGACTCCACTGCTGGCAGTTTCTGGTAGACCTTCATTACTCCTGTTCTGAGGGCCTGTGACCCTACAGAGGCCCCTGCTGAGATGCAAATGTCTGTAGGGTCTAGTGAATACTGTCAGCTGACACAGGGATTGAGAGCTGACATGGGGTGGATGGCTGTCTGAGAGCAAAGTCCTGTAGAGACGAAATTCCTGATAGCTGGGGTGGTGTGTGTGGACATGTGCTGAAAGTGGTAAAGACCTTGGGGCCTGACAGCAGGACAAAGGAACCAGGTTTCAGTGTGCCGGAGCCTCCTTCCCAGTCTTCCCAGTGGTTGGGCCAGGAGGTTTAGATGTTCTGAGGTTATCTTCTTTGGATCCAGGGAGCAGCAAGTCTGAATGGATCTGAGAGACTAGTTGGTTGGTGTGCAGGACTGGCGTGCAGGGGAGGACAGTTGTCAAGCAGGAGACCTGTTAAGATGGACTTTGGAGTGTCAGGAGCTGTTATATAGCTAGACCAATACAGACACCAGACCAGTCTATTATATCTGAAGACTGGGACGGTGCAGCCCCTGTCCCCACAGGGCTCCAGTCCAGCAGCAAGGCCAGGGTGGAGGTTGGTGAGGCTGCTGAGATGAGCCAGAAGTAGTGGGAAAGAGCAGGCCAGGCTGGTGGCAGAGGTGACCAAGAGAGAAAGATACCAGGGAGCCTGAAGCCCCTGACCAGCTGGCCCTGACTAAGATGGAAAAAAAGTCAGTGGAGACACTGCCAGCCCGGTAGACCGTGCTGATGCCATTGACAAAAATTCAGTTAATCATGGCTTGCTCTAAGAGTTGTTCAGCTGGAAGGAACCTGTGGCTTAGGGACAATGAACATCACGAAGGCTGATGGGCACTGGGTTAAAAAGATTTCCCAGACTCTAGTAATGGCCCAAACTACCAGGGTGGTGTGTCATGAGGGACCCCTCAACTCCTGGCCCAGGATGAAAGGAAGAAGAATTACAGGTGGCCCTTTGTGGACGAGGGAAGTTGGCTGACCAAACGCAGTGTGAGCCTGCCAGCAGAGCGCTCTTTGTGATCAGAGGCTGCTGGAAGTACGTCCCAAACAAGGAGGGTAAAGGAGTCAGAAATCATGACTTATGAGAAGCAAATAAAAACCCAGAGGCACTTTATGTTGGAGAAGAAAAGGTTTTGGGGACCCATGTGAGCTGGAACAGGGATGGAAGTCAGAGAGAATGGTGTGGGCTCTCCTCAGTAATTTTGAGGAGCACCTACTGGTTGGAGATGTCAGGAAATGGAATCGGCTGCCTGGTAGGTAGTGAATGCATCAGTGAAGGTGTGCAAGCAAGCACCAGACGGCCCCTTCCTGGCTTCCTGGGATTGCTACCAAGGCGGCTCTCATGTTGGGTTAAGGGAACTCGCTTTCTCATCCCATCACATCTGCGTGGCAGACCCAGGGCTCACATCCCATTGGTTCTTTTTCCTCATCCTTGTCTTTAAAAGAACAGTGTAACTTGCATTTGAAGTGACATCACCAAGAGGCTTCCACATTCCCCTAAACCTACAATTGTACCCTCTTCCCAGCTAACAGCTGAGAGCTTCCATTTCCCCAGAGGATGCCCAACTGCTCACCCCAGACCACAGCAGGGCTCTGCGCTGACCTGCTCCCTGACCACACTTCTTCCTGTGTCCGCCCCGTGGAGGCAGGGCTTCTCTTAGAAGTTCCCGGCATGCTTTGCATCTACTATTCCTTATTTATCTGAAAAATATGTAGAATGAAACCATGCCACTTTGTCTCTTCCCTGCTCTTGTTCCCCTACCCTCAGGCCCCTCTCCTGTTATTCCCAACATAGTCCATCATCTGGGTCCCAAGAGAGCCCCCAGGAACCATTCCTGGCACACAGGTGTCTGTGTGGCTCTGACAGAGTCTTCAGGACAAATGTCCTTGCCGCACCATCCCCACAAGGGAAGCCCTTCCCTAGACCTCACTGACAGCTGTCTGACAGGATGCCTCCAGAGCACTCGGAAGGTTTGACCTGTCTCTCTGGAGCCAGCAAACAGCCAGTCCGCATCCTTCATGCCGAAAAGGACAGCTCATTGCAAATCGTCCTTCCTTATACTTGCCCCCAACACAAGATTGACTTTCAGCCACTTGAAACTGCAAGAAGTATTAGTCCTTTGTGTTCTCCATTCACAGCCATAATGGAAAAATTCTTACCTCTTTATTTCTCCCTTTCCTTTTTTGTCTGACTGCCCAGGCCTGTCACAGATAGCCAGCAGGACCTCCCTTGGCTCTGCCTGTGACTGTGGGCAGCCTGGGGTCCTCGCTGCAGAGACAGTACTTGGTGCTGGGCACTTGAATATCAAAATGGTGGGAAATGAGCCCTCAGGTTCACCCAGATCCCTGGGAGGCTTGGTAAAGCACACTGCTGGGTTGATTCAGTGGGTCTGGCTCCCGGCCCCATCTTCCCCACTGCAGGGGTTTTCCTGGTTGGTGCTGCCCTGCATTGCCCTGGGCCCACACGGTGAGAATGCGAGTGGGCTGCTCCCAGGCCACCCACACTGGGCTCCCGGGCGCTCTGGCTCGTGACTCCTACTCTGTCCCCTCCCCAGCTCCCACCAGCCCCAGGCCCACAGAGATACCTTCCTGATTCTGTTCCCCTTGGGTTCTGATCCAGATCCCTTTGTGCGGCAGCCTGAGCACGCTCCCTGGGAAGGACCCGGCGGTCACTGGGAGGAGGGCCTGGTGGTGGGCCTGGGGATGACATCTGTCATCGGTAGTGTCCCACGGGACTGGAGCTGCTGACCAGGCTCCAGCTCTGCCAAGGCGCTAAGGGTCCAGCATTCTCTCCTCTCTGGGCTGCAGGAGGTGGACATTTACACGGTGAAGACGGAGGAGCTGTCATTCACGTCTGCCTTCTGCCTGCAGATACAGCGCAACGACTATGTCCACGCCCTGGTCACCTATTTTAATATTGAATTTACCAAGTGCCACAAGAAAATGGGGTTTTCCACAGGTGAGCCTCCCCTCCACCCATGTTGAGGCTCTGTGGGAAGTGACCAGGGAGAAGGACCTGGGCCTTAGCTGGGGGCCCTCACGAGGCATCTCGTAAGCCTTCTCCAGCTGTGGAGGACTCACACATCCCCAAGCTTTTGGCTGCCCAAGGAGAAGGTAAATTAAATTGTGGCTGCGTGTCAGAGCTGGGAGCATGTGTTGGGTGGGGAGAGGCAGGGGTAGGGCCCCTTTTCTAATGCACACTTGTTCATTCAGCATTTACAGAGCACAGCCTGTGTGAGGGGTGAGGACACGGAGATGTCCCTGTCTCCAAGGCCGCGTGTCACCACGGTGCTGGCAAATTTCAGGAGGCTGCAGACGGGCCTCTAGGTCTCCTTTTCTTCACTGCTTCCACCCCAATCCACCCTTCAAGCCCCCGACACTGCTCCCCAGAGACCACCCCTGCCGCCTCCCAGCCCTCCTTCAAGGATGTCCCATTGCCTGCAGCAGATGAACCCAATCTTAGCCTGGCAAATGGAGCTTCCATGACCCGGCCCTTGCCCGCTCCTCCCCCACAGTCCTCACCTTCCACGCGTCCCATCACTGCCACTGCCTGTGTAGCCCCATCACACCAAGCGCTTGGCGATTTCCTGCCATTCATTAGTGGGGCTCAAGCATCCAGGCCCTTGTTTCTGTGCTCACTAGCCCCTGCACATCCAGGCGTGCCATGGGAGAAGAGGGTCTTTTGTCAGTGGTTCTTGTCCTCTCCTTTTCCCCTCTGTCACTTTGCTGGGGCTGCCACAACAAAGTCCCACAGACTGGGGGCTTAAACATTAGAAATTTATTTCTGCTTAGTCCTGGAGGTTAGACGTCTGAGATCAAGGTGTCAGTAGGGGTGGTTCCTCCTGAGGCCTCTCTCAGCTTGCAGACGGCCACCTCAGCCGTGTCCTCACATGGCCTGTCCTGTGTGTGTGCACATCCCTGTGTCTTTGCGTGTCCTAATCTCCTCTTTCTATGTGGACACCAGCCAGATTGAATTAGGGCCCACTCGAAGGCCTCATTTAACCTAATCATCTCTTTGAAGTTCCTATCTCCAAATTTAGTTGACCCTTGAACAACTCAGGTTTGAACTATGTGGATCTGCTTACTTGCAAATTTTTTTTCAGTAAATATATTAGAAAATATTTTGGAGATGTGCAACAGTTTCAAAACACCATTTTCTTTTCTCTAGCTTACTTTATTGTGGGATATAGTATATAATATATACAACATACAAAATATGTCTTAATCAACTACTTATGTTTTAGGTAAGGCTCTGGTAAGGCTAATGTTTTAGGTAGGCTATTATTCGTTAAGGGTTTGGAGAGTCAAAGTTATATGCAGATTTTCAACTGCACATAGGGTAGACACTCCTAACCCCCACATTGTTCAAGGGTCAAATGTAGTCATATTCTGAGGTGCTGGGGGATAAGCTCCAGTACATGAATTCAGTGGGGGATACAATTCAGCCCATAACCCCTCCCCACCCTGCCTCCTCATCAGGCCAAGGGCAGCAGAGGCCTCACCTCTCAGCTCAGGTATTTCTTGATCCCCCCTTCCCTCTTGGGTCAAAGTTCCGTGTCCTTCTCAGGGGTCCCTAACATCCTGTGCTTACATCTGTCATGGCAATGTTTAAAGTGAAACATATGCACAATGAGAAAAAGACAACAAAAGGGTATAAAAAATCAAGGAAAATGTCCTCTTCGCATTCTTCCCAGTCCCAGGCCTCAAAGGTATATATTGTTAATGATTTCTTTTGTATCCTTCTAAAAACTTTCAGTGCTACAAAAGCACATAGATATCTCTATACACCTTTTTTTTTCTTTTTGATTTTTATTTGATATAATTATAGACCCACAGGAAGTTCAAAAATAGCACACAGAGTTCTGTGACCCCTTTCCCCAGCTCCCTCCGCTGGTGGCATCTTATATAACTAGAGTACAATATAAGCACTACAACTTTTTCAAAAAACTGTTTCATACTATACACACTGCCCTCTGTTACCTTGCCTTTATTTAACAACATAATCTTGGAGATAATTCCAGAGCCTCACGGAGATATCTACTTTCTTTTTTTAAATATCCACACAGGATTGCAATGTAGGGTGTGCCACCATTAATCTGACACTTCCACCTTGTTTTGCAACCCTCAGCCTGCCCGTGGGTTGGGGTCGTGTCTTGTTAATCTGCCCTCCTTGGCTTCTACAGTGCTGCTGGGCTCTGAGTAGGGTCCCAATAAGTTTCTGCTAAATGAGGCCCTGAGGGTATGACTCCTGCCCTGGGGAATATGTTCATATTGACCATTCGTGTGCAGTCTTCCTGGGAATTGGGGGCATGCTGTCGGGGGAGGGTGAGTGTGCGTGGGGTAGGGATAGGTGAGTTCTACCCGAATTCAAGGACGTGATTATTCACTTCCTGAAGCCATGGTGACATTGATCCTCTTTTACCTGTGGACGGAAGGGCAAGAGACTTATCTAATCCCTCTCAGAAGGGCTCTTTTCAGAACTAGTGTTTCCTGACCACCAAGCAGGATGTCCTAGTGTCTGTCAGCCAGCCCTGTGCTGGTGCCCACCTCCCCTGGGGAAACCCAGACACCCCAAATCCGGGTCGTTAGTTAAATATCAGTGGTGACCCTCCTGAGAGAAGCAGTGGCAAGCTCGTCTTTCTGGTGGGCAGGCACAGCCAGGAGGGGCAAGGGAGATTTTACTGGGCCTAGAAAGGTGGATGAGATGCAGCCTTGCATTGAGGCTGTGGCAGTGAGAGGGCTGAGAGGGAGTCCGCCTGAGGACCTTGGCTGTGACTAGAGGCCAGGGTGGAGCTACAGTGGTGGTGCTGCCTCCCCCCTCCCCAGGAGCATGCCTCCCCAGGGCCTGCCCTGCGGCAGGGGAGGAGGAAGTCAGTGGGGCAAGGGTACTCTGAAAAGGTTCCGGTTTCTGAAGCCCAGACTCCAGCCCTGGAGCTTTCAGTGGCAGTTTTCCTTTCCCTGAGATGCTTTATTTCTAGGCCTTGAGGTTGAGCAGACCCCTGGGCCCCTGTCCAGAGATGGCTTTCTAGCTCAGCGTTGGCAGGGACAACATGGTTGATGCCCCCACGTGGAGGAAGCTTGGTTAAACTCAAGTTCAGGATCAAAGAAGTCGGCCCTGGGCTGCCTGAAGGATGCTGAGGATTCGTCTTCGGGGCAGAAGCCTCTGACCCATGGGCGCGGATTTCCCTTTGGGTCTGCTGTCACACCCCGACTCCAGCCCTACACAAGTCCCTCTAGAGGATGAGGAATGTGCCATAAGCTCAAAGACCTGGGTCCAGATCAAGATCCGAGCATGCTCCTCTGGCTTTCTGCAGTGATGGTGTTATGCCATCTGCCTGTGCGCAGAATCCCAGGAGCTCGGGTTCTGACAGGACGCTGGGAGGTCCTACTGTTTCCTGCCTCCTGGTGCAACAGTCCCATGTGTGGCCCACCTGCCAGTGTCAGTAGCCTCCTCTGGGAACTTGTTAGGAAGGCAAAGTATCGGACCACACCCCAGATCTGCTGAGTCAGAGACTCTGGGTGGGACCCAGAAATCTGTCTCCACAAGCCCTCCAGGTGCCTGTGATGCATAAATCCCTTTGAGACCCACTGCCTCTGTGCAGAACTGCCTGCACAAGGTGACTGTGAACTTGGCTGATGTAAACGCCCTTTGATAAGGTAATTCCACCTTCTTGCTATATGCATATACCCTCTGTTCTCACCAAGACTGTTGCCTTCTGGCTGACACGGACCCCTCATGCTGCAGCACCCCCTCGTCAGCTGCTCTCTCGGCCACCTCGGAATGTCAGCGTGGGGTTTTGCTTCAGGCATGTAGCAGACACCTACCAGGTAGCATTTATGTTTGGCAGTGGGCTTTACTTAGATCCTCTGCACTGACGAACAATAAAAGACTATTTCTTATTAGTTTTTAAGAACCTCAGTCGCATGGAATTAGATAAACACTAACTCTTGGTCATGATATACTATCATCATGGAGTTATGCATGGTTCCCTATTTGCTTATTTATTAATAAATGAACACCTTTGAACTCACCACCTAACTCTGTTACTAGAATATAAATAAAGTATTATCAAATAGAAGGTAATAGTAACTAGAAACAAATCTATTGTTATTATCAGAATTTAAGTATATTAGTTAATATCAAGAAATAAACCATTCTTAAATAGAATATAAATGTTAACCAGCAATACATTATTAATGAATGCATGATTATATTTATAATTAATAAATGTGAGTAAATTAATTGATAGTCATGTAACAAATCCTTGTGAGTTCCCTGACTAACTCAATGACTTTAATACAGCCAATACGTTTGACTTACCTGGATGCCCCGCCCATCCCATCCTCCCAGCCCTGCTCTAGATGAACATTTTCCTGAGTTCTGTGTTCCTTATCCGCCTGCTATTTTAAACAACTTTTATCATGGATGTGGAGGCCTAAACAAGGAGTTGCTCAGTCTCAGCTGTGCTTGAACTTCATGCAAAGTGTAGCTTGCTGCAGGTGGCCCCTTCGCATCAATACCCGGCTGGGTTTCCAGCTGAGCCTGCTGCAGGTGGCTCTGGAGGGCCCACTCCAAAGCGCATCATCCATCATGCAGCTTGTAAATGGCCCCTGTGATGACCCTGGCATCTCTTCTCTGCAGAGCCAGGTGGAAACTGCCCCAGATGGACATAGGCACCCAGGGTGCCAGTGGGCACAGCTGCCCCCTTGGACATATCCTCAGCGGTTGGGGGTAGGGAATGGGACCTGGGACCCTGGGGGTGCTGTGTAGGGTGGTCAGACACTGGGGATGATCCTGAGTGAGGTGCTTTCTGGGCCTTGGGCTTGTTATGTCAGGAATGACTCAGTTGGAGCTGGACTGCCTGGCAGCCCCTTTCTAGCTTTGCCATCCTGTGATATTGAGTCATTTTCTCTGGTCAGAGAAGCTTCTTGGTGCATAGTCTTTAACTCTGCAAAAATCTTCTGAGCCTCCTGGGAATGTAATTATAGTTTACAGCTAGAAAAAGTATTAAATTCCAGGAAGAACTGCCAGCCACTTAGCCACTGGGAAGTGGGACAGGAGGCAGGATTCCAGTCCCTTCCTCAAAGCCCTGGGCAACAGCTTCTTGTGAGAGGTGCTGTCCCTTGTCCCACAGCCTCCTGTGCCCCCTACCCCTGCCCTTGGCCACCACCCCCACCAGGCTCTGCTAGCTGCCTGTCTTCTCACTTAGGCTATAGGATCTGGGTTTGGGGAAGGCTGTACTGGCTGCGGTTCCTCCAATTTAGGGCCATATCTAGCACCTGATAGGCATCAGGATAATTTAAATTAATGAAAGTGCACATGAGCGAATGAATGAATGTGCGTGTACTTAGAAAGCTGCAGGCAGTACTGGTCACACTCCAACGTCTAGAACAATAGCTGTCCCTAGTCAAGAGACAGAAGGGGAGGGCACCAGAGGGAGGGAGAAAAGGGGAGTTGATGTGTAAGGTCAGGATATTAAAAGTATGAAGATATCTTCATAATAGAGAAAGTTGAAAGCCAGTTACACAATCCTGAAGGCTGTACTTGGGGCAGGAGAGGGAGGGAGGGACAGACTTGTTCCCTGATGAGAACTCTATATATTGTTCATAGCTCTGTGTTGAGTGGTCACCCTGGGGCATGGCAACTTTCTGGATGCTTCCCCAGAACATTGTAGATGACTAGAGTGAGGCAGCACATCCTTGCAGGCCAAAGCCATGGTTGATGGATAAATAAATGCTATCCTGTTTTCTATAATGATTAAGTAACCACCTAATGCAATGGCCTGGCCCTACCTATGTTATAGGTAGGATGACCATATAATTTATCGTTCAATTAAAGACACTTTTGAGAGTGAAGGGAAAAGCTATTAATAATCATGCCAGGAAAAGAGGAGGAAATTGAAACTGTCCTGGGCACATAGGGAGATCTGATCACCTTTGGTATACCCTTTCCTCTTCATCCCATCTAATCCTTAAAGTACCTCAGGAGATAAATATCATGCCCCATGTTCTGCAGAAGTAGGAAATGAGCCCATGGTCTCAGTGCAAACACATGGCAAAGTGGAGACTGAAACCGGGCTATTGTTGCCTAATTAAACACCCTTTCCACTGATAACCACCCAAGAGATGTTATTAGATAGGAAAGATTGGGTTTGCACACAATTTCAGCCATAGCCATGTGTCCACAACACCTGGAGGGATATTTTTAAGTGGCAAGCGGGTCCCCTTCTCATCCCCAGAATTACTGAATTCAGATCTCCAGGAGCATAATCAAAACATCTGAATTTTAATCAGTTTCTCCTGGACATTTTGATGGAGAATTAGGATTCAGAAAACTAGTTTAGACAATTAGTCCATGGCTAATGGACCCATCATGGAAATTAGATGTTTGGGGAAGTCCTCAACCTTTTGATGTTGATGTCAAGGGGGAGAGTCACTTTCCTCCAACCCAAGGCTAGCATATTTTGGGGGATCACCATCAGAGACACACTCTGAGGCTCGATGGCTGGCAAATCAAACCCATGAAGTCTCTGGGAGTCTCATAAGGCATCTGATTAGGTGACAGAAGGAAGCTGCTTGAATTCCCTTGCCTGAAGGTCTTTAAGAATAGGAGACACCTGTCTGAGCCGGTGTAGGTGTAGGTGGGGGCGAGAGTGCTGTCAGTCAGACACTGCCATTCTCCGCACGCACCAGAGACTATCTTTTGACAATTTATTTAGACATGGTTGGCAGGGAGGGTGCTGGGAGCAGGTGGACTTTGTCTGTAGACAGCAGTATGCCTCAGAGGCCAGGAAGGCTGGATATAGTTGGGTATCCAGTATCTGAGAGGCCCAATTTCATGTTCATGATCCTCTTTCAAGCCATCCCAAATGCTCAGGCTGCTCCCCACACCACCCCCGCCTCCATGACCTTGAGTTCGCATTGATTTCCCAAATGCACACATTGAAGGCTACTTGAGTCTTTATCCAAACCACTGACATTTGATCAAGCCAGTTCATTGCAGAGAGCTAAAAAACAAAACAAAACAGATTCTTCACAATCATTCGAATAGATCTTGGGGTTTGAAAGATCTTAGAGGTCACCTGGTCTGACTCAGGGCATGATAAATCCCCACTCAGTGCTTGTGGTGTGAACATCCCCAGCGTGCACTTCTGATAGCTCATACAACTGCAGGGCAGCCCCAATTCTTCCTGGCAAATTAAAAATCTACCTTCTAGTAATTCCCAGTGACTAGCCTTTGCCCTGCCTCCAAATCCATAAATAAGGCCACATATAAGCCATCCCATAGGACAGTTTTTGACGTATTTGAAAGGCCCTTAGAATATTCACCCCAAATCTTCTTATCTTTATCTCTGGTCCTAAGTAAAGAGGAAATCACTACTGAAGAGCCCTGCATCCTAGTGGAGGAAGCAAAGAGCCTGAAGGGCCAAGGGGAACTTGTATCATACAGATTCTCCTACAGTCCATAGGTTCCAAAGCCCCCAGGTAGTTGAACACCTGTGGGTACACTGAAGCATGACAAATGTCTACTCTAGGTTTTTACCATCGCTCACGTATTCAGTACTTAGAAATCTACCAAGTGTGGTGGTCGTACTGGGGATATAACAGTACATGAACCTGGCATGGCCCCCGCCCTCATGGAGGTTGCAGTTGTGTGGAGGAAGACACAGACATGTGGATAAAGACAGAGGCGTTTATGCTGTGGCACGATAGGTACCATGGTAACGTAAGCTCAGGTGCTCTTTGAGCAGGTGGTGATCAGGGAAGGCTTCCCAGAGGACGTGACCTTGAAGAGTGAGGAAGAGAGAGCCTGGTGGGCATGGAGGGAAGAGTGTCCCAAAGACTGCTGCTGAGGAAGAAGCCTGCAAGCAGGTCCCCTCACTTAGCTGTGGAGTCTGTAGTGTGCGGGGGGATAGATGGGGTTTAATGGTGAATACAGGTGAGGCCCGGCATCTGTGGCTTTGCATCCTGCAGGGTGAGTGAGCTGCAGACCGGCCAGAGGCTGTGGAATGAAAATGATCCCTCATTTCTTTTTGACCCAGTTAGGAAGCCCAACTGAAGCCCCATGGTGGGTATGAGGTTCAGTTCTAGAACAGAGAAGCAGGCGGGGAGAGCTGTCTGATGGGTTGGGACATCAGTGGAAGTGGGGGAACTTGTTCAGTTGTGGGGTTTGCATAAATGGTGTCCTTCATGGGGAGACAGGATGGCCTGCTCAACAAATCCCCCCCCTTATACTGTCTGGACGTCTTCACTCTATCAGACTAATTAAAAACCTAGCATTTTGAGATTCATCTGTAATAATGAGGTTAGTTGGTGAGGGGTAGTCATCTTCCCCACACTTCTGCTCAGAAACCCCTCCAGGTGTGAACTTGGACTGTCAGCTTGTTTCTCCTCTCACTCCCAGCTCAGATCTGCAGCCCGGAGGGGAGGGGTTTGGAGGGAGGGGCACATGCTGAGTGGGGAGGGCCTGGGGTCCTCTTGTCACCACCTGACAAGAGTGCTGGGACACACGGGGCTCAGGGAGTCCCAGGGAGAGCCCGGCAACTTTTAGGCAGGTGCCCACTTCCACCCTTCTGAGATGTCTCCCCTGAGTTCTGTCTCCGATTTCCTTCGCCCACAGCCCCTGACGCCCCCTACACCCACTGGAAGCAGACTGTCTTCTACTTGGAAGATTACCTCACTGTCCGGAGGGGGGAAGAAATCTATGGGACCATATCCATGAAGCCAAATGCCAAAAACGTGGTGAGTGCTGGGGCCACCCCTGTGAGGGCTGGGGTCAGAGTGAGGGACCCCAGGACTGGCCCCCAGGGAGCTCCCAGGGCCCACTTGCCTGTGTGCCTTGTACACAATCAGAGAAGGCCCTGGGGGAGGCGGTAGGAAGGCAGGTGTGGGTGTGACTGGGCATCACTGAAGGACTCCAACCCTGGTCCCTTAGAACTCGGGGGCAAGAGACTTCTCTGGATTCAGTTAGCCTTGAGGATAGCTTCCAGTTCTTCATCAGAGGGGCTTTGAGCACAGAGGCTAAGCTTCCCCTCATTTAGGGTGAGTGGAGCCAGGAAATAACAGTTTCCAGTGGCCTGGAAGATGTTTGGTTCCCATTTCTTCAGGTGGCCTGGTGGGTTGGAGACAATGCGATTCTTTCTGAGCAACCCTGGTTGCAGGCAAGTGAACAAAGCAGTCTACAGAAAGCTCTGAGGGTTATGCTGCAGAAGACTCGACCACTCCCCTCTGTTTTCTCCCAAGATGAAATCAGAGGGCACATTTTTATATTGTAACAGGAGGGACATAGATTGGAAATCAAAGACTTTCCTGTGAGAATAACGAGCACTAGAATAAATTCCTGAGGGCTGTTCGTGAGAACTCCTTGCTAGAATCCCCTAGAAGCGCAGGGTTACCCACCCCTCAGCCAGCCCGGAGGGCCTGGAGCAAGCCTTCCCACCATGCTAACACAGGGACTCTCTGCTCCTTCTTTGCAGCGAGACCTCGATTTCACAGTAGACTTGGATTTTAAGGGACAGCTGTGTGAAACATCTGTATCTAATGACTACAAAATGCGTTAGCACAGGTGGGAGGCTGCAGAGAGCGAGAGAGAGACGAAACTCATCTCGATCTGCGGCGCTGTAACAAGGGACACTGTTTGCAGGACTACACACTCGAAAACCAGAGTTTTAAATTCTGCCTTGGAGATTGGTGAACCCACCAGGGCTCCCGCGGGCCCTGCCACTGGACTGAGAGCCTCCAGCTCCTCAGCTCTGCTCTGGGAGCCTCTCACAATGGCTTTGTTGCCGCCAACAAAGAGCAACCTCCAGGGCTGCGGCTGGGCTGAGGATGGAGAAGTCCACATGCATACCCATCGTCCTCCTTAACTGTGAATCTCCAGGTCTTCCAAGTTTTGCATGCTGCAGGCGACTAGGACAGATTGCTTCACTAGAACCTGGAGTGTCTTTGGTAGCATAAGCCAGATTACCTGTCTGTGTGGTGGCGTGTGCCTGCGGTGCACGCGTGCGTGAGCACAGCTATCTACCAGTTCATTTACCCACAACACCTGTATATGCATGCATATACAACTGAGTGGGTAGACTTATGTGTTCATTCAGGGTGTGTGTGTACGTGTGTGTGTGTGTGCGTGCATAGAATATATACTACTCTCAGAGGAGATTCTGTTGCTTTCGAATAGGAATTTGTTTTGTGATTAGTTCTCCCCCTTCCCCATCCCTTACAGATGTTAAGCAGCTATGAGACGTTCTCTGTACCAGCTCTGGTCTCCTTTTGACTAGACCCTGGCTCTGAACCCTGAGCATAGTACTGCGCACTCTGTGGGCACTCAATAAATGCACCTGAGAACAAAGCGATGGAATGGCTGCATTCCTGGTACTCTGGCGTGGGAGGTTCTGGGGAGGAAGTCAAGGCCACTTTGGAACAGAAGATCAAAAGAGCTGCCCCTTGGCTTCTCCCTGCACTGGAAGGTAGTCCCTGGCAAAAGCCCCTGTGAAGTCAGGACTAGCCCTAGGGCATCTTCCCTGCCACCTCTTAGGGGTGGGAGGGGAGTCTTAGGGGATGGATGGGGGGTCATGAACCATCTCTCAGGTGCTCTGGCACGTAACCAGGAGGGAGTCCGAGGTCAGGAGTGGGAAACCCTGGGATGTGCACCCTGCAGGGAGGACCCAGAGAAAGCAGGACATGGTGGCTGAGCTTGTGGTCTGGGTCACTGGGGAGTCTGGACAGGATCTGTGGGAAAGGCCAGTGGAGGGAGGGGCCTTGTCTAGGGTGCTGAGAGTTAGGGGAACCTTGGGGCATGTGGCCTCTGCCCCCTTACCCCTGGGCCAGGATCTGGACTGGCCAGCCCCCCTGCATCAGCAGGAGCCACGATCTAGAGCAGGCCTTCCCACCCAGCCCTGGTGAAAGACACTTGGACCCCAGGGTGATTCTCCAGGTGCCCATCACAGCCCCCTTCCCTAGTGGGGCTGGTCAATCTCCAGTGCCCCAACTTCTTCAGCCCTGCCACCTCTAAGATTTTAGACTCTGTTCCAATAATGGAGAGGACAGACCAGATAAGAGATTCCTGGGGCTGGGAATGATCACTGAAGATAAAAAGGGGGCCTTAACTGTAGGCAGAATACAGGCCTAGCTGCCACGAAGACTCAGTGACCAAGAAGTGTGAGGGCCTGCCTCTTTTCTGTAGGGATGGGACAGGGCCAGGTGCTGGGCTGTGGGGTCAGGCCTGGCCCTGCCTACCATGCTTTGTGGACCTCGGGCAAGCTGGGGCTCAGTCTCGTCACTGAGGAGTGGTAGCTGGACTAGGAGTGTTTTCCACACTGTGTCCTGCGGAGCCCTAGGGCTTGTGGGAGGTGCCAGGGTCTGGGCAGGCAGAGCTCTGGGGGCCCCCTCCCCAAATTCAAAATGAACAATTTCTCCCTTGTCTGTTTTAGTTTTCTTTGGGGAGAGAGTTTTACTACTAAAAATAAAAATAAAATAAAGAAATGAAAAGAACCCAAGACCCAGACCGAACACCTTTGAAATGACTCACCTGGGTGAGCCCAGGTCCTCCTGGCCCTCAGACTCTGCGGTCAGTGACATCCTGGCCCCTCTCCCTTCCCTTCCCTCCTGCCCTGTGCAGTTTCTTGTAAAGACCCCAGAGCAGCTTTTGGGTCTTGGCTGGGTGCCCACCACCTGGCCTAGAACCACACGTTCACACGCCTGCATCTTTATGTTTTCCCATTCTAATCAGCTCTAAAATATTCTCTCTGGCACGGTCATCACTCAGAAAAGGGGACAGGCTCTGTGGACAGACGTGGGGCCTTTGTCTGAAATTTAAAAGGGGCCCCTCAAGGCACACAGAGCTCTGTGCATGCTCTGCTTGGCAGGCAAAGTAGGTTTCCATCCCCACTTTGCCCCCTGGCCTGCTGCCTTTGTGCAGTGCGCAGAATGCACAACAGTACTCAGAGGCCCCGAGAGAATCTGTGCTGGTCCCCTTGGAGCCCTTGTTTGTTCCCCTCTAGCCAGCAAAGGCTGTCCTGTGCTTCAGTTCTGAGCCAATCATGTTTTTCATTAGCGACCTACTGGCAAAAGTTCTGCCCTCGGTCAAATGGTGGTAACAGGATCTTTAGAATGGAAATACCAGGTACTTGCCAGGCCTGTGGAAGTGTTTTGATTTGGTTTGGTTTGGGGTCATGCTTTGGCTTGTGTGACAGGCAGTCTTACCTGTGTCATCTCCCCCACGAGAGGCATTGCAGGTACAGGACGAAAGAGGGCTGTTCAGGAGTGAACAGAGCTTACAGGGCCCAGGGCTGGGAGTGGGAGTGCAGGGAGGCCTCAGCTTGGCTGTGGGGGGGTATGTACTGGGGCCGGCAGTGCCCTTGAAAACGAGAGCTGCCTCCAGGGGCAACGGCTCCTTCCCTTCTGGCTCTTCCATGCTCATTGGCTTCTCAAAGTCCCAGGAGCCAGGCTGGGATGCCCACTTTGTAGCTGAGGCACTTTGAGGTCCTGAGATGAGGAGTGGAGTTCTGTGACCTCAAGTCCTGTTCAACATGCCTTCTGCTGCCTGTGATGATTCCTTAGACCTCAGGCCCTGGAGGCTTCCCTTTGCACCTGGAGACAAAGACAGAGAAAAATCATACAATGCTTCTTGCCCCTGTGTGTTAGATAGGAAAGACAGAGAAGAGATGCTTCAGAGGGGACAGCAACTAGCATGCTAGGAGAGGGAAAGGGGTTGAGGAAGGACATGGGGGTGTGGGCTTCCCAGTGGGCATTCGAGGGGAGCTCATTAGTGGGTTTTTCCTGTGGTGGGAGTCAGGGAGCCCAGGGCTCTACCTATCTTGGGCAGGGAGCCCATTCAACTTCATGAAGGATTCCATCCAGGTCAGTGGGGCAAAATCCTACATGGCCAAGAGCCTTCAAGGTGCCCCAGGAACCGCAGCATTTGAGGCCGGCAGGCATTTCTGAGATCCCCAGGCACTGGGAGGGCTGGACTGAGCCAAGACCCATCTGACTTCCTGGCCTCTGTGGCATCCAGAGGAATGAGGGTCACCCCGTGTGCCCTGCCCCTGGTCTTCGGCCCCTGCTATGCCATCACCAATCCCTCTGCTCCGGGGCTGCAGAAGAGAAGTTGGGGTGCCATGAAAGAGCAACGTCACGTCAGCCCTCCCCCTCCTGCCCACAAGTGTGTTCTGCTAGGAACTGTAATTTCCCTCTGGTTCTGTGGAAAATAAGCAATATCAGCTTCAGCATGATCTGAATAGAAGCCAGTATATAAGATGAGGTCTCAGTGTGACAATAAGATGCCATAAAGACGACTTCACTCAGGAAATCTGTTCTTAACCCAACTCCACCTTTCCTTATTTGTTTTTTTGGAAACTATACAAAACCCATTACTGACTTTCTCTCCTGTCACTCTCCTTTCCCTTGGGACCTTCTTGCTTCCATTCCCAGCCCACGTCCCCAGGCCCAAAGCCAAGCGACCTCTTTTGTGGTTTCTGTGCGCTTGTTTGCACTTGGGTCCCTCTGTGCCTGCTCTGACGTCCATTGCAAGCATGGCCTCTCTTTGCCTCAGAACACAAGCTCCAAGGTCAGGGATCTGCCTCTCTCTGCCTGTGTTTCCCCCTGAGCAAAGTGGGGTGCAGGTGGGAGGTGGCAGGAAGACAGCTGACTAATTTGACTATATGGAATGTGCCCAGGGGCCTCTCTAGGCTACCAGGCCGCTGTCCCTTCTGTCTGTGTCCCTCAGGAGATGTGGGCATTTTCTTTACTCTCCTAGAAGCCACCCATGGGCACTGTCTCCCCTTTGCCAGGCCCTACCTGGTCTTTGCCTCTGCAGCCTTTCTCCCTTCTTGACACCCACCTCGAGGCCCAGCCTGGCTCCAGGCCTCAGTAACAGAATGAAACTGAGCCAGACACCTCAGCTCATCCCTGGGCCTTGCATCAGACAGGACCAAGATCCTGTCACTGGCCTAGAAGCCAGTTGTGAACACTGGGTATCTGCCCCCTTGATCTCCTATCTTTAATCCACGGGTTCCACTTATAATGGGAGGGAGCTCTGTCTTGTTCTTGCAACCCTGCCTCAACTACATGGAAGCTCTCAGCCTGGTTTCTGGAGCCCTCTTGCTGAAGGCAGACTTTTGTGGATCCCTGCTTCCTGACTGGAGTCTTGAGTGGCACCGCCTTGCCTACCTGCTTTCTGCAGGCAGCTGTGCCCGTGAGGCACCCCAGTTTGTCTTAGACCCCTGGGCTGTGGCATGTCGTGCACGAAGCCTTGGCCTGTCGTCCTGTGGCTTCCTGAGGCCTGGAGAGCTCCTCACTCTGTCGAACCACAGTGGATGTGCTCCACTCCTACCTGGAGCCTCCCAGGCTGCCTGCCCCCATCCTGTTGGAAGCAATTAGCCCATATCCAGCCAAGGCTCAACAAGACACAACATGTTCAGTGATCAGAAGTTCAGCCAAGAAACATTTATCGGAAACTTAAAGGGCTCCAGGCTCTGAGCTAGTCCCTGGCATACAGCAGAGGTGGCAGTGGCAGCAGGCACCATGCCTTCCCAGCTCACACTCTCTGGTTGTCAGTCTCTGGCCAGGCTGGGCCTGCTCTTGCCCAAATACTGAGCAATGTGGGCCCTTGGCCATCCTCCCTGACCCCTGCTCTACCCCACCTTACCCAGTGAGCCACCCACAGCCTTGGTTTCGCTCAGGGACACAAGCCGTGTCAGGATAGAGATGAGATACCTAGCTGCTCACAGCCATTAACTCTGTGGAAGAGAAGAAGGCAGTGCCTGAATTCCCCTACCATCTGTGAATCCCACAGAAGCACCAGCCTGTCATTTTCAGAGATAGACAGTACTCAAGGAGACCCAAGACCTCTTTTATCCTAGAGATGGGTCCTTCTTCATGGCAGAAGTGAAAAAGGTCTTTACCAACACTAGGCTGTGGCTAACACCTCAGCTGGGGCTGACTGGGCAGGGAAAGCTCCGGGATGGTGGGTCACTTGGCCCAGGACTCCTGGTCCCCACCTCCACAGGCAAGTGTCAGTTACTGGACAGCTCTGCCACATGACATGAGGCTTGGAGCCAAAGGACTGAGTCACTACATATCCATGAAGTGCAAAGGAGAAGACCCAGAAAATGAAGCAGCTATAAAATGAGTTTGGGAACTGTGAAGTACAATGGAAATGCCAGTTATAACTGCTATTTAATAATACCCTGCCCTGTACTCCACCCCATCATTGAGAAGCATACTGGGACACCAGAGCTGGAGGCCCATGGGCCAGGAAGTTACCTGGGGGCAGTGGCACTGCCATCAGGGCAGCAGTCAGCCACTGGCCAGCTCCCAGGGCAGCAGGCTTCTGCCCAGAGGTTGGGGCAGCAATGTAGGTGATGCATGTGTGCAGTTTTTGCCAAAAGCCCTAGGCAGAAGTGTCCTGTGCTGTGGCTCTGGTTCATTAGCTTTTTAAAGGCTTTTCTAGTGGCTGGTAGAGGTCTCAGAGTCCATCTCCCAGCCCTCCACAGGTGGCAACTGACTGGCATCAATAGACATGTGTCTTTCCATTGGACCCAAAAGATCCTCAGTCATCAAGATGCCACAGCCCTACCTGAGGTGCCTGGCAGGGACTCGCCTCTCTCCACTTACATTTCTGACCACAAGGACCTCCTGGTGACCTTGAACCTGAGCCTAGTATGTATATCTGATGCCTGGTTTGCAGCCCATGGAAAAGGGCAGGAGTAACCTTTACTTTGGAATCCAACACATGCTGCCTTTCCCAGGAGAATGTCCTTGTCATATTTGGCTATGGTCAATAAAATACTGGGTTTGCATACCCAGAGTGCCTATTCCCTTTGGCCAGAGTTAGTGGCTTGGAAACACATTCTGGAGACAGGCAAGAAAGATGAGGTGGGGACCAGGCTGAGACCATTTTGGCTGCAGTAACAGCCACATAAATGCTTGAGAGATGTCTGTACATTTACTAGGAAATAACCAGCCAACTCTCCACTATCATAAATTGTTGTTAATGTGACAGAGCCACACACCTCTATGACATTTTGAATCAGAGGCTTTAGAAGGACAGAACAATGGGAATCCTTCTCTGTGCCCAGGGCAAGGATTGAGCCGTCCAAGAGAACATCTGTGCAGGAAGAAGAAGCAAAACTTAGAGATGTCGAATATTCTGCTGTACACATGGCTACGTGGTCTAGGAATAATGTCCCCACAAAACATGGAAGACCTATTTGGGGGCAGGAGGGAGAAACACTCATTACCTGTCATCTGGAGGCAGGATTCCATGAACAAGGTTAAGCACCGGGTGCTTTTCATCCTCAGCACAATGATCCAGTTCCTGTCCCTGTTGTAACTAGGACAGCTAAGGGAGTAGCCTCTCTGAACTTCCTCCAGCCCATAAATATTTTCAGGTCCCTTCTGTGTGGCAGACCACACTGGGTGCAGGGAATACAGCAGTGACCAAAACAGCTTGCCTCCCTGGAATTACAGGCTGCTGGAGGAGCAGCGAAAGATAAACATTACGGAAGAGGAAATGCAGAGGCTGTGGGAGGAAGGACTCAGGAGATCAAGAGAGCCTCTCTGAAGGGAGGACTTGAGGCGGACACCTAAGAAAGCAGAAGAGGAGGGGAGGGCAGAGGGCGGGCAGGAAGGGGAAGCACTCAGTGGCAATGACACGCCCTCAGGAGGCCCCGCCTGAAGGCGGGGGAGAGAGAAGCACATGTGAAAAAGAAGAGCAGAGAAAAGAACAGGTAAGGACCAGGGGAGAGCACGGAGAGGGACGCTCAGGATGCGGCCAGAGTCTACAGTCAAGAGCCTTATGAACCACGTGTCCAGGAGACTTTTCCCTGGGCAGAGACACTGAAGGGTTTTAATCAGGAAAGTGACAGGACAAGATTTGCATGCCACACATGCTCACAATCTAATGAGCTAAATTTGGCAGTTGTTTCCCCTGCAAAATGGTAATAGACTTAACCCATTGCCTACTTCAGATAATCAACCCCAGACAAGGTAAATACAAAACCAGCAGAACCCCAAGTGGAGGCTTCTTTGGGTTGCTGTTGTGGAAAATGGCTTGAATACTGATCGCTTCGTTGTAGGATTGCCTTGTTCACCAATAGGGAACCAGCAAAGGGGCAATTTGTGCAACTCTGAGATGATTTGCATTATGCTTTCTGGTGTCATGTCACACTGTTCTTCCCAGAAGAACGGAGTCCTCTCGGCTCGGAGGATGTAATTGTCTGGGAGGTGGAAGGTGGTTGGTAGAGTCTGTGCGAGGCTGGGTCTGCCTTTCGGGATGTTCTGTCTTCAAGCCCCAGGCGGCTGTTTCCAGGGGAGCATAATGCTTGGCATTGCTTTCAACTCACAGAATGTATTCTTGAAGCATCTTTCAGAGGCTCCGTGGGTCATAATGGGTTTCTGATATTGTGATGATTGCATCCTGGCCCTGGTTGGTTAGCTCAGTTTCATGGTTGCGGATAATGCCTGGAACTCCAGCCAGCCTTTTGGTAAACAGACCTGGGTTTAAAGCCTGACTTCTCCAGCCAATGGCTCTGAGACCTGCAGCGAGTTCCTGGAATCCCCTGTTCCTGTGTGAATTCTTTCTCTGTTAAGTGGGGATGAGAATAGCACATTTCTCCTGGGGTTATAGTGAATGTCCGATGGATGAAATGGTCTGAGACGGCCTGGGATGCGCCCTGGGCAGTGTGCGGCCTAAGGCAGTTGCTTACAGATGGTGGCTCCTTGTCTTGGAACTGAGGGCCCTAGACAGGAATGAGCAGGTGCCTCTGGGCTCTCTCAGGGAGGGAGAGAGCAATAGCTCCAAGAAGAGTCTCTGCCTCCTCTCGGGGTGGAAGAGAAAATGTACGTGATTCTCTGCTGCTGGGAAATGATTCTCAAAGTGGCCTTGGAGATGCCTGGATTAGAGACACCCTGGGAGATCAGGATAGGGCTGGGGCCTGGGGGACCTCAGGTCATTAAACATGACCTGCCATGAGGTGCAGAGTTGGGCGGGAGCTCAGGCCTGGCCACGGTGGCAGGAGGCTCCTGTGGTGCTGGGCCTGAAGATCCTAGGCCACCTGGGCTCAGAGGAGCACGGGGCCTGGTGGACTGTGGGCCCTGGGACAGGAGGACCACGAAGGAACCCCAATTCTTCCTCTCCCAGCTGTGTGGCCTTGAGCAAGTCAGTTCACTTCTCTCTGCCCCAGTTTCCTTTATGTGTAAGCTGGTGATAATCCTGTTGTCTTCCTTGGGGGAGGCAGTCAGGGTTTAATGGGAATGGTGCCTGGGACATGGAGGCATTATGTGTATTAGCTATTATTACGGCTCTGACTTACCCCAGGCTTTGACCACCTCCAGGACTTGGGTGCATCGGCCCCTCTGAGCCTCACCACTTGGCGACTCTGTCTCTGGGCGAATTTCTGTGCCCACACTCATCATGCTGGGTTAGCAGCATGGGATTTTATGTCTGTCCCTGCCCCACCCGCCCATGGACTGTGGTCTAAAGGAACGGCTCTGCCTCCCATGTACGTCTGTACTTCAGCTTCAAGGACGGTCCCCTGCCCATCACAGTCATAGGTGTTCAGTATTTGCCAAACGAACAGGGGATGGCTCGCACTGACACTCCTGTCAGCAGCCAAACACCCACAACCCCTACTCTGAGAACCTGCCATGTGGCCTGAGGGGGGCGCCGTCCCCCCTGGGCCTCACTGTTCTCATTTATAAAAGAAGGTGTCAGACTAGAAGGGCCTGCAGTCGCCCTCCCCCCCCCTCCTCCTGGAGAGTCTCTGATTCACTGATTCTGTGGCTACACTGTTATTTTCTGACTCTGGGCTCAGAGCTTTCCAGGAAGATCTGGCCTCATAAACATTTCAATTTGGGGGTGGTAGAAGGGCGGCTGGGCTTTTGGGGGGGTCAGTGTGAGAAATGAAGACTCAAGGGGCAAATGAAGATCCTGCCAGGATTGCAGAAGAACATCCCGAGAAGCCAGAGGAAGTGGGAGGAGGCGGGAGGGGTCGGCTGCTCCAGGTGCTTGACCGCAGCCACTATCTTGTGGCTCTGCTGGGATGGGACTATCTCTTGGAAAATCATTTTAATAACTGAGAGGAAATGAAATTAAGGATCCTGGCTGCTGGCTGGCCGTGACTGGGTGACTCTCTCCCATGCGGGGAGTGAATTTGGCTCTGCTAATACTGCCCTTCGATTATCGCTGATTACATTGCCTTTGTTGTGCCCTCTCTAAGTGTTTCTAGTGAGCCGGCCTTCAGAGACATGGGCTTCCGAGGAAAGTGATGGGAGGCGGGCAGTAGGGCTGGGCAGGGGAGGCCTGGAAGGCTGACCAGTAGATGGAAGTTGAGGGCAAAATATGTGTCCACATCTAAATGCTGTGACTCTGGCCCTGCCCTTAAGGGTCCTGCTCATTAGCCAGGCTGCAGGTTTTCTGTTCTTCCCTCAAGCCCACAAACTGCAGCGAGCTTTGGTTCTTCACGGGCTTGGAGGAAATGGCCAGGTGAGGCGGCTCCCCTGATTTCAGTACTGCAGTCCGGCAGCTGGCCGCCTGCCCACAGATGGAGGATGTGCTGCAGGGCCCACTTATCAAGTCTCAAAGAGATGACACTCAGGGATTGGAGGGAATATGACTTAAATTACAGCAGGATAAAATGGGTTAGATCAACCAAAGTAGACCAAGAGTTCCCCATAAATATCTGGGGGCAGACTGGGGACAGCTGGAATAGGATCCTGTGGCACTCTCCAGGTGGATGTATTATTGGTGATGGAGGAGGGATGGTTCAGGGCTAGCGAATGGCCTCCAGGGAAACTGAACACAAAGGTGCAGGTGGGCCAGGCTGGCTGTGGACCGTCAGGGCAGTGGGCCAGGGGCCAGCACAGCCGCTCACTGACCACCCAGCTGGTCGGTTGCTCCTCCTGGGCTATAGTCTCCTCATCAGTGACAGGAGGGGGCCTGATGAGCAGTCCAGGCTGCATTTGCACACAACAGTCAGTGCAGACCCATTGGCTGTGCAGGGAGTGAGACCACACCAGGACACCCAGCATTCAAGCTGGTGGTCTTACTTGTCTTCCAGAAGAGTTGAGGAGGGAACCCAGACCTCAGGGGGCCTCCAGCCACTGTTGAGGCTGTAGACTCCCCTTCACTGAGAGAAGGGGAGGAGTATGGAGAGGAGGGGAGATGGGCTGCATGAATGAGCACTGCTTTGGGTGGGGGCAGGAGAGGGGAAGGAAGGAAAGAGGGTGGGGTGGGCCCACAGAGAGGAAAACACAGCCTCATCTGCTTGTTTGTGTGTCTTGTATTTAAGATGCTGACTTCTAGCATATTTTTAAATCCATCAGACATGAAAAGCTGATTTAAATAGACCCACAGTGTGAAACTGATAATTTCACTTGCCACAATAGAGGAGCTGGCAGGACGCTGGCGAAGATTCAGCACCTCTCCCCACACCAGGGAAGGTGCTGAAGCACGAATCTCCCTGGCAGACTTTGGGGCCAGGTGCTTTCCACTCCCTGACTGTGAGAGCACTGGCTGAGGGGAGGGGAGGGGAGGGATGGAGGAAAGAGAAAGATAAACAGAAAGAAGAAAGGGAGGGGACACATCAAGGGAGGAAGGGCAGAAGAGGAAGTGGATGAGGCTTAGTGGAAACCTGAACTAGAGAAATGAATGAGCCCACCATTTTCCTTGTCCTGGGAAGCTTCTGGGTTTAACCCAGTGTGGATAAAATGAGAATTCCTGTGGCCAGGATTCTCACCTAGCCCTGGTTGACTAGCTCACTGCACACTTGTGGGCAGTACATGTCTGTTGACGCTATATAAAGAGCTCCGCCCAGTGCTCTGGGTGCGACACGGTGGCAGGGCTGCAAGGCTGCAGGAGAGCAGAGCAGAGGCTGGAGTGGTGGCAGCACTGAGGACAGAGGCCCAGAGGACAGCTGTACAGACAGAGGGGCCCAGAGGCAGAGACTGGCTTCCTGCCTGCAGACTTGCTCTGAGTGAACATGATTCTAGTGACTGACCTGCCACCTGGAAATAAAGTTGGGTATAACCCTTTTACCCCAAGAACATTTTGCTGTCGATTTCTTTGGTCACATTGAATCCATAGTGAACTTGCCCGGGGCTGAAACCCATTGGCAAGACACCCAGCCTGACTCCCCTCATGCTTTACAGTACCAACTTGCATGTCAATCTCAGTGAAGAGAATCCTAGACTCTCAAGGCTGGTGGGGCAGAGGTGGGGGCCTTGTAATTCATTGTATCTAGTTTCTCATCGACATTCCTAAGAGCAGAGTGCTCAACATCTGCTTGAATACCTCTAGTGTCAGAGAGCTCGCTCCCTGGAGAGCTCTGGGCAGTGCTGGGCATTGCTCACTGGGACACATGTCCTTGGGATATATGGCAATCCCCGTGTTCTGCACTGACTCTTCTAATCTAACGAGTGGAACCGTAAGCCCTTCATCCTTGAACGCAGCGTTCAGGCCTCTCTTCCACCCTAGTACCCCTGTATTCCTATAGGTTTCTAAGTGTTTCCTCCCCTCAAGTACACTGAAGCTCCAAGAGCCTTAAGTGGGCTTGTCTTCCTTTCCAGCTCCTTATCTCTGGGTATAACCTGAGACAAACAGTGGGCATCTCAGAGCCTCAGTTGTTGAAGAGAATCAATCTGTCATTCATTCATGGAATATAAATGTTTGCAAAAGTGGTTTTTTGGAAAATAAGTATTATGGTCAAAATACATAACATAAAATTTACAATTTTAACCATTTAAAAACATACAACTCAGTGGCATTAAATACATTCACAATATCATGTGCAACCATCGCTACCTTGGAAACCCAGAACTTTCTCATCATCCCAAAGTGAAAGTGTTTTGTAAAGCACATGTGTAAAGGTGGCTCAATTCAATGTGCTATCTTAAGTCTTGACTGGGTGTGGATAAAGTGAAGTTTCCTACGGCCAGGTGATGGCTGGCTCACTACACACGTGTAGGCAATACATCGCTATTGACTCTATATGAAGAACTCTGCCCAGTGTTCTGGGTGACATGGTGGCATGACTGCATGGCTGCACAGCTGTAGAACAGAGACTGGAGTGGCAGTCGTGCTGAGGACAGAGACTGAGACTACTGCAGGGCAGAGAGGCCCAGAGGCAGAGACGGGCTTGCTGCATGCAGACTCACTCTGAGTTGACAGGATTTTAGTGATTGACCTGCTGCTGTGGAAATAAAGTTGGGTATAACCCTTTGACCCCAAGAACGTTCTACTGTTATTTCTTTGGTCACATTGAATCCATAGTGAACTTGCCCGGGGCTGAAACCCATTGGCAAGACAACATTCTTAGACAAAAGTCACCCATTTTGACACTCCAGGACTATAAGCCTTCCTATTCGGCTAGCCCAGGGAAATGGCAGGTTCTCTTCCCTGAAGCCCCAGCTTCTCCCAATTACCAAAAAGCATGGGATTTTC